>NC_083096.1:16985501-17314969 GCF_949774975.1 Lagenorhynchus albirostris | reverse complement strand
TTTAAAACAAATTTTAAAGAGTAAAAAGAAAGAAAAAAAAAAAAGAGCTCTTTGCTGAGGCCCCTTTTGTCTCCTCGCTTTAGCAAAGTTATATTGTAACTAACCTCCAGCCCAAGCACAATTTTCAAATCTTAGGATCACACAAAGCCTTGCCTAACCTGTTGGTTCTCTCCTTAGATTTATCAAAGAAATTTAAATGAAGAATAAGTAATTAACAGGTGACCAGATGTATTCCCCAGCTTCCCCTTCAGTAATCTCACGAGCAAACTGTGTGAACAACACAGGATGCATAGGGAGGAGTGTCGATGTTCAGGGAAGCAGTAAACAATATCCTTTTCCTCTCTTCTCATGTTCAGATACATTTGAGAAATTAGACCCAGATGGAGATGAACATGTCAGCTGTATTACTGATAAAGCCAATTGGATAACATGACTTTAGATCTGTTGATGAAAGGGTCTTCCTTCTGCATTTCAATTCTGGACCTTGGGCCAGCCTGCCTACAGGAACATTCAGAGCTAGAGAATAGAATTCCTCCCTCTCATTCATCTCTCATTGCCGTCTTTGGATCAACTGAGAAATATGAACCATGGGCTCCATCTACCAATCAGATAACTCAATTCTCTCTTGGAGCAAGTAAGAGGTGGGGCAAGCAGCTGGGTCTGCTATGCTGGCAGAAGTTTTTTAGAGAATCGGGAGGCAAGGCAAAAAGCAGTGCTCTCCTAATATCCTCCAGCATCTTCGCTTTTTTTTTTAACTTTTAAAAAATTTTTATTGGAGTATAGTTGATTTACAATGTTGTGTTAGTTTCAGATGTACAGCAAAGTGAATCAGTTATACACACAAATATATCCACTCTTTTTTTTTTTTTAGATTCTTTTCCCATATAGGTCATTACAGAGTATTGAGTAGAGTTCCCTGTGCTATACAGCAGGTTCTGATTAGTTATCTATTTTATATATAATAGTGTGTATATGTCGATCCCAATCTCCCAACTTATCCCTGCCCCCACTTATCCCCTGGTAACCATAAGTATGTTTTCTACATCCATGACTCTTTTTCTGTTTTGTAAGTAAGTTCATTTGTACCCTTTTCTTTAGATTCCACATATAAGCAATATATGACATTTGTCTTTGTCTGACTTACTTCACTCAGTATGACAATCTCTAGGTTCATCCATGTTGCTGCAGATGGCATTATTTCGTTCTATTTTATGGCTGAGTAATATTCCATTGTATATATGCACCACATCTTCTTTATCCCTTCCTCCATCAATGGACATTTAGGTTGCTTCCATGTACTGGCTATTGTAAATCGTGCTGCAGTGAACACTGGAGTGCATGTATCTTTTTGAATTATGGTTTCTTCTGGGTATATGCCCAGCATCTTTGCTTCTTAACCATTAAACTTAAATTAAACCAGAGGTATGGCTCACTGCCTCCCCTCCCCTTCCCGGAACTCCCCACCATGCACACACAGAGGATATTCCCTCAGGATAGTTCAGCTTCTCTCCTCATCAAGGCTTAACCCCTCTTTTGTTTATCCGCCTCAATCCAGAATGTGCAGTTTAAATTATGTCATCATAAGGTGCTGAAATGGGTCAAATTTTATACTAATCGAATCCACTCCAAGGCTGGTTCTATCCTAGGATACAAGTTCTCTCCTTACTCTACTTCCTATTTCAAATCATGTTGACACATGTACCTCAACAAAATTTACCAGAACAAATGCATAAACAAAATGACATAATCCAGATTCTCCAGTTGTAAATAGTGAATCAACATAGAGAGGCCTCCAATTTAATTAAAGAGTCCCTTTCATTATCAAATAAGTGAATAATTAAGGTAAAAATTCCCTTGTTCTGAGTTAAACTGCAGTAAAATGTAAGTTCACAATCACTGAGATCTGAAAACCATCCTCCCCAATTTATCATTGTCCATTCAATGTCTTGGTAGAGCTATTCCTTCAACAACTGTAGCTCAGAATGGATGAAGTTCCTTTAGGACTCCGGAAGCTGAGCAGTCTAAAATATCCTGAGATGCTAATCTTCTCTACCCGGTGTCTTCAAATGCTTCCAAGTTGTAACTTCATTCCTCCTTTATATCCTGTAATGCTGAAACTGTAAAATGATACTGAAGATGAGCTCTCCTAAACATTTAAACTTGAATGAATGAATGAATGAATGAGTGAGTGATAAATTCATGGCAAATAGGCCTCTTAAGACCTGTTTCATGGTTGCTACCATGGCCTCTGGCTGTGGAATTGTAGGAATGATAAAATCTGACTCTCCAGGACTTTTTCTACAGGTGGATCAGTTGGAGGAGCCCCTTTGGCACATTCTTCACTGAAAGCTATTGATGCTTTGAGGCCTGTTTCTCTTATTAGGCACTATACCTCCACCTTGTGCTCTACAAAGCAGAATCCCTCCTTCACCTTAGAAATTTTTCAGGTCTTAAATAACTTATGCTATCTCAAATGGCAGGAGTTGGGTAATTCTCCTACCAGGTCAATATCTAACCCAGAGCCACTCTATTAACCATTGTCCTACCTGGTTCTCCTTTAGGAATTTTAACTTCCCTGTGTCTTCCTTTATATTTCTTATTGGACATGCTTCCTCATAGCATAGGCAACAACCGAATCGCCCACTCACCGTATCAGCGTCACTACAAAGGTCACCTAGTAATTAATGCTCAGTCTTCAAGGGCTGATTTTCCAATCACACTTACTGACTCTACCAGTAACTTTGAAATCATCCATGTCAATAGTTTCCTATTGATGGTTCCTCTGTGGCGGGGGGGGGGGGACTATTTCAGTCTGCTCTCTGAGGTCTTGACTGCCTACCTCTGGGAGATTTCTTTGAGCTTGGTCAGAGAAAGGAAAAACCTCTTCCTCCACTCCACATCATTTTATTTTAAAGTAGCTACACATGGGTAGCTTTTCCTTTTCCAAAATTCTAGCCTATCCTATTAGATCTCATTTTCTTTGTCTTATCTGATCAGTCTGCCTAAAATGTCAACATTTCTAAGGAAATCCCTATCTCCCTTCAGCTTAATAAAGCTGGTCTTCTTCTTGCTTTCATTCTTACTACTCCTTTTTTCCCTTCTGATATTAAGATTAAAACATATACCTCAAAACACCCTAATTCCTCATTCATTTTCTGATCACAATTGATTCCTGGAGACAGTGTTCCAGATATAGTTCTTTTATATTTTCTCCTTTGCTTTTGGGTTTGCAAATATTTAATTGTGTTGTTTCTTTAGTTTATTTCTGAAAAATAAAGCATTTCCATTTCTTTTGTTTATAAATAATGTCCATCACCTTTTTGATGGTTGTCTTAGTCAGCTCGGGCTGCTGTAAAAAATTGCATAAATTAAGCCATAGGTGGTTTAAACAACAGAAATTTATTTCTCGCTGTTCTGGAGGCTGAAAGTCCAAGATCAGAGTGATAGCGTCATCAGGTTCTGGTGAGGAATCTCTTCCTGGCTTGTACATGGCTGGCTGCCTTCTTACTGTATCCTCACATGACAGACAGGGAGAGGGGTCTGGCTTCTTTCTCTTATAAGGGCACTAATCCCAACATTGTGCTCCACCCTCATGACCTCATCTAAACATAATTATCTCCCAAAGGCTCCACCTCCAAATACCATCACACTGGGGATGAAGTCTCCAACATATGAATGTGGGGGAGATTTAAACATTCAGTGTATTGCAGTGGATGAAGCCAATGTCTGGCCCTCTGGAATCTGAAGCCATGATCAGAACTTATGTAATTAATGAATGTAAGGCCATATTGAGACCACATGTTTAGGGAACATAAAACCTGTGATCAAGCTATGCGAACCCAAGAGGCTAACAGTCTCTCCCACCAATTCTCTTCCCTGTCCTTGACTGCAGTGTAGAGGGGTCTAAAATTTAAGACAGTTGATTTAGCACAACCTGCAGATGCCTGGTTTGATACACACTGGTGCTCTGTAGTCTACACGGGACTGGGATGCTGTAACAGTTTAAAGCCCCAAACTGCAGATCTGGCTGAGAAAAACTGTCAATGCGACAACAACAACAACAAAAAGCTCTGCCAAACTCTCTTTTAATTTCCACTGCTGCTTGTGCATCTCCAAATATCTTGTGAGTATCATGAGATTTCAGTTCTAGAACTGTATTAATTTATTTTTATAAATATACTTATTTAGTTTTAATAACAAATCCTTACCAGTTTATTTCCTCACTTTTTTTGTATCCCTCTTTTTCTTCTTGGTTGTATATTTTTTCCTAGAGTATTATTCTCTAATAATTCTTACAGAGAAACTCATTGGGGGTCAATGTGGTGGGGACTAAGTGCCCTCAAACAATGTACAGCTATGGAGCAAGGACGGATAAACCCTAATTAAATCTCCCATTCAGAAAAAGAAAGAGTGGAAGCACATGCTGTCATAACAAACCATCTCCAAATCTCAACGGATAATACAATAAAACTGTACTTCTCACTCATGTCTCAGTCTTATGTAGGTTGGATGAGTTCTCTGATTGTTTTCCGCCAAGTGGGAAGTCAGGGATATGGGATCCTTCTATCCTGTGGTTTTGCCATCATGGCTATTTTCACTTCTAGTCATGTCAACAGGAAAACACCATAGAAGATCCCATGGGACATTTTAAGGACCAGGCCTAGAGATGATAAACACCATTTGTGCCCACATTCCATAAGGGTAATGAAGTCTTCTTGTATGCACAGGAAGAAAGAACAGAGTTGGAAACATCTAAGCCCATCTAAGCAGATATTGTTGTTGTTATCTCTGAGTAGTGTTTATTTTTGTTTTTGCTTTTTATTTCTTAAAGTCCTATGTACTTTCTAAGTTTTCTACAAGGAATATGTGCAACAATTTTCAAAGTTAAGCTTTTTCATGTAAATGAGTTTATCCATGAACAAGAAAGAAAATATAAGAGAAATATCATCTGAGAGTATCAGAGACAATGGCAGCTCTTAGAGTTTTAGTATATACATTTTTCCCACAGTGTACCTCAAATGAGTATTGAATTGGTTTTTATAAGCATGTTTGAATTTTATGAACTCCACACTGCATAGACCAAGAAGTCAACCTCAGCTGATATTTTGTAGAGCAAGTCTTCCTTTGGAAGAAAGGTGCTTCTTTACAATGGAATCTTACTCTAGTGATTAGGAAACAGATGAGCATGTTTCACTTATAGGGTTTTTGAAAGCTACTGTTGCTTTAAGTATAATCTTTACTGTCTAGTAATAATATCTAAAAACAAAAAGTGGATATGACTTCAAATTTCACGTTTGTGACAGCTTTTCCAATTTAAATCTATCTCATTCTCTGAATAGAATACAAATAACACTGCAATATATGCAAAGCATCGATGAAAAAAAGCAAGTATTACTAAGAAGGAACCATGATCATACAAATTCATATACTGAGAATTAAGAAATAATTTACCACTTTCATTTTGCTTCACAGGGGCCTTGTTAATACATATGTCCTGCTTATACCAGATAAGACTATTCATTTTTGTAAGTTCTTGGAGGTCAACTCAGTTTCCTTTCTGTACCTAATAAATATTACTTGAACTATTGAATAGAATTTCATTAGAAAACAATAGAATTGATAAGAACTTAGGTCTGCAATACTCAGTTTGGGGAATTTGGCTTCCATAATTTAAAATCAGAGAGCAAAATGTTATTTCCACTTAATTTCTTGATATTATAAGGCTATTTATATTTTAACAGCATTTTAAAATAACTCTAAATAAAAAGGATAAGTAGCCCATATGCAAATAGACTTAAGGATCTCTAGATATCCCAGTTTAAGCATTTGGGTCATAATTGTGCATTTTTAATCCAATGCATCTTGTAGAAAATCTTTTAAAATGGTGTAAAACCCTAGGTCTATCATTATGTCCTAGACAGTTTCATTGAAGTTATGCCTTGATAATTCTAAAAGTTTTTCATGCTTGTTTAAAAACATGTAATTTCAATATGTACACATTTATAAATTCTATTTTTTAAGCTATTTCCACGGTACATACACTAATTTACTCACATTGCTGTTCTTAGGTCCAGAAAGATGGACAACTAGTATTATATGTATATATATATATATATATGTGTGTATATATGTGTGTGTGTGTATATATATATATGTAAATATCTTTCAGCAGTGATTCTTTCACAACTGCATTATGAAAACCACACAAACATACAACTGCTAGTGCACTATGCTACAGAATCCAGTTTTTATTTTTCCATATGCTTTATAACCAGGACCTCCAGATTTCAGACTAAATCAAATTGTCTCTTCCCATTTGGAGTCATTGTTTGACAAATATTTAATGACAGTGGAAATACTGTGATCCTTTCTTTGTCCCAGTTTAAAATATTTCATCTTAATGAGTCTTTTGCAGATCCATTGATCAGTGTCTGATGAGTGGGGAAAAGTTCAATGATCACTTCAAAATGAGCAGCCAAGCCAAACAGATTCAATTATAATTATTGGATTAAATGTCTTAAGGGAAAATGCTGTAACTTAACTTTATTCCAGGCCTAAATACGAAGAGTTAAAATATTATGATGTGTTTCTAGAAGCATACTTGAGGAACTGCCAAGATTTCCATTATAATCCTTCCTTGTCAGGAGTTTATATTCTGTCACATTTAGTTTGGCTATAAATTAGAATATAATACCTAAATTTCACTTTTAAGTTTAGGCGTTATCATTTTAAAACTATTATATATGCTAACACAAGAAAACACACACACACATACACACACACATATTGTGAATCACACAGATATTTCTGACAAAATCCTTTCTCTATATCTTAGGATAGTGCTTCTTTCATAAAGGGAATTCCACTGCCATCTTGATCAACTCCCCAGACTATCTTCACATTTCTGGGCTCCCCAGCTACTTCTGGAATCCTACCTATTTAACTATTCATTTATTAATTCAGCAAACATAAACTGAGCACTTACTATGTGCCAGGAACTAGGTTGTATGCTGGAAATACCAGCAGACCAAGCAGGTGGCAGAGATAACACACAGTAACAATATGTTTGGTCTTTATTCATATAGCCCACATTCAAATCTCAGTACTCCCATTTATTTTATAACTACCTAATCTGTAAACTAGAGATAATAATACATTTCCTGTCACAGTGCCTGACACATAGCAAACTCTGAATGAATGCTAACTATTATTATCTGACAGTCTCTTTGGCTGGGCCAGGGCCAGAGTGGTTAAGACAGATAAATAAGAAGATAATTAAAGAAATTTCTCCTGATGTACAGATTTCCTGGGACAGACCCTTATCAGTACATAATCTACACAGATTTGAACATCTTCTCAAGGTCATTCACTCTATACCCAAGATAACATCTGCCATATTCTTCCCCTCTTTCTTCTAGTTAGTTTCTGATTGAATGCATATAGACAATGGACAAAACATATTTATCTGCATAGTGGTAGTGAGATTGTATGTTCATTTTCATACTCTAATTGTCATTTTATATTAAGTTTATTGTTTAAATGGGTAAATGTAAATTTTAAATAAGATGAGGTTTATATCGTTCTTTATCTGTGCTAGTATAGATAAAATAAGGTCCTATTTTATTTTATTATCTATTGTTTGATTTTCTATGATAGTCTCAACACTATACAGCAGATGGTATGTACAAAGTCTGCAATAAAGACTCTGCCTCAAAGGCTAAACAAATGCTCCATATTTAAGTTATTAGCTACAAATTTGCTTATGGAAGCAATTCTCCCTCAACATGGCATATGAAGTATTTCTGAAGTTTTTCCCCAGGCAAATGAAATGGTACTCTGAAGAAAGGGTTATTCTGAAGGGTTCATCACAGAAGCATATACATTGTGATTTGTAAAGTTTTAGAAATCATCTTGCCCACACCTCTCATTTTAAACTTGAGGAAACTAAGACAGAGAGATGTGAGTGATTTGCCAAAAGCCATACAGACAGTTAATGGCAAGTCTAGAAGCCAAGTCTACAGATTCTCATTCATACATTTCTTCATTGATTTTTCATTCACTCATTATGTCATTAATTCAATAAGTATACATTGGACAAATTTTATGTGCCAGGGACTGTGCTAGTTGCTGGGGATAAAGTGGTAAATGAGATAGTTCTGCCCTAGTAGAGCATACCAGGGTGGGGGCGGCTAGGCCGGAACAGACTATTAAGCAAGGAATTATAATATAGGGGAAACAAAAGAGGAAGTATAAGGAGCTATGAGAAAACCTATGGGAAGCCCAACTCAGCCTTGATACTCCCAGAAAGCTTCCTGGAAGAAGAGAAGCCTAAGCTGAAAACTGAAAAAAGAACAGACGAAAACCAGACAAAGAGAAGAGAGAAAACAGAGATAGTAGAAAGTTTATGATCAAACTGGACCCAGCGGTAAGATAACTAATATAACTTTTTATACAAAATGAAGACATCACTGCTGCTTTGAGAATGCCATATGTTGTAATTACTAATACTGCCTTGAAGCTTAGTATCACATTACCCAATACAATGTGTTGACAAAATCTTTGTTAACCATTGGAAACTTCTGCCTACCACTTTTTTCTCCCTCACACAGGGTCTGAATCTTTGTTATGAGCCATAGTTTGGTCAATATGATCCCCCAAGTAATGTTACTTGAAGAAAAAAGATAATTTTCTGTTGTACTGAAAAGAAAGTACAAAACATTTAAACAATGAAATTTTATTCTGCTGATGATTGAGTTAACACAATAGCTCACTCAAAAATTTCTCAACCGCAATGTGTAGTAGGGAATTTCCAACAAGTGTGCATATTCATTTGTGCTGACCTGACTTTTTTTTTTTTTTTTTTTTTGCTGCTGCATTGGGTCTTTGTTGCTGCGTGCAGGCTTTCTCTAGTTGCAGTAAGCAGGGGCTACTCTTTCCTGCAGTGTGCAGGCTTCTCTTTGCAGTGCCTTCTCTTGTTGCAGAGCACGGGCTCTAGGCACGCGGGCTTCAGTAGTTGTGGTGCACGGGGCTTTGTTGCTCCGTGGCATGCGGGATCTGCCTGTACCAGGGCTCGAACCTGTGTCCCCTGCGTTGGCAGACGGATTCTTAACCACTGCGCCATCAGGGAAGTCCCTGACCTGACTTTTTATGTTGCTTTAGCCATTAATTTCCTGATTATCAATATACTCAGTTAACAGCATTAGTTTCTTGTTAGTATTTTCTATGAACCCATACAGTCTTAAGGTTTTAAAACTAAAAAGTTCTTTCTCTTATATTCAACTGGCATTTACCTGAAAATTCATAAAAAGTTCAAATGGATTATTTAGCTGTAATTAAGTCCATTATTTCGGTACTTTACACTTTCACAGAAGACTAGGGAAGCTCTGGGATATGTAAAAAGGATTGTTACTTGGGTTATTTGAATGAATGGACTGTTTAGGTAGAGATACATAAAGTTATTATACATTTTTGTTTATTAGGAGACTTTTATTGATAGGTGTTTGATAAAGGTTTTAAATGAATGAATGTCTGAAACTATAAGTGAATGTATGAAATTAACATGAAGTCTGATGTAGACGACCATGCAGGTTTTTGTAAGATAACTTTTTTTTTCTGTAAGATAACTTTTTTTTTTGTAAGATAACTTTTGTAAAATAACAAAAACCATGCAGGTATTGGTAAGGTAACTTCACACAAAACAGAGGCACCATTAGTTGCTTTGAGATAATAGTGAATGCTATAATTGTTAATACTTCCTATGCCCTGACTCTCAGTATCCCATTACCCAATAAAACGTGTTGAACAAAACTGTGGTAACTGTTGAAAACTTTGCCCCACCCCTTTTTCCCTCCACAGGAAACCACATCTTCTCACTTGCAACACCCCCAGACAGTAAGAGCGGTCCCCTGCCTGAAAGGATCTTGCACTCCTAAGTGGATAGAATCCAGACACACATGTTAGTGGATGACTTCAATCATCTCACATGGGACCCATACAGTGCACATTTTCCTTTTTAAAATTTTTAATGTCCATATGTTTGTTTGGCTGGAAATCAAGTTTCATTACATGCTCCTATTATTCCACTGTATAACAATTTTATTTATAGGCCATTCACATAAGGACTAATTTCTTTGATAGAAAGACTGTTAATACTTACTTAAGCTCACTATAATGAAAACAATATTGTTGGAACTCCAAACAAATGCCGAACCTTAAAGCCACGTCCTTGGTCCTCTCCCTGAAAATGGAACTTCACAATGTCAACCTCTTCTCTTGGCTCCATATACAAATGTGCCAAAGGTAGACAAGGACTTTATGAAATGCTGGCAATTTGCGTAAATCTTATATAAAATAAGCATGGTGTGCTTAATCTCCATACTGGCTTTGAGAAGTCTTCCTGATGCCAAGACTATGCTTGAATTCAGAGGCTCACATACGTAATGAATATGTCTTAGAAAACCATGTAGGAAGTAGGTAATTTTATTTTTGAATACACTCTGTATGTGTATGCATACATAGTAGAAGGGGCAAGCTTGATTTCTGTGCTACTCTGCAAAAACATTTTTGGTCAAGTCATACACTCACTCCAAGGCTGAATGTAAAATAGATTGTCTGAAATTTTAAAAACGCATTGATGTCAAGTCATATCCTGGCCCATTTTACCACACTGATCCTTAGGTAATTAGATTATGCTCTGTAAACAAAGGCTTGGCTTGACAACCTCACTTTCTCATGCAGCGTGGTCTGGTAGTAATCAAAGATGCCTCAGTATTAACTTTAGAAAGTGTATGTTCTCAGTGAAAGAAGTTTTCTGTTTCAAGAATGTCACCTTTATGGTTCAGATGTTTACACTTTTGCTTACCGATGTAGCCGTGAGCAAGTACACCGGTTAGTGTGTGATTTAATGGTGTGGTTATTTCAACCTCTGCAAAGTGTCTTGTCAGCCATCAAAAACCATATGTTCAGCAGTCAAAGCCAAATAATATGTTAATTAAATTAATCTTTTCTTTTCCTCAAGATATTTTGGTCAAAGTGAATTATGATATACACAGATATCAGATTACATTATATAAGAAGTACATAGAAAGCCAGTGTGAAAAATTAGTACTTTTAAAAAATCACTTTGAGTCACTTTGATCTTTGTTGTATTCTTATTTACATCAAGTAGAAGGATAAAGAAATAAGTAATCTTCAACATTTAAAGGAAAGATATAACCCTCATTCTACCTCCGACCTAGAGGCTGCATGTATACTATCCATCATCTGTTTGCAGACAGAACTTCCTTAGGGCCTCCACAATGTGGACTCAATAAATATTTTTAAGTGATACAAATACCAAGTCAGCAGTAATCAAATGCTGTGTTTTATAAAGGAACCAAATACAAGATATTTCAAAAATTAGTAAGAATTCTACAGTAAGAAGATGTCCGCAGCCTCCAGTTGTTTTGTAGCAGTAGGTAGGAAAGAAAGCCCATGGAGTTATGGACAGTTACTAACATAGAAGCAATTGTTTTCTTCTTGTTCAATGTGCAGATTTTCATTATTATTTTTATAACTTTCAATATTCTCTAATTTCAAATTTATAACGTCTCTAATTATCTTTAGTTTATTCTTTGTGCCTAAGTAAATGTGAGACACTTTACACTTAGAATTCTATGAGTATTTGTTATTTGATTAGGGAAAGATACTATTATTTAAGGAAGTTATCTAATATTTTATACATTTTTAGACTCATCAATAATTTATCAATTTAATAACTTAGGCATAAGATTCTATCTATTAAATATAAGCTCTGGTATGTTATTTATTTTCCAAAGTTCAAAACAATGTTTACTTGAAGCAAAACATTTTGATTTGAAGAACAGTGATAATGATAGTAAAAGCAACAACAATGTATTTGTATTTTCCTTGTTCCAGGATAGAACAAGCACACATATATCAATTAATCTTCAAAATAATCTTATAAGGTTTGTATATTTGCCATATATATAAGAGAACCCAGGATCAGAACACTTAGTGACCTTGGCTCAACATAACAATACTTAGCATGGTCAAGCCCTAGTATGACTGACCCCAGGTGTGACAGTCTTTCCACTGTATTATTTACTGCTTTCCCCACAATTATGTCACATCTCTTCTTCAAAATGCCTTTCACAGCCTGTCCCCCTTTTACATGGCAGTGCTTATAGGCAGAGATTATCACTCACTTGGAAAGCATCTTCCATTGTTATATCTAGCTACATTTTGTTACACTTTTTTTATCTACCATCTTAAACATTTTAGTGTACAGTTTGGTAGAGTTAAGTATGTTCACACTGTTGTGCAACCAATCTCCAGAAATTTTTAACCTTGCAAAATTGAAAATATATATCCTTTAAACCAGCAGTCCCCAAACTTTTTAGCACCAGGGACTGGTTTCGTGGAAGACAATTTTCCACGGACCGGTGGTGGGGGGAATGGTTTCGGGATGATTCAAGCGCATTACGCTTATTGTGTACTTTATTTCTATTATTATTACATTGTAATATATAATGAAATAATTATACAACTCATCATAATGCAGAATCAGTGGGAGCCCTGAGCTTGTTTTCACTTGCTATTCACTGATAGGGTTTTGATATGAGTCTGCAAGCAATTGATTTATTATGGTCTCTGTGCAGTTAAACCTCTCTGTTAATGATAATCTGTATTTGCAGCCACTCCCCAGCGCTAGCATCACCGCCTCAGCTCCACCTCAGATCATCAGGCATTAGATTCTCAGAAGAAGCCTGTGACCTAGATCCCTTGCAAGCTCAGTTCACAGTAGGGTTCGCGCTCCTATGAGAATCTAATGCCACCGCTGATCTGACAGGAGGTGGAGCTCAGGAGGTAATGCGAGCGATGGGGAGCGGCTGTAAATACAGGTGAAGATTTGCTCGCTCACCTGCCACTCACCTCCTGCTGTGTGGCCCAGTTCCTAACAGGCCACGGACCAGTACCGGTCTGTAGCCCGGGGGTTGGGGACCCCTGCTTTAAACAACAACTCCTCAATACGCTCTCTCTCGGTCCTGGGAAAACCACCATCCTAATTTCTGTTTCTATGAGTCTGACTACTCTAGATTCTTCACTTAAGAGGAATCATACAGTATTTACTGTTTGGTGACTGACATTTCCTTAGTATAATGTCCTCAAAGTTCATTCATGTTGTGGCATATATGTCAGAATTTCCTTCCCTTTTAAAGCTGAATAATATTCCATTGTACATATATACCATATTTTATTCATCCATCAAGGGACAATTGGGTTGCTTCACCTTTTTGGGTATTGTGAACAATGTTGCTGTGAACATGAATGTACAAATATCTCTTTGAGACCCTGCTTCCAATTCTTTTGGAAATATACCCAGAAGGGAAATTGCTGGATCATAAAGTAATTCTATTTTTCATTTTCTAAGGAACTGTCATACTGTTTTCCATAGCAGCTGCACCATTTTACATTTACACCAAGTGTACACAAAGATTCCAGTTTCTCCACATCCTTGCCAACACTTGCCTTCCTTTTTTTTCTCTTTTTGGTGATAGCAGCCATCCTATTGGGTGTGAGGTGATTGCTCGCTGTGGTTTTAATTTGCATTTCTTTAAAGACTAGTGATGTTGAGCATCTTTTCATATGCTTTTTGGCCATTTCTATAGCTTCCTTGGAGAAATGTCTACTTAAGTAAGTCCTTTGTCCATTTTTTAATGTTTTTATTATTGTTGTTGACTTGTAGTTCTTTATATATTCTGGATATTAACCCCTTATCAGATATATAATTTGCAAATATTTTCTCCCATTTCATAGGTTGCCTTTTCACTCTGTTGTGTCCTTCAGTGTACAGAAGTTTTTGATTTTGATATAATCCAGTTCATCTATATTTACTTTTTTACCTGTGCTTTTGGTGTTATATTCAAGAAATCATTGCCAAATGAAATGTCATGAAGGTTTTCTCTATGTTTTCTTCTAAGAATTTTATAGTTTAGCTATTATGTTTAGGTCTTTGATCCATTTTGAGTTAATTTTTGTGTATAATGTAAGATAAGGGTCCAACTTCATGCTATACTGTATTTTAAAAAATGTGTGTGTGTGTGTGTGCTTAAGTGAACAGTAATCAGGTTATCTTAGCTTGGGCATTACTGTTGAGTTAGCAAAGAGTAAAAAATACCACTTTATTCCAACTCAGTGTAATAAATATCTCCCTAAAACCTCACAGATTTTAGCTGATATGGGTAATACTTGCTTATATAAAAGAAAAAGTTTTGTTTCTGAAACAAACATCATGACAGAGAAGAAATAAAAATTTAGAATTTCAAGAGAAAATTTGTCTCCTGAAAGCTGACAGCCAGTTTCATGGAAATAACTGTGGTAGAAACATACAGAATTTCAATTACATATATATGGACAGCTTCCACAGTATCATGAAAATTCTGTACTAAGTATTCTCTATGTATGTGTTATGGGGAACATCAGAAAAATCTCTATTTCTGAGACAGCTTAGTATTTAGTGAAAATAAGGCAGCTAGTATATGGCACATAGAAATACTTACATATACATATTTATTGGTGATTGTTTGACATAGCCTTTACCCTTATGAGAATATATATGTAGTTGCCCATAGATATTGATGCTCAACAAGGAAGGGAAGCATGCCAAGCTTGTCAAGGAATGCCAGATAGTCTTCAAAGAAACTGATGCAGACAAAACATCAGTCTGGTTGTACTTCCCCAGAGAGTGTATTTCCCATCTGTTTAAAAAAAATGAAGATCCTTTTTATTTTTATATTTTCTTGCTTTGGTGGTGGTGTTAAGAAAATAAAGGTTTGAAAATGAACATTTTCCATCAATTGCCAGTGACATCTGTCCTCTAAAAATCCTACATACATATGAATACATGCAAACATATATATACACACATACATGCAATGTATGTAATATATGTAACATGTTGCATAAATGTGTTTATTAACGTGCATGTTTGTCTGAATATATTTATATATTCAAGTTTCATCTCTTCTTGAAAGGAAACACAAATATTTTTAGTCCAGAGAAAGACTAAATGAAGATGCCATGGGTTTTGATATCTTCATATTCTTGCATTGTTTCAGAGTTAGGACAGTTGCTTACAATCACAGTGTTTGATGTTTTCAATGTTCTCCTCTAATATGTTTCAAACAACCCTTTCTATGTTCTCGTCATCTGGATCTCATCCTCATGCATGCAAGATATTCACCCACGTGGCCCTCCATCTGTACAAAATTGTTAAGGGATCTTAAGGATGATTTACTTAAAATTCCAAGCGTTTCAATATACTGGCAAGAGGGACTAATTTAAAAGTAGAATTATATTTCTTTAGAAATGCCTTCTACAAGTTAGCTGTCATTGTTAGTAGTTTTATGAGCTATTTTCAGGGATTTATACAACTAAATTTTGACAAGTAATTTTTTAAAAGGGCCTATAAAATAACTTCTGAATCAGAACAATGTCCATTTGGGTGAGTGACCAAGTGTGACTCTGGCATAAAGATTGGATTGAGACTTGCCCTGGCATGGTTTTCCCACAGAATTAAACTTTTCATCTAGAACAGCCTGAGTGAAAGCAACTTTGCACCAGCACCCTAAAAAGCTTCTTTGCACCAATTATTGGGGATTTAAAGTGAACAAATGCGGATCTCAGCTGAACATTTAGATAATGTCTCAGGCATTAAAAACCAACTGAGGTAATAGAATAAGGTTAAAGGAGACACAGATGGAGACAGATTTTTTCATTTGGGGATTGGAGGTTGTCTGCTAAACTTTAATTGCAATTACACCTAAGATTTTTTTTTTTTTTTTTTTTTGCGTTACACGGGCCTCTCACTGTTGTGGCCTCTCCTGTTGCAGAGCACAGGCTCCGGACGCGCAGGCTCAGTGGCCATGGCTCACGGGCCCAGCCGCTCCATGGCATGTGGGATCCTCCCGGACCGGGGCACAAACCTGCGTCCCCTGCATTGGCAGGTGGACTCTCAACCACTGCGCCACCAGGGAAGCCCAAGATTTTTTAAATGACATGAGATTCACTTCATACATATTTTGCTTTTAGACACTATTGAAAACATATGGTCCAGGACAATACAATCCTAGTTAAACTAATTTTCTTTTGACCAATGGATTGACATTGCTAAACCAATCAAACAGCAGCGAGAACCCACTCGGCGGTTATTAAGTGGTCATTTCTTGTGACCTCTCCTTCCAGCTTCTTCTTTCCTAGCAGAATCCAATTTCATTCAGGTATCTGCGCTCCACAAAGCGTGTCATGAGAAGATGATCCAGTCCCCAGTGCTGGGAAATGGACCCTGATTTAAACAAATCAGGAGAACCCCACTTCTTGCCAGCAACTGGTTTAGAAATGGGCATATGACCCAAGTCTGGTCAGTAACATGTGAGAGGGAGTCTTCTGGGGACCTTTAGGGAAGTTTTCTCACTTCCAAAAAAGAATCAGAAAAAAGGGTGGTTCTTCTTCCTCTTGATGATGCTGCATCTGAATGGAATGCCTGGAACTTCTGAGGCCATCACTCGACCAGAGAGGAGTTGGCCTGAGAGTACAGTCAGCCCTCTTGGGATGGCGGTGCCATGAGATGGAATGAATCTGTGTCCCTAACAGCCTGGCTGCACGGTGGAGGAGCCTGTGCAACTTCTGGACTTCTTGTTTTGTGAAGTAATACATTTATTTCTTTACTCAGTTTAAAAATATGCTATAGGCTAAATGTTTTTGCTTCCCCCGTCAACCCCATTCCTGGTGCAGTCAAACTCATATTTGGAAACCCTAATGCCCTACGTAATGATGATAGGAGGTGGGGTCTTTGGGGGTGATTAGGTCATGAGGGAGGAGCGCTCATGAATGGGACTAATGACCTTATAAAAGAGACCCTAGAGAGCTCCCTCGCCCTTTCCATCATGTGAGGACACACTGAGAAGTCGTCACAACCCAGAAGAGGACCTTCACCAGAACCCCGCCATGCTGGCACCTTGATCTTGGACTTCAGGCCTTCAGAACTGTGAGAAATAAATGTCTGTCCTTTATAAGCCACCCAGCCTGTGGTATTTTGTTACAACAGCCCAAATGGACTAAGAGTCTGTGTTTTCTATTTCATGCTGTTCCAAAGCATCCAAACTGATAATATGTCCTTTTAAAATAGACATTAAGCAGTAAGTTATTATTTAGTTAAACATATACTGTTCTCTTCTAAGAAAAGCATATCATGGAGAAAGAGTGATATAATAACATTCCCTCTTTTCTTCTCTAAGGTGTCAAAATCCGAGGATTATTTTTTAATGTCATTCTTTAACCAATTATTTTCATTGCCAAGTCCTATACAATCAAAAAACATTCCTGTGGCAATTTTCCAAAGCCATATTGTACAGCAAAAGTTTCCATTTAAAGTATGAGTTTCTTCCCAAGTGGGACATACTAAGTTTAAGGAAGAGTGGCTGTTCAAAGAGCAGGACTACAGAATTCTCAACACTATAATTGACCAAAATGAACAAAAAGATGCAAAGATAGCATTGCAAATGTTAGTACTTAAAAGTAGGAAGAAGCCCAAATTCATTTCACAAACTCAGAAATATCAGCCAGGAAAAATATAATTTAGGTCAGAGTCAAATATACACCAGAAATGAACAGCCGACTTCTGTTTTTGAAAGAGTAAAGCAGAGTGATAGGAAGTAAGTAAAGGTAATTCTGAAAAGTCTTTTGATCTCCTCTGATCTGGATTTGGATTTCCTCTAATGGAGCACGCCACTAGAATGCAAGCTCCTTCAGGGCAGGAATTTCATATTCTAGCGTTTACAATACTATCCAGTGAATACTCATTGAATTAATAAATACATATTCTGTCACCTTGGTGGAACTGGGTCCCTGCATTGGAGTGTCAACAAGTTTAGAAAGCACACAAGTGGTTTTCTCTACATATTCACCCAGCAGAAAGACAGAAGAGTTAGTGTAAACTTCAAACTAAAAATGTGTGTGTATATATATATATATATTGTTAACAAAGTCAGAAAACTTTGGCTAAGCATGACTTTTTTTCTAAGGGATCTGGGGCCATGTAGCATAGTTCTGAAAACTAGTATGGAAGGAGGAGACAGTTGGGAGATTTCTGGGAAAGACTATGTTGCTTGAGAAAAGACAGACAAGTGATGAAGTCTTTCTTGGCCATGCCTTCTCTTTCTTCTTGCACTGAATGCTGCACTGTGAGGATGCACTGTTTGGTTCTCTGGCAGCCATTTTGTGACCATAGGATAACAAATGTCAGGAAAAAGGCCAACATGCTGGGGATGACAGCATGAATAAATGGAAAAGTCTGGGTCCTTAATGACAGCATTGGACAGCTATACCAAACCAGAGAGCACTTCTCCAACTTTTCTTTGTGAGATTTATAACAGTTTTTACTGTTTAAGTCATAGTTGATCAGGATTTCTGCAGCTAAAGTCACTCTGTACTGATTACTTTAACTTTTAATACGTTTCAGCAAAGTCAGAAGGTATTCCATTATCATACACTATCTCTCATTCATGTATGAACTCATTCCATATATGTATATATGTATTTATACAACATAAATACATGTAAAGGTATGTCTATTGTATAACTCATAGAACATACATATACCTAAATATCGTTGTTAATGTGTGTGTGTGTATATATATATATATATATACACATACATTTATCCCCAGTTCTTTCCACTAAGGGCCTGGGAACAGCAATACCCTAATAGAATGAGTCTATTTAGTGCCCAGATCTTGGTTTCTAAATTTCATGTTTCACTAAATAGGAACCAGGAGTCTTTGGAGAAATGATTGATTCAGTGGCTTGGGCAAGAAAAGTGCGAGATGCACCTGAAACATCTTTGTGAGCTGTAAAATAACACAATGTTCAAAGAATGAAAGGGACCTGTGAAAAGACCATTGAAGCCAACTCAAAAAAGGCACTAACTGGCCAATTCTGGGAAAATTTTGGTATCAAAAGGAAATGACAGAAGCATATTACAATCCATTGAATAAAATAGGAAGCCATGAGTTGATTCTGATATAATAAACAAATGAAAATTTTAATGAGGAATATGATACTGCCATAGTCTCAAAGTATGTCCTCACAAAACACTTATTAACTGCCAAAGGGAAAGGAGTAACTTTACAGTGAATAACACTTACGTTACTATCCTTACTGATAAAATGATCAAAATGAACATTTCTAGTACTGGGATATATTGAATCCATGAGCCACCTGATAGGATACAATGAGGAGTATACACCATCACTTCTATATTTCTGCACAAGAGGAACTAACCCAAAGGTAATTGTGAGGAAACATCAGAATAATTCCGTTTACAAAACTAACTGGCCTAAAAGTTTCAAGAGTATCAAAGTGATAGAAATCAAGGAAAAAGTGAGGAACTGTTCCAGACCAAAGGCAATTAAACAGACATAACAAATAAATGTAACGTGTGATCTAGTGTGGATTTTTTTTCTATAAATGATATAATTGAACACTTGGTGAAACTTGAATGAGGGTCTAGTCTAATGAGGATTAAACTGTAGTAACGTATTATTTTGAACTCCTTGATTACTATGGTTGTACTATGGATGTGCAGAATGTTCTTGTCTGTAGAAAATATGCACCAAAGTATTCTGGATGATGGGGCATTCTGTTGGCAGCTTACTCTCGAATAGTTCAGGAAAAAAGTTCTTTGTACGGTACTTGCAATTGATTTTTATACAAATTTTAAATTGTTTTAAAACATACACTGGCCTATCCTACCTTCCTACTTGTTATTAACTAAACCAGAAGACACTAAATTAGTTTTACCAGTTAACTACCTCATCGTATATAATATTTTAACTTAACAAAGTTAAGGGCAGGAGATGAAGCTGAAATAGTAGGTAGGGACTAGATTGCAAAGGGATTTGCTGCTTAATTAAAAATTTTTAATTTTTTTCTGAAGACAGTGGGAAGCCCACCCAGACAGTGAGGTTGTTAGGTAGTAGAGAAGGCCATCCTGGAGAATGAACAGACAAAAGAGGCCAGAGGCAGACAGGTCCAAAAGTACAATGAGACCAGAACTAAGGCAGAGACGATTTAGAGGTTTCGAGGCGAAAACAGAAAGATGTTTCACTGATAGAACATCCAAAGGAATTGTTAACTGACATAATGAAAAGATGAGAGATGGAGAAGAGTAGGGTATGACACAAAGACATTGTTATGTGGAGGGAAGGTCATTGAAAACAGACCACAACAGGAGAAGTAGGTTCTGGAGTGGACAACAAAGCAATAACTCTCCACTTGCTGTGCTGGGCTCTTCACATTTAATCTCATAACAAATCCATTGTACAGGTGAGGGAACAGGAACTTGGAGAGATCAGTTTTTTTTTTTTAACCCAAATCACACTTGGTAAATGTGAAAATTTTGCAATGTTGTGAATATATGACATGTATCTTGGTTGTCTGACAACCAGGTGGGAAGCTCCAGCAGGAAGTATAAAATGCACATGTGGAGCAACAAAGAGAGCTTGGGGCCAGAGGTGTAGATAGGAAGCCAGCTTTCTGAAGCCATAAAAGTGGAAGATCACCCAGAGAGAGAATAAAGACAAAAATAGAACCAAAAGGAGTCTCCACATTAAGGGACTAACAGTAAAGAAACCATTGAAGGAGATAGAGAAATCATAGTCCAGAGATATTAGAAAAACCAGGCTGGAAGAGCTGTTTCCAGAATGAGGGGTTCATCAGCGTGTCACATTCTATAAAGATATTGAGTAAGATAAGGACTGAAGCAGGTTATGGGATTCAGAAATTAGAATTCTGATAGAAATGGTTCATAATCTTTAAAAACTCTTAAATCTGTACCATTACTTAAAAATGAGGCTGGGCCTGCTATTACATTGAGGCAAAGGGAGAGACCACTACATTCATTTAGCAAAACAGTACAAATGGAGCCAAAAGGAGCATGAATATAAAATGTCTACAAAGGTTTAAATCTAAGACATTTGAAATTTATGTGAATATTTCGCTATACTTTCTGAACAGTTACTGCTATGGCAATGTGGCATAGTGAAAAAAGCATCAGAAAGGGAAATTATGTTTTAGCCCTGCTTGTTCAGGACTATGGGTACATCACTGACTGTCTCTGAATCTCAGTTTCCATATGTGTAAAATGATCATCTCTGAATTCCCTCCAGCAGTAAAAATTGTTTGATTATATGGCAGAACTAAGACAATGTTAACCAGATGCCCTAAAGCACACTTGACATTTCACAGGATAATTAAGAAACGTTAAAAAAAAAAAAAAAGGATTTCAGCTACTATTTGAAATTGGTATAGTTTTCATTTGCCATTTAAAAATCCTGTTTTTAAGTTTAACTAGAGATTTATTGCTCTTGAAGTTAAATTTTTAAAGAGAACCATTTATTTGCCTCTGCCAATTGCATGCCATGAACTTTGGTTTTAACACTTCTCTCTTGTTATATGGTAGAGAAACTGGCTTAATACTTAATGCCTAAGGGAAAGACTTCGTTTCTCATAGAGACCCACACGCAAATTTTCAATTGCAATAATTTCATTGGCAAAAGAAAGCATACCAGAAGTGGCCAAAATTAATATGTCAAGTAACTAATATGTCAAGTGTTTCTCTAGTTTCAATAGGACAAGCCACCAACTGACTAGAAAAAATTGAGGTGGGAAGAAAGAGAGAAACAGAAAATGAAAACAGAGTGATTTCCTTTTTTAATATTTATTTATTTATATAGGCTACACCGGGTCTTAGTTGCAGCATGCAGCGTCTTTTTAAGTTGTGGCATGTGGGCTTCTTAGTTGTGGCATGCAAACTCTTAGCTGTGGCAAGCATGTGGGATCTAGTTCCCCTAACAGGGATTGAACCCAGGTCCCCCGCATTGGGAGCATGAAGTCTCAGCCACTGGACCACCAGGGAAGTCCCCAGAGTGATTTTTAATTAAAGTAATACTCTGCCCTTAAGTGTAGGTAGTGAAACACCAAAATAAAACAAAACAAAACAAAAAAAGTATGAATTTGTTACAATAACAAAAAATGAAGTAACAAGTTGTTTTGAAATCTCCCCTAAAACGAATTTAAAATAGAATGCAAAAGCATCAAACTTTCTCATTTCTTTAAAAAAAAAAAAAAAAGAAAGAAAAGATCCCTGAGGCTCTGCACTAAACTATTGGCAAAAACATGTCTCTTACGGGCATTTTGCCCAAAATATGATTTCTTCAAAACAGGATGTCCACTATTCATCATAGACTCATTAATTCTATTCCCAATATAAAAATCACATATGGCTTTTGCAACCAATCCAAGACAAAAAGGCCTAAGTAAAATCACAAAGGTAATGCACATAATAACTTGAGGATAGCACAAAGAAAATGTATTTTAAGATAATATTTTACATTTTTGTAAAAGTGCACTCAATATTTCAAATTAAATTTCACACTCATTTTCTAAAATGCTGAAGTATGAGAAAGGAAAGAATGAAGGCTTTGCAGGATGATGAACAGAATTTGAGGGAAGTCCAT
This sequence comes from Lagenorhynchus albirostris, assembly GCF_949774975.1. NCBI lineage: Eukaryota > Metazoa > Chordata > Mammalia > Artiodactyla > Delphinidae > Lagenorhynchus > Lagenorhynchus albirostris. The sequence continues at coordinate 17,292,392 of NC_083096.1, read as the reverse complement.
GGGAAATGGCAGCAAACACATTGAAGAAATTGTATGTCAACTGGGCAATAAATGGTCTTCCAGTGTATTCATTCTTAATGAAAAGAAATTATGTAATAGAGAATAACAAATCTGACTCCATATTAGATCTGTTTTGTTGCCTGTGCTTAGTCATGCTGGCTCTGCACCTTTTGCAAAACAATGTTGCCTGAAATACACAGGATAGACTATTCTCAGGGCTCTGATCTTTGAGTCCATTCATATAGAGATAAAAAGTTGCAGAACAGAGAATAATATTTGTCTTGTTGCAGGGTTACAGGAACATCGTGACCTGACAAACAGGGACAGCTGCAAGAACAAAGAAATCCTACCCCAAGAAGTCTGCAACAACTAACCATGCCCCTCCCTCACCTTGCCTTTAAAAGTGCTTTGCTGAAACCCTTCAAGAAGCTCAGAGTTTTTTGGGCACGAGCCACCCGTCTCCTTGCATGACCTTGCAATAAACCTTTCTCTGACCCAAACTCCAACCTTTCAGTTTGTTTGGCTGTGCATTGGGCACACAAACTTGTGTTCAGTAACAATTGGGGGGGGGCATTGCAGGCTAAGGAACGGGATCCAGACAGCTATCCAATTGGTACCCTATCCATTGCTAATTCTCCTTCAGTGGAAGGACCTCGATCAACCTCAGCTTCGGGCCCACCCCTTTAGAATAACTGATACTAACATTCATTCTGTATGGGTAGAAGTATCTTTTCTCTTTCAGACAACAGTTACAGAGACACATATCTGCCTTGAGTGTGAAAGGAGCGAAATTCACAATCCCTAAGAGGAGAGACCAGGCAAATCTTTAGAACGTTCTCTGGTTCACCTCGTAGATAGAGAGCATCGTGCAAGGATGCTCCTTAAGGAGGAACAGAACAGCTGGGTTGGCTTATGGCTCAGACCCTCCTGTAGTCTGTTATGCCAACCTTAGATCCATTTGAAGATGGCAGTAAAAAGTCTCAGAGCTTTGTCTTATTGTTTTGCAGTGGGTCCTGCCTGCTTTCAGGAAGTTTTGGCCCCCTGGGAAAACTTCCCTGAGACAATTTCCCATGGGAAACCACAGAGAGGGCATTGACTGGTATTCAGGCCTTTAGTGTCCTAGGTTCGGTTTACAATGCTGATGAGGCTGATCCTCTGAATGAGAAACTGACTCCAACAACCTAAATAAATTATTGCTTGCTGCTGACATGCCTCCCCAAAGTGAAATGTGACTTGCTTACTGCGTGGAGTCACCCTCCTTCTCCATACCCCTGTGACCCATCCTGTCTCCTTTCACTGACCTCAGCTGGTTTAAGGAGTAAGATGGTTGGGGCTAGGTGACATTGCTGTGTTCCCAAAAGGGATGAGAAGCCATAATCTATCAAAGGGGTTAGGGAATGTCGGGAAGAGAAGGGATTCAAACTTTTGTGGCTCTGGTGGATACTGGCACCTGAGTTACCATCCAACTGGGTCCCATTAGTGAGTTTATGTCCAAATTCAACTGCTGGGGTCGGGACAGGGTTCACAGTAAGAAAGGAACGTTAACGTGTCCAGGGAGTGGAGTCCTCTGTGTTAATGCAATGTATTGTTCTGGCTTCCACTGCTGAATGTGTAATTGGTATTTATGTTTTATATGCTTATACTGTAAATGCCCATAAGATCCAAAAGGGATTCTCCTGTTTGGGAAGAGCTGCATGTAGAGAGGTACTGATGCTTCTGGGGCCTACATCCTCAATGATCCCTTTGAGCTACAAGTCTCTGTCAGTAATGATGCTGCCAGTTGGAGCTTCTGGCAAAGGGAGGTGGCCTCTATTCGGAGGTGCCCCTTAGGGTTTAGACTCATTGACTCCTTGACACAGCTACCAGTTTTACTTTTTTTGAAAGCAGCTCTTAGCTCACTATTGGGCTCTTACTGAAACTGAGTGCCTGACCCCTGGAGCAACTGTGACTCTCTGGCCTGGTATTTCCATTTTGGGATGGATCAATTCAGACTCAATGACTAACAAAGTGAAAAAGGATCTGGTAATGGAAATGGTACATTCAAGAATGTAGCCAGCCTGGCCCCAGAAGCATCTTGGCTCTACATGAAAAAGTGGCAGCTATTCCACTCCACCACCTGTAGCAAAGTTGCTGGCTCATTGGGGCCCTTGATTCACAGAGGTTCCCCATAATGTCTGGGACTGCTTCACTGATGGTTTGGCTAAGCTGACAGCTGGTGGTGTCCACTGGGCGGCTGCAATTGTTCAGGCTCAGGGCCAACTTATTCAGAACTCAAAGTGGACAGGGTCATTCTACTCAGTGGGCAAAACCCAAGGTCATTCTTATAGCTCTGACAAATACGACACTTGATAAATCTCATTATATTTTTACTGACTCTTGGGTTGTTGCTATGGTCTGATTATTTGGACTGTCACTTGGAAAACCACAGACTGTAGGATTCAAGACTACCCCCTTTGGCACTGAAACCAACTGGAATCAAGCTGCTGGTTGAGTCTGCACTGCCAGACTGCAAGTGTTGCTTACTTGAACCATCATCAGACCAGACAGAGTGACACATCAACCATCGTGTTGGGTACAAGGTAAAACAGCTTCTGTTTTTGATACACAGGCTACCACTACATGCCAAACTTTTTGAGTCCTGACAAAAGCTGACCCAGTTGTCTGGCAGTGAAGGCAACCACATAGCAGGGGGCACTGCCCATACTTGTTCCTGACACACTGATTACATCTGACCTTTCACCTCTTCTTGGGGTTATAGGTGGTGCCTCACTACTTATTAACACTTTTTCAGGTTATATGTTGACGTTCCAGTGTGATAAGTTTACACTGGCCACACTATTGTGGGTCATGAAACTCATCTGTGTTATATTTTTGGCTTATATTTCTGGACGGCTTTCAGTCTGGCAATGGTGTGCCTTTTGTTGCAAAACAGTGGGCTGGTAGTCAGGTATTCGATAGTCTTTGAACATTCCCTGCAATTCACTGGGATTTGGTATTGTTGAGAATTGGGGGATTCTTGTCAAAAATTGACTCAAAAGATGTCTGGCTCTACTTCCTTCACTTTCTTCTGGTCCAGGCACCTTGGTAAGGTCAAGGAATACACCTGTCCTCAGAAAGGGATCATCTCCTCTCAGCTGTTTCCTGGGTAAAGGTCAGAATAAAATTGTTGGGAGATTATATAAAGTGCTTTTGAAAATTTGTTGTTCCTCCTGACCACCGAGTGTAATGCTTCTTCTTTCCCCTAATGGCAACCCAGGCTGACCTGGTTGGTACGCCTTCCTGGAGGTTGCTTAGTCAAAAGCAGGAAGGAGATTTAAACTTACTTCTGGTTTACAAGTATGGATTTATTTGTTTCAATGACATGATCTTGGAGAAACAAGATCATGACTAATTGGTTGAGCACGGTGTTTGCGGAGTCCCCCTATAGTGGTCCATGTGGCCCAAAGTGGGGGGCATAATGGGTCTCTGTAGGTTTTATAAAAATGCCTTTGCCCTTGTTGTACCCAACCCTTCTGGATGAAAGGTCTGGGCCTAAGGGGCAACTAGAAAAAAGATGAAGTTATAGCTACTGGAATAGGACATAAATTATGTATAAGTGGAGAGAAAGCAATAGGAGAGAGCATTTTAGACCCCAGGAACTTATGGGGAAGAGAGGGACATTAATGATCGTTGTCTTTTAGGACCACCCTGGAGCTTTCCTCAAGCTGGAAAACACCCTGGTGAGGTTTCCCACACTGTTACAAGCACCTTAGATTTAACTGACTGCCGGGTCTGCCATCTCTCTACAGAGGATTCAAGATTTGATCACCATTCTTCTTAACCTTACCAAGTCTGTAGAAACAGCAAAGGATGGCCCCAGCCCCTGTACCAAACCCTTCCCTCACAAAAGACAAAAACCAACCATCTGTCAGCACACTCCCCAGATATCTCCTCCATACCCATTCCCATAACTGTCACTTATTCAGTCTGTGGTATGGACAAATGCAACACAGCTCGTGGTGTGGACAAACAGCACAGGCTGGGGTGACTTCTCCTGGGCATTCTCTGCAAAAACAAGGACTAGACTCAATTGCTGAACTGAACTGGGAACACTAAGGCTTCTCAGCTGGCCAGGAGTCATGCTGGAGACTGTCACCTATGCCTTTGGCTGATGTAGGTCCCATTTGAGGGGGCCTCAGAATTGCAAAGTAGGTATTAACTTGTATTGCTGGAAAACATGGTGACTTTCACCTGTCATAATAGACTTTCAAGCGTTTTAGGAAATACCACAAACAGCTCATGCAGATCTAAGATGACTGGAGATCTCTCCAAAATGAAGCTACCTTGATCATTCGGGAAAGCTTTCTAGAGAGATGACAACCAATTTGCTATTTATGTACAGCCTAAGGGCTGTGACCTTACCATGGGAACCATCCAATTGGAAAAACTGGTATGAAATTTGCGTGTATCTTTAGCTAAAATGATCAATGATACCTTCTTGTTCCTGGGAGCATTCAGGTCCACCTCAGTTCATGGCCATGGTTACTGTGGAGGATACCTTGTCCTAGACTGTGTCCTCGCAGGCCAAGGTGGAGTCTGTGCAATTGCTCCTGCAATGCCTGGATTAATGCTTTGGTTCAAGTAGGAAGGTTAATACAGAAACTTAAGGAGAAGGACAGCTGGCCTCCTAAGGCACATCCTTACTAGGCCATGCAATTTGTTCAGCTGGGTGGCACCAGGGCCCTGGGGAGCACAGCTGAGAGCAGGGCTGTAGGTTGACCTCGTTCTGGTGCTTGGAGTCCTGTTCATAGGCTTACTGCTGTATGAAACAAACTGAGCTGATTTGGTTGCAGCTAAATGGCAGAATTTAACAAATATGACAGAGAAAACACATGCATGGGTCTGCATCTTACCCTCAGTGTAGGAATATGCTGAGGCTACACTCCCTTCAGAAGACTGTACATGTGTATACTCCCAGAAACATAGTTCTAAAGGGTAAATTTTAAAGGAGAATCAAAATGTACATAACAGTACATTTGTTCTCTGTAAATATAATTCTAGCTTTTCATGTATTAAAATTATATACAAAGTCTTGTGAACCAGCGGTCTTTGTGTATCATATAATCTGACTTTTCTTGAAATGTTTACATGGTTTTCTGTTCTCTTATTGTATATCAGGAAATTCCTTTTATATGATAAAGACGTATTGTTTACATATATTCTGGCTAAGTGATATCTGGACTTTTTTTTTGAATGTATTAAAGTACTTTAAATTCTCAATAGCCAAATTGCCAGTCTGTTTCACATTTTGTTCTCAGTTCATTTTGTTAATTGAAATTCTTAACTTCCTATAAAGAATACATTTAATTTTCCTACCACTGATGGTGCTCTTTCCTATTCAGTCCTTAGTTGAGAAAAACTGCCATCAATAAACATTTTGCTTCACTTTAAGGATTACAAAACCAATAAAGCTCATTATAAAAATTCAAACAGAAGAAATATATGGTAAAAAGTGAAACATCTCCCTTCACTTACATACTAGCTTTATCTCGCCTCTCTTGAAAAATTCCAGTCTCCCCAACATATAAACATATATAATTTACTGTGATACTGATTTATGCTTTCTTCTTGTTGCTATTCTTCCTCTCCCATGTAAGAAAGTATCAAGACCATTTCAACTCTCTTGCCTTAGGAAATGTTTATGTGGGTGAAGCAACAGAACATGAGGTAAATGGCTGAGCTGTTTCCTTAGGAGGATAAAACCTTAAACCCTCGTGTGTCTAGCCTTAGCAATGACTTTTCAGGCTCAAATACTTGGCTTTAAGAGACCTCATGCGTATGGACAATAGGTGTCTCAAGGTGAGTGAGCACTGGATAATGGAGGGCCTCCCCTAAAGATACTGCCCTTTGCAAGGGGGTCCAGACTGGCATGATTTGGAATGAGGTAAAGCAGCAAATGATAACTAAGATTGAATATCCTATCAGCCCAATGGGTAGGGGAGTAGAATTGGATCAAAGATTATCATATAAAATATTTAGATATATCTTCCATGCATAGATCAGTTTGTGGAGAAAGATTTATAACCATTACACACATACATTCCTCCATTTCTGGCAAAACAATACAGGTAATACCTTCAATTTCTTTAACTTTACATTTTATTAAAGGCTTTTACACATGCTATACAACTTGGTCCTCACACAACAGTTTCACAAGAGTATACTGTAGCAGAGGCTGAGATTTATCCAAGAATACATAATTATCAAGTGATAGGACAAATATTCACCAAAAAAATCTGGATTCCTTTCTCTTATATTTGGTATGTATATACTCAACACATATAAGCCTGACACCCTTATCTATGATATGTATATATGTTACTCTTAAGGCAAATTGCAGCCATAAGGGCTTTAAACATGAGTGATACCATGTATATTCAAGCCAGGGCATTTAAAATTTCAAGAAGTTGAAGGTCATTAAAAGCTTAAGATAATTAGAACACTGCACGAACTGAGTCTTCTCTGAGGGGATTTGGACTTTATTAGTTAAAGCCTCAGTCTCTGTCTCTCTTCCTCTCTCCTTCCTACCGTTTCTTTCTCCTTCCCTCCCTCTTCAAATTTACAGTTTATAGCTTCAAATAAAAGGGGAATGAAGGCACTTCCACTTATGACCAAGACGGCCAAGGTGGAACAGGGACCAGATTTATTTTTTGACCTGAAATAACTGAAAAGGTGGGCCACATATATATTTTCAGATATTGGGCACTAGCAGTGCAGGAGAGTCATCCCTTAAGAAGGAGAAGCAAATGCAGTGAGCTCTACAAATGCCCAGCTTACTGTGTGAAGAGTTTCAAGGCTACAGCATGGAGACGGAGACCCAGATGGAGCTGAAGGAGGAGACAGAGTTGGGAGTCCAGAAAGTCAAGGAGCTTCGAGTTCACATGACAGAGTACTGGACGGCTGCAAGACTGCCAGAGATCTTCAGAGGGCTCCCCTCAAATCTTCAGCAGAGTACTAACCAACAGATTTGTGTAAGGCAAGTATGAACTACCTAGAAGGAACAGAAGGAATGATCACTGAGGCTCAGAGAGGACTGGGAAAAATTTGAGTTCCCACTAGTCAGAGTGCAAAACCTCACAATCCAGTGAGTATCAGCTAGAGTACTCAGACATGTGTTGCTTGAATGGTGGGGCAAAGTTAGTCCTGGAGCAAACACTGCTCTAGTGCTACCTAAGAAAGCTTAAAAGGAAGCCTGAAAGGATCAAAATACTTCTTAGTACTTTCCAAGTAACTTAACTGCATTCCATGGCAAAGCTCATAAATATTTATAGAAATGCAAACTGATCTAGCACTTAACAATGTAGAATTCACAATGTCTGAAATACAATAAAAAATCACTAGGCATATAAAGGAAGCAAAAAAATTTATCCTTAATAAAAAGAAAAATTAATTGAAACAAAGTCAAAAATGACAGAGATGATAGACTCAACAAATAAAGATATTAAAACTGCTATTGAAACTATATCCCATATATTCCAGAAGGTGGAGAAAAGACTAAGCATATTAATTATATGAATTCAAGAAATTCAAAAAAAAGAACTTCTAGAGATAGGCAATATCTGAGATAAAAAAGATGGGATTAATGACAAATAACTGCAGAAGAGAATATCAGTGAAATTCACAACAGGAATAGAAACTATCCAAAATAAAATGGAGAGTGAAAACAAATTTAAAAAAAGAAAAAAATAAGTACAAGTAAGTTGTGAAACAACTTCAAATAGTCTAATATAATTGAAATCCTACAAAAAAGGGACAGGAGATAGGCAAACAAATATTTGAAAATGCAATGGCCAAAACGTCTCCAAATTTCATGAAAACTATAAATCCACAGATTAGAAACTCAAGAAATTCCAAGCACAAAGAAACTGGAGAAAACACCACCAACGCACATCATAATCAAATCGCTTAAAACTAAAAATAGAGAAAATTGTAAAAGCAGCCAGAGGATAAGATTAGAACAACAGTAGAAAAAATGCAAACTAGAAGATGACAGCATAAGATCTTTAAAGTAACAAAAGAAAGAAAACCCTGTCAAGTTAGAATTCTATACAGCTCTCAAAAATAAAAACAAAATAATACTTTTTCAGATAGAAAAATGTTGAAAGAATTTAACAGCAGCAGACATGTCTGTCATAAATGTTAATGTATTTCAGGCAGAAGGAAAATGATACCATATGGAAATCTGAAGCTATATTAAGGAATGAAGAACATTAGAAAAGGAAAGAATATGGGTAAATATAAAAGACTTTAAAAAACTTTAAAAAATCTCTTTAAAGGATAATTTAGCATTCAGACATAATGTTATTAATAAACAGGGACTAGATGGATTCTTTCACCTGAAACAAACAGAAAACAAAAACAAAACAAAACAAACAAAGGCAAAGTACTGGAGATAATGTTTTTCAAAGCAGCATACATCAGGCAATGAAGGATAGTGATCACTGAGAGAAGGAAAGGAAACACAGTGAGCCTTATAATGTCCCTAGCTTACTGCCTTGAGAGAGTTCCCAGACTGCAGAACAGAGAGGAAAAATCCATGCAGAGCCTGGTGGACTCCCTGAGTTGACATGCAGAGCTAAGAGTCTGAGATGATGTTGGCTAGAATTGAGAGGACAGAGTACCAGAGAAGAGTAAGTTTCACAGAGACAGAACTCCAGAGATCTAGAGATGGTCCACCTGGAGTATTCACAGAGTAAACTATCTGGGGCCAGAAAGAACCACCTAAAAAGATTAGCAGGAACCCCTGGGATAAGAAACATGAAAAACTATACCAACCAATATATGTCATAATCAAATTGCTCAATATCAGTGACAAGAGAAACTCTTAAAAACAGCAAGAGTAAAAACACATACCAGATATAGAAGAACATATTATTAACAGGCTAAAGAGAATAATTTTATATTATTAATAACTATAATATAATAATAAATTATATCATTAATAATTATACATAATTTTATCCCTTGTTGTGGAAAAAGCATTTGATAAAATTCAACAACCATTCATGATAAAAACTCTTAGAAAACTAGGAATAGAGAGGAGTTTCATTGACTTGATAAAGAACATCTACAAAAAACCCTACAGCTAACATATTTACTAATGAAAGACTGAATGCTTTCCCCCTAAGGCTGGGAACAAGACAAGGATGTCTGCTCTCACTGTTCTCATCCAGCATGGTGCTGGAAGTTCTAGCCAGTGCAATAAGCAACGAAAAGGAAATACAAGGACTTCATTTGGAAAGGAAGAAATAAATTGATTCCAATTTGCAAGTGACATTTTCTTTGTAGAAAATCCCAAGGAATTTACAGAAAACCTCCTAGAATTAGTAACTGACCTAAACAAGATCATATGATATAAGACACCCACACAAAAAACAACTGTATTTCAATAAGCTAGCAATGTACACAGGGAAACTGTATTTAATAATACAGTACCATTTATAATTCCTCAATAAATAAAATACTCAGGTACAAACCTAACAAAACATGTACAGAACTTGTATGTTAAATGCTACAAAAAAATAATGAAAGAAACTACAGAAGACCTAAATAAGTGGAGTAATATATCATGTTCATGAATTGGAAGATTCAATATGGAAAGGATGTCAATTCTCTCTAAATTGTTATACAAATTTAACACACTTCCTTTCAAAATTCCAGCAAGATTTCTTGGGTGGATATAGATTAGTGTATTTTAAAATTTATATGGAAAGGAAAGGAACTAAAATAGCTAATACAATTTTGAAAAGGAGAATAAATTAGGAAGAATTAACTGTACCTGACTGCAAGAATTACATAACTATAGTAATTAACGTTATGTGGACAGACACAGAGATCAATGGAACAGAACAGATAAACAAGAAACAGACACACAAGCAACAGACAACTGATTTTTGATAAAGGTACAAAAATAATTCAATGGAGGAAGGATAGTTTTTTCACCAAACAGTGCTGAGCAACTTGGTATCTATAGGCAAAAACATAAAATGAATGTCAACCTAAATCTCACACCTTATACAAAAATTAACTCACAATAGCTCACTAACACCAAAAGCATAATCCATGAAAAAAAAAGTCAGTAAACTGGACTTCATTAAAATTTAGAACTTTTGCATAAAAGGACCTAAGAAGTTGCAAAGACAAGCTACAGACAGTGAAAAAATATTTGAAAACTATATAACTAACAAAAGACTCACATCTAGAAGATATTAAAAGAAACTTTCAAAACTCAACAGTTAATGCAAACAAAAAAGAAAATCCAATTTGATCATGGGCAAAAGACACGAAGAAACATCTACCAATAGGATATAGAGATGGCAAATAAGCTTATGAAAATAGGCTCAAAATCACTAGCCATTAGGGAATGCACATTTTGACCACTATGAGATTTCATTATATACCTATTAGAACAGCTAAAATAAAAAAAAATAGTGAAACTACAAAATGCTGATGAGGATGCAGAGAATATTTATCTCTCCTGCCTTGCTGGTAGGAATATAAGATGGCACAGCTACTCCGGAAAAGTCTGGTAGTTTCTTAAACATACACTTATTATACAACCCAGGAATCACTCTCTTGGGCATTTATCCCAGAGAGAAAAAAAATTACGGCTAGACAAAAATCTATACAAGAGTGTTCAAGGCAGCTTTATTCGTAATAGCCAAAAAACCCTGTGTTTTAATTGGAGAACAGTTTAACAAACTATAATACTGAATACATTCATGTCATGGCATACTACTCAGCAATAAAAAGAAGTAAACTATTGATGGTTGCAACAATTTGGATGGAGTGAAAAAAGTCAATCTCAAAATGTCACATACTGTATAATTCTACTTCTATAACATTCTCACAATGTCCAGTTATAGAGATGGAGTACAAATCAGTGGTTGTTATGGGTTAGATGGTGACAGAGGAAGGGGTCGATATGACTGTAGGCAGCACAATGGGCATCTTTGTGGTGATGGAACAGTTCTGAATATTGATTTTAGTGGTGAACACATGAATCCATGCAGCCATGTGAAAAAATGGCATATAACTATACACACACATTGTACCAATGTCAGTTTCCTGGTTTTGACATTATACTATAGTTACGTAAGATGTAACCATTGGGCGCAGGGTACATGGGACTCCTCTGTACTATCTTTAACACTTCCTGTGAGCTTGTAATTATTTCAAAATTTAAAAAAGTTTATAAAAATTATATGCTATAAACCCTAAAGTAATCATTAAAATAAAAGTACAAAGTATAACTAAGAAGCCAGCAAAAGAACACATAATCCAAGAAAAAAAGGGGGAGTAGAAAGAGAGGAATAAGGGAGCAAAGAAGAAGAGATGGAATATAGAGAAAATAAACAGTTAAGATGGTAGCTTGAAATCCAAACTTGCCAACAATCACATCAAAATTGTTCTAAATAATCAATTAAAAAGCAGGGATGACCTTACTGGATAGAAAAGGAAGGCCTAACTGTGTTCTGCCTGATGGAATTGCTCTTTACAGATAAAGACACAAATAGGTTAAAAGAGAAGTATGGAAAAAGATGCTAGTCTAAAGGGAGCTGGAAGGACTATATCAATATCACACAATGAGTATTTCAGAGCAAAAAAATCTATCATGGATAGAGATGATCATTTCATAAAGAAGAAGAGGCCAGTTCATCAGGGGAACATAATAGTCCTACATGTTTACGCATCTAATAATGGCGCCTCATAGTACATGAAGCGAAAACTGAGGGAATGGCAAAGTGAAACAAATTCAGTTATACTTGGAACTTTCAATATTCCCCTCTCAATAATTTATAAAACAAGCAGGCAGAAAATCAGCAAGGATATAGTAGATTTAAACAAGGATATCAACCAACTTGATCTGACTGATATGTAGAGAACACTCCACCCAACACTAGCATCATATATATTTTTCTAAAGTGCACACAAAACATTTACCAAGATAGACCATCTTCTGGGCTATAAAACAAGTCACAATAAATTTAAAAGGTTTCAAGCCATACAAAGTATGCTCTCTTGACCCACAATGGAATTAACTTAGAAATCAATAGCAAAGATCTCTAGAAAATTCCCAATATACTGAAACAAAATAACACAATTTTAAGTAACCCAAGGGTTAAAGAAGAAATCAAAAGAGAATTTAGAAAGATTTGACCTGAATGAAAATGAAAACACAAAATATAAAAGATCGTGGGATGTTACTAATATCATACTTGCGGGAAGATTTATAGCACTAAAGGAGTGTATTAGTTGAAGAAAATATATGAGAAAATCTTAGTGACCTAGGATTTCTTAAGATTGCTTAAATATGACATCAAAAGCACAAAGTATAAATGAAAAAAAATGAATAAACTGGACGTCATCAAATTAAAAACTTCTGCTCTTTTGAATTACACTGTAAAGAAAATAAGGCAAGCCACAGACTAAGAAAAAAAAAAAAGGTAAAACATCTGGCTAACAAAGGATTTCTATCCAGCATATATAAACAGCTCTTACAATGCAAGCTCTTACAATGCCCTAATAAAAAATGGGCAGAAGATCTGAATAGAGATATCATCAGAATTTACACAGATCACAAATAAGCATATAGAAATTGCTTAACACCATTAGGTTAGGAAAATGCAGATTAAACCCACAAAGTGTTACCACTGTATACCCACTAGAATGGATAAAACTGAAAAGACTGGCCATACTGAGTGCTGACAAGGATCTGAAGTGCAACCGGAACCCTAGGACTGGAGCAGAGCAGCAATCTGGTCTCAGAGAAAGGGAGCTCCACTGGGACCAGAAGGTCTGGATTCCAGTTTTTACTCTTGAGGCTTTGGGAAAGTTTTCAGTCCTTCTATCCCTATTATAAAATACCAGTAACAACTACTCAGTCTACTTCATCAAGCTCTTGTGATGGTCAGGTGAGGTAACGGGAAACTACTCTATAAATGTGGGGTACTAATGTTATTCTGTCAAAAACTACACGAGCATGAATATCTCCGGAAAGGCAATTTAAAGAAAGTGACAACAAAGATAAAATAATATCATGTTAAAACTTTTCCTGGTTTCTCATTGCCTTTATTTAAGCTAGTTTAATTACTTTCTAATATTTCAATATTTCCTTACTTACAAGGCCTTCAAATATTTATAAAAATGTATCTGCCAAATAATACACAGATGTTTGCCTAAATTAACGTTAACCATTAATAAGATTATACTGCTCTCTATGGTGCTAAGCATTTCAATAACTAATAAGTCAGTAAACTGCTGATATTTTTTAATATTTTAATCATTGTTTATCACATTAGAATTTGGCAGCAAAAATCACTTTTCATAAAGACATTACTTACATATTAACAAATCAATCTTGACTCATTCAGTCTGGTAGCTTTGTAAGAATCCATGACTTCAGTTTTTCTAGCTCAGCTTTGCTTAACTCATGGTAAACACCTGGGAAACTATGAAACTTTGTCCTCACGCCTAGAGATTTTAACACTGAGTTTGTCTCTTCACCCCAAGAATGAAGAACTAACTCATCTGCGGTACCATGACACTGAAATAACTCAGGGAGGACACCATCACTTTTCTGAAGAGCCTAGAGAAGAGAACATAAAAATGGAGAAGTTTAAGAAATTCATTTAAGAACATTATTCTCAGAAATCAGGGGGGGCAGAAAAACTCCAATTTAACCAAAGCTTCAATATTTAAAGGGGAAGAAGAGGCAGTGGTAGAGCTCTCTGAGGTATATACTGATGGGCCAGGACCAGGAGCTTGGCTGGTTGCTGGCACCACTGGAGCTGCAGCTGTACGTGATCTGAATTTACTCCGTAGAGGACTGTCTCAAAAATGGTCAAAGCATTTCCCGCAGAAACCTTGTGTCTTGGGAAGACAAACCTCTTCACATGGAGTGGAAAGAGGGAGGAACACAGAGCTCAGGTACAATCAAGGAAAAAATAGCATTCTTGTTCTCATTTCCATACCTACTGGTTCTACTTCTGGTAATGAGGCTGCAGCACTATAATATGCCATACTCATGAATCAGGATATTGCTGAAAAACAGGTACCAGCCATGTAACTGATTCTTTGGTTTGATTATGTTCATGACATAATAAGCAAACCTAGTTGTAATCATCTATATTTTTAATATGTATGCAGGATACATATATAGCATACACATATTTTTTTATCCTTTTCTCTTTGACACTTTGCTTAACAATAATCTCTGTACAAGGCACTTCCTAAACATGAATGACCAGCTGGAATTTACCAATATAACTAATTTGAATTCCCAGGAATGCTCTGTGAATCAATTGTTATTGTGTAATTATCAATGTTGTTTTAGTTTCAATGTGTGAATGTCTCATTTTTTTTTTCTGTTTTGTTTTTAAAATCTGGAACTTACCTGGTAAACAGCAGATGTCTTATTCAGAAAACTAGAAAGAGCAAATACTCCTGCCACATCCTGATGATTTCTGTATGCTAAATGCATTGCCATGCACCCTCCCATAGAAAATCCTCCTAAAAGAAGCAAAAATTCGCTTGTCAGAAAAAGCAGAATATATGTAATGATAATTTAGAACAAGATATAGCTATGCCAATCTTCCATAAATATTGGGAGACATAAAAGAGATACAATGCTAAAGAGAAATTTAGTCTACTTTAGATCTCATGGAAAAAAACCTGCTATGAGTAAATAACACTGTTCTATCTATGCCATCACTGGTAAAATAATTTGTTATAAAAGGAGCTAGAATTGAAAAAATAAATTTTGGTCATCAAGTAAAAATATTTATTATATTTCAAAATATGAGTCATAGCACAAGTGTTATTTATTTAAACTTCTAGTGTCTACTTACATTTTGTTTATACTTATAGGAGTCCTCACACTGCAGCTACAATTAATAACATGCACCTTTCTGTCTTACTTGTCAAACTACAAGCTCCATGAGGATTATATTTCTAGAGTTTGCCATATAATAGATGCTTAGTGATCTCTGAATTAGGAAGGATGATCAAAAATTTGGTGAGAAAGATAAAACATCTTTGTATTATATTATTTTGAAAACTGACTTGTGATGGTATAATTCAAACATAGGTACCCATATGTCCTTTTAAAAAAGAGTTTGGGGAAAAAATATTCACTTGACAAACTTTTATTGTCTTTTATGTGCCAAACACTGTCACTGGAGTGACACCAGTCACCAGAGATATGCAGATTAAAATACCTGGACCCTTCTGTTCAAAGGCGAAAACCAACACAACACAGAATATGGAGGTAGGGACCTGACCGTGACATAGCAGAGAGGATGGCCCAGCTTCAGCTTAGAGACTCGGTGTGATATTCCCCAGCATGACTGAGAGTTAAAAGACATCTCATGATTTAAAAGAAATCCATATGTTAGAGATAACAAGGCTGTAGGAACACAGTTTTTATTTTTTGGAGAAATTCAAGAGCTTGAGTTATATTTTTTGCCAAATGTACCTAAGTAACATATTAAATGGGACTAGTATGACTGAGGAATTAAACATTTACTTTAATTTTACCTAGTTAAAATTTGAGTTTCAATACATGTGGCTAGGGGTTATCATATGGGACAATGAAGTTCTAGATAATCTAAGTTGCACCAATGATGGAAAAAAAGCTTTAAATTTCATAAATGGAGCAAAATGAAATTAATGTTCCATAAAAAACATAATGTGGCTAATATCATTAAATGTGATCTTTTAATGTGATCTTTTAAAAAAATCATACAAAGATAAAATGTGAATAAAAATAGACCAGTGAGCAAAAACATATTTAAAAATTATTATAAAAGCACACCTACTGAGACAATTTTTACACATTAAATGCACCCACCCCATCACTGCGCTTTTATTGACTAGGGTAACTTAATCACTTTATGGGATTTCCGAGCCCCTCGGGGGGACCAGCCTCACAGCAAGAACAGCAACAAGAACAGCAACAAAACTAAGAAAGAAAACACTTTCCCACGTATGAAATGCCATTATGAACAAAGGCATCCTTGAGACATTTAACCTCATGTTCAATTCTCCTAATTTATAATGAAGAAAAATGTACTCGTTGAAAACTCATTATTTTAAGATTCAATCTAAGTTCCTTGTCCATTTATAATCTCGTGAGGTAGCCTGCAATTCCTCACCAGCGATCTTTGACAATACAGTCACCTTTAACGTTGCGGACACCGGTGTGAAAGGGACTTTATGTATTTTTTTCTAATGGAAGAAAATTTAACACAAAAGACTAGTTATTTCAATTTTCATCTAAGTGTTTAAAATGCAATATAAAATATACTGCTCAATAAGTAAATACCAATGAGTAAACTCATTGTAGGTAATAGTTATGATGTATATTTATAGTCGCTGGTGAAGCATTAAAATGTCAAGAGTTAACATTTCAACATACATTTAAGATTAATAGGCTGAATAAAAAACATGTTAAAAAATAACCTAGTTTTTATGAACTCTTTAAATTAAATAAAACAGTAATAATGTATAAAAACTGTACTGGGAAAACTAAGCTAATCTATCTGAAAACAAAGTCTGGGGGTGGGGGGGTGCGGGGGGGAGGCAGGGAACTTACAATTCAAGTTTACCGTCAAGTGAATGGGATTTTAAAAATGGAATAAAATCCACCCTCCAACCAAATTGCAACAATTTTTCCACTTTATATATAATTATTTTTCAGAATGAACTGTGGTAAAGTCTCAAAAATTTGGGAATATATAAATTATGCCCACCATATTTGTATATTTTCTCTCATATAAAATTGACAGGGTAAACAAAATATTTATCATCTTCTATGGAAAGCTATTAAAACAGCAGTCCCAAGCCTTAAAAGTTCTGATGGTTGTTGCTGAAGAAACGTACATTTAAGATATATATATGTTAAAAGAAAGTAGAAGGATGCTATCATTCTCCAGTTCCCTCCAAGAGCTTCAAAAGAAACTTATATAATGTCAGGAAAGTCAGCCTGGAAACTGTGGAGCTAGGTTTCATCTTGGTAACTACAACTATCCCTTCATTTTAATTTTAAATCTTATTATAAAATTAATATGTGAATATATGCCCACTGTGTAAAGTATTTCCACCACACAAAAATAAAGAAAATGCGTTATCCAAAATCTCACTACTCACATATAATTTTGACATGTTTTTAAAAATTCATTTTAACAGTTAAACTCACTCTATATGTACAATTTTATACCTTACTTTCATGTAATACTGATTTGAATGTCTTTAAACAGAATTACAAAATTCCACAATTATTTTTTTACTCCTTGAACACATACTAAGTATACTAAGTACCTTCTAAATGTATGTATATAGTATATAATGGTTACATAATAGTCAGTTGTATTAACAGACCATTACTCCCTTAACCGCTTTCCTCATGATGGGTATTTAGAGCATCATAATGGGTATGTAGAGCATCCATGTAAATTATTCAGGTGTAATTCCAGAAGCACTTGATTATCCCTGCTTCAAAATTCTAATAATATTATCAGAGAACATGAAAAACTATACCAATAATCTGGTCATTATCATTTGTCAGGTTCTATACATCCTAGATCAAAGTTAAATCTAAATTATGTCAGTTTTCTCTTAACAACAAATTATCACCACCTAGTGGTTAGAAAAAGGAATCTCATTATGGTACAAAGTTCCTAAGTCAATGCATAGGATCTGGGTTCTAGTCCCAACTCTATTTTAGCCAGCAGTCTCTTTGAACTTTAGTTTCTTCTTATCTGAAATGAGAATAATAATTTCCTACTTCACCTATTACAAGGGTCAAGAAAGATACTGTATATGAAAAAATGTGTATAATTTAAACACATTATAGTGTTAAACTATATTCTTAATAATTTTTTCAGAATACAGAATCTGAATCCAGGTTTTAACAATAGCTATGTTGCCAAATTCAGAAAGTAATTTAAAAGTCACTATTTTATTGCCTGTGTTTCCCCTAATTTTTACCATACCCTCTGTAGAATCATGTGTGGTATTATTATATAAAAATAAATAAACTTTCTTATACCTGATCTTCTTAATATGCATAGTAAGGATTCACGAATGTCTCCAAGGAACACATTTAAAGCTTTTGCCCAGTTCCTCCTTTCTAACCAAAGTTTATTCTTTCCATTAAGAAAGAAATATATTTCCATTGTTGAAAACAAGAAAACAAAGGATTTTTCTTAGCTAAACTCGCAGTTGACTGCAATGTTCTTTAGTGTAATCTTACTCATCCTTTGTTTCCAAAGTCGTGAAACACTGTACGTGTTGGTCTTTCATCATTCTACTGGATCTATTGCATTTGCCATCTTCCTATTCCCCCGGACTTCAGACTAGCCAGCCTCCACAGTGTTGTCAGTGTAATCTTTTTAAAATGCTCATCTGATCATGTCATTCTCTGTATATAATTCAATAATCCTGGGAGTTGAAGCGCATATCAAACTAGTAGTCCCTGAGAGATTTTAATGTGTCCCTTGTTTTCTTTCATGAATGTGTTTCCCTATTTGTTTACCAGTCATATTCTCACTCATTCTTTAAAACTCAATTGGAGATTATCTCTTCTAAGAAGCAGTTCCTAGCTCCCCCCAAAATCGACTTGTTCTTTAGAACACTTTACTTCGGTTATCTCCCTCATTATACTGTAAAGCTTTTGATAGTTTTTGGTACTCCAGCACTTATTAACAATTTGGAAATTAAATTTAGTATGAGAAGTTTCATTTTTGACCTGACTAAGCTGTGTAAACTACCTAGAAAAGGTGGTATATCATACTCTATAAAAACATTGTTTTTAAACTAAGTTTAATATAATATCACTAATCAAAACAAAACCACAGAAAAAGAATGGGCTGCCACCTATGCAAATATAGAGAATAGTTTTGTTTACAAAGCTATATTTATTAAAATTACAATCTCAGAGAAAAGGGTTCCATGAGGACACAATGTGTGATATTAAATCTGAAATTTTATCACATATTAAACAAAATCAACAAGGGTAACAATTTTGTACTATTATCTCTATTTTTTCCTTTTTTTAAAAAAAATTATTTATGTTTGGCTGTATTGGGTCTTCACTGCTGCCTGCGGGCTTTCTCTAGTTGTGGTGAGCGGGGGCTACCCTTCGTTGCGGTGCGTGGGCTTCTCATTGTGGTGGCTTCTCTTGTTGTAGAGCACGGGCTCTAGGTGTGTGGGTAGTTGTGGCGTGCGGGCTCAGTAGTTGTGGCTCGTGGGCTCTAGAGCACAGGCTCAGTAGTTGTGGCACACGGGCTTAGTTACTCCGCAGCATGTGGGATCTTCCCAGACCAGGGCTCGAACCCGTGTCCCCTGCACTGGCAGGCAGATTCTTAGCACTGCTCCACCAGGGAAGTCCCTTTCCTTTTTAATCTTGTAATTTTTCTAGTTTTTCCTCTTATAATTAATTTTTTAAAATAACCTATGTTGTTTGTATATGTGTGTCTAGCATCTCAAATGCACTTTGCTTTGACGTCCCACTAGATCCCTCCTTCATTAAAATGTTATATCATTTAAATCTTACTTAATTTAAAATGTTCTATAATAGACACTTGACAAAAGTATTAAACCAGTAGAAAAATATGAAGCAGTACTTCTGTTTAAAGAATCTATGAGCAATGAAAAAGAAAGAGGGAAGCACAGCACGTATACTACTGAGAAAAGAAAACAGCTGGTAGGGAAGGAACAGTGAGCTCCCTAAGTCTCCACAGGCAGCACTGGTCCAGTACAGCCTTTCTGCTGTCTGGAGAGACCATGGGGAAGGTGGTATAGAGAGTGTTTAATAACAGCAAGAAAATTTCTTCAACATTACCTGCCAGGCATATTTCTAAGTGTTTCACATGAATTGACTAACTGAATCATCACACCTCTGTAAGATAAGTACTATTATTATCATCCACACACAGAGGTTAAGGAAACTCATATACCTACAAAATAGTGAATCTAGGATTAGAAACCTGCAGTCTGAGTCCAGAGCCCAAGTTCTTAACCATGTTATACTGCTGTCAGTTGCACTCATGCATTTGCAATTATGATATTCACAACTCAAGAAATGCATGTACAAATATTTGAATACATAATGATATTTTGCTTCATGTGCCATGTTTTCAAATAAGTGAGAAGTTCAGTTAGATCAATAAGACAAAAAAATAAAAAACAACTACAAGAGAAAATCCCTATAGGACTAGAATGCTATTTCCTCTATGCATCAATAGCTAATCCATGTAAAGAAAAAGGAGGTAGTAAAGTAATGTTTTGTCATAATAAAAGAAGGTCAAGAATCACGTGTATTTTGGCACACTTGTTTAACTCTACAGAAATGTAAGTGAAGAGTTATTTTCATTGACTGCTTAAATAACTAAAAGTAAAGTAACAAGGACAAACAACCTTGGATCTGCACTTGTCGTCTCTTTCATATCTCAAGCTAGGAAAGAGGCTTTATAGGAGTTCATAAGCTCATCTCACAAATTCTAAAAAAGCATTTTTTTCTTTCCCAATTTTTATATTCATAAGTGTATATAAATATCCTATTATACGCACTTTGTAATAAATTTCAAATTTTATAATTTTTATAATAGTTTATAACCCTTCCAAAATGAAATTTTGTTAAAAATTCAGTGGAGCTTTGATAAAACATCGACTACATTACTGATTGCTTTATAAATAAGATCATCTTTTAACAAGGTTCTCTTGGTACTTCAGAAAATAATTAAAACCTTCCATGATATGGTAGAAAGAAACTAAAAAAAAATTCCAGATGAATCAAATAATTAAATATTTAAAAAATTATAGAAAAGCCAGAAGAACACCTATTTGAATATTTATTCAAGTTCTAGAGAAATACCTTCTTAAACTGAGAAATTATTTGGAAAAAAATAGACAAGTAAAAATAGCTTTCTTGTGTCAAAACATAAACAGAATTAAAAGAAAAATAAATTAAGTGCATATTGATTACCACTTTTGTTTACTTAATTTTAGCAAATATTTTTCAAGACAATATTATTCAGTGAGGTATAATAAGATGGACATTCTAATATAGGTGGGAGAGTATCAACTCGTACAGTTTTTTCACAAAAGGAATTTGACAAGATGTATTAAGAATTTTACAAACGTTCAGTTAAATGGAAGAACCATGGGCTCTGAAATGAAGTAAACCCAGATTCAAAATTCTTATCAGCTCTCCGACCTTACAACAATCCATAACCTCTTTTCAAAGATGAATAAGATGAAGTAACTGATGGATACAGGGAAGGGCGAGGAGGAGGGATGGGGCAGGAGACAAGCATACAAGCAATTACAATTCAACGTGATACGTTCTTTAACACATATACATTAGAAGTACGATTTGTATGTTTTCTACGTTTTTATGTATGAAGATTTTATAATTTTAATTTAAAGCAATTTCTTACAGTACTAATATTTTGTTTTCCCACTGTCATTACGTGACTTCAGGATCTCATTACCCTATAATCATAAATTCAGTAACTGGTTTTCCCATACCCAAATTGTTATCTCTTCACTTACCCCTTCTGCCAGATTAATTTTCCTAAAGCACAGTTCTAACTATATGACTCAAAGACATACTTTAATCATCTCTCCTCAATTACCTACAGAATAAAGGATAAAAGGGGAACCAGAAAGTATTTATTGAGAGTGTAAAATGAGCCAACTGTTTTACAAACATCATATCCCAGTAAAATAGTATTTTTATAGTATCATTATTCCCACTTTGCAGATGAGGTAGCAGAAATTCAGTGTAGGCAATTAAGTGATGAACCAGCTAGGCAGTGGTGGACTTTAGATTCGACCCATTTTGGTCACTATACCATTTGCTCTTCAGGTTGTTAGTCCAGCTAACAGATCAATAGGCATTTTCCAGTCAGACAACAAACTTTCTGCTAAAGCCATCTAACATCCAGACAGATAAAAACAAGCACTATTTTTTTTTTTACTTCTATTTACCATTCATATTACTCTCTATGTTTAGACCTCTACACTATAATAGTTAAAATTTTACTTATTTGCACATCTCAAAATCTCAAATGCCTCTGATACTTTCCTATTAAATTGTTCTCTAATAGCCCCAAATACTTATGACCTCTTTTCATCTGAATTCCTGTGATACTTAACTACGTAAGTCATCAATTTACAGATCAGGTCATGCTGCTCATTGTAAATGTTTAGCTCTGTGCTAAGCATTGCGATGGGTCCTGAGAAATAAAAATACATACAGATGATCATTCCCTTTGAAGAGCTGTCAGTTACATTGCTTTAGGGCAATCATCAAGGCTGGCTGGCCTTACAGTTACCATTTTAAGTACCTCATGGGCTCTTCTAGGTTGTAAGCAACTGTGGTATTCCTGTTCTATTTATCGGTGTGTCTCTTTGAGCATCTAACTTACTGCCAGACACACAGTACTTAGAAACTTAGAAAATATTTGCTAAATCATTGAATGACAGAATCTGTTACACATTCACATATTTTGAATTCTATCTTGTAACTGTTTCATGATGCCCTAGACTGAATTGGTGCCCCTTCACTATGCTCTTCCCAGTACTCCCATAACGTTCTGTATTTATCTCTATGACACAGATGTTAAACACAGAAACATAGAAATATAGAGTTAAACACTGATGAGGAAACGGAGGCCCAGAAAGGGGATGTTACTACACTGGAAGGCACACTGCTTTTAACAAAAGTGAATGCTGAAGCCAAGACAGAAAAATGTATTCCATCCATTATATCATATTGCTTCTCAACTCAATGAATAGTTTAGTACTTCAATAAACACAAAGGAAGTTTATTAATTTGCCCAAATCCTGTCTACACAGCATTTCAATGTACATTTTAATGTTATTTAGAACATGATGAAGATACTTAATTTGCTTTGTAATTTCAACATTAAATACAACTCATTATAAATTAAATAGCTATTTGGAAATAACTCTTTAACAAAAATCCATCCTGTATCATTCACATTCTATACAGTTTATCTTATTTTTGTATGTATTATAAAATGGTTTATGTATTTTATGATTGCAGAAAAGGAAAGGGGTGTAAGTAGAATAAAGCTTATATAAAGGCATGCTATATCCCCTTGGGAAGAGAGATTGCCAAAGACATGTTTAACAAAAGTTTATGAATACCTTATTCCTACAGTATTAACTCTGAAGAGTTTACTTTTCACGAATTTGCTGTTATATTTTGACTATGTACTCGAATTTATCTTAATTATGGCGATAGTAGTTTAAACATATAAAACTTAAGCTAATTAAAATAAAATGTTTTAAAAACTGGAATGAATAATCTCTTAATTGAAAATTAGAAAGAAAATTTTAACCGCCATGGGAGTCTTAAAGTATGTTATTATTAAAAAGAAAATCATTTAAAGTTTCATGAGTTTTTGCTTATAATTCTATTACCCTTAAAATTCTTAATATGTAAAGTTTATCTGAAACTGTGAATAGGTCAAATGATATACAAAGTGCTTCCAAATAATGTTCCAAGTAAAATTCAATGTATAGAATTACACAAAAGTGAAAAAAAATATTTAAATTTTCAACATCTAAAGATCTTACCTACTAATATCCTGTTCTTCTTGATACCACTTTTTACTTCACCATCAATCAAATCTGTAAGCACCTGACACATTACATCAATTGATTCAAGGTGTTCTGGGCAGTCATTAGATATTTGAAATCTGTCAAACCATACATTGGAGAATCCTCCTTTCAAAGGAGTATATGGCCTGTTTAAAACCAAAAAAAGAAAAAGAAAAAATTAAAATAGATGTTTTAATTTCTAAAAAATTAGTGTTTTGAATAATTACAATTTCCTCCAAGTTTTAAAAGTTAAATAATTCACATTAAAAATATTCCCATGCTGATTGCCTTAACTCTCCTATACTTACCTTGGTTCTATTAACATTTATTAATGCCAGTTCATCATCTTAGTTTCTCTCCATCTTTTAAGTTTCATAAATTCTCCAGAAAATCCCCATGAAAAAAGGGTAATTATTTATTGCGTGTGCATGTTATTTTTTCCACTCAATTTAAATGATTATTTAACAATTTACAGCTAAATAAATAATGTCTGGCCATGCAAAAAGTCAATGCCTCAAGAGTAGAAAATATGATTTACCAAAATGCTTTTCAAAAGGTGGTTAGTTTGTAGCACATAAGTATGAAGGCTACGTTAGTAATTTAAAGGTTTCTTGATCACACCCAGGTAGATTATCCTTAGGAGTCTTCAGTATTTTTGTTTTGTTTTGTTTTGTTAATCAAGAGTTGGAGCTATTTTATTTTTAAATCTTCTCAGGAACCTTGAAATGAGTTTAATGGGATACAAATAATCTTTGGAAGTGCTTATCATACAGATATTCCACACTGTTTGCATCATTTGGATCTCAAATTGGGTGCCTTGTTGGACTTAAAAACATTTTATGTGATAAGATGCCCTGAATTGGGTGTCTTGTTGAACAAGACTGATATTATAAGACGCTTTACATTTAAGTATGAGATGGGGTGGTTACAGTATTAGTGAATCTTGCTCTGAATGCTCTGTTATTTTAAGTATACATGTGTATATGCACACGTTTGTGTGTATCCCAAGGTATTCCAAATATTCTGTTTTAATCAATTATAATGGGGTCAAGGGGTCCTGTATCAAGTCTTATGTTGGTAAAGGTAAATGAAGGGAATGAAAACACTCTTAGAGCTTCCTGTAGCAAACACACAGACGTTTATGGGGATATATAAGACACACATGGAGAACAACAGTTTTCCAAAGATGAGGAATAGGAAAGTTTAATAAAAGATACAGCTTTTCACTTAGCATATCTTGCTTTCTCCTCATGTGACCGTGAAAAAGTTTTATGTTATAAGTAAGAAGACCACAGAAAACACCAACAGTGACAAAAGTATACATTATAATTTGAAAGAAATCTAAACCAGTGATGACCACAGATGCAGGGTTTCTCCTAGACCAACACCTCTACTGCTTTGCCCCATCTCAAATTTAGCTACATATACTCACCCTCCAGAGTCAGTGAAATAAAAGCATAAAATGTACAGCCAGAACAAAAAAATGGAGGGCTGAAAGACACCAGCTGAGATCTGAATGTGCTTCTTTGCATTTTCTTTAGTGAAAAACCAAGTGGAATCCTGGCAAACCCAAGGAGGTAGAACTATTCAATTCTCATTCTCTCAACCACTGTAGCAAAAGGACTCTGCAGTCTGTGCAGATCTGACCATCAGAAACATCCAACTGTTAGGACCAAAGGGTGGTGCTGAAGGGAATAGGAGAACTACACAACTGTTGTTCTGTATTGGTCTTAACACTCTAAAATAAACGGATATCCACTTAAGGAGCCTAAAAGTCAAGAGAAATATTTTGGAAACTTTCTCAGAGAAAGTGAAAGAAATCTGGAAACAAGGCAGTTGCTCTGACTCAGATTTAACAAGAACTCATCTTCAGAGAACCTCGTATTTACTAAAATATAATCGTGTTATAAACTTTACTTGGTAACATACTTTCTAAAATTTGAATGTATATTACAAATATCTCTGTAAGTCAGTACATAAAACCCTAACATTTTCTCCTAGTTTATGCACATGCATGAAATCTTGCAAATACAGGCTATTTTGTCTGTGTGTGTATTGTTTTGATGTCTTCCAATTAAGTCCTTTTTATTTTTTTGCTCAACTCTCCATTCCTCCTCTCCTCTCCCACCCCATTGTACATCCTGCCCTTCACATTAGGTAAACTATGTTAATGATCTGGAATGTTTTTCTTTGCACATACATTAAAACATGTTTCTTTACATTATAGTTTTTAGAGCATTTGCTTTTCAAAAATGAAATAAGCCTATTTGGTTTTCTTATGTGTGTCATACTTTTCTCCTTTAACAATACCTCATGGAAATCCTTTCATCTGATATAGCTCTTACCTATCCTTTTAAATAGCTATATAATATAATAAAGATGTTCCACAATTTAATCTGCCCTTCACCTACTAATGGGCATTTATTTGGTACCCAGGTTTTAGCCACTAAGAACAATTCTGCATCAAACATATTCACGTACATGTTTTTACATACTGGGACTTTTATTCCTATGGAACAGAGTCTGTGAAATAGGACCACTGGATGGAGAGGTATGATTTTTACCTTAATAGATGTTTCAAAGTTGCTTCCACAAAGGCTATAAAAATTCACCTTTCTACAAGAAAGGTCGGAGAACATCCTTTTGCCCAACAGCCCTACCCTAATTACAATAGGTACTAACATACTTTAAAATATTACCATTGAAGGGTATCAACTATGGTTTTAAAATCAACTTTACTGAGGTATAGTTTACATATATAAATGCACACATTTTAAATACAAAGTTCAAAGACCTTTGACAATGTATTTCCATTATGATACAGAACATTTACTTTACTTCAGAAGATTCCATCATGCCCACTTACAAGCAAGTTCCATTCACTTCCCAGGAAACCGCTGACTGATTTCTATCACTATAGATTAGTGCTGCCTTTCCAGAACTCCACATAAAGGAATTACTTATTCATAACGTTGGCTATTTTATTCTATTGGGGTTTTGATTTTTTTATTAGTTTAGAACCGCATCTGTGTATTATTGCCATTAATATTTTTCATTTGTATTTCAAGTATTTTTTTCAAATCAATTTCTGTATATTGACGTAATGTATTTAAAGTATCTATCTTTTTTAAAAAGCCAAATAAAAGACTTTTACAATTGATATAATCTGTCCATTTTTTTTGTATTAAACTAAATTTCTGGGTCTTCTGATTTATTTAAGGTATTCTCAGTCCATACATTTTTACATATAGAATCCAAGATTTTCTTCTAAGGTTTTTTTTTTTTTTGGTGGTACGCGGGCCTCTCACTGTTGTGGCCTCTCCCGTTGCGGAGACGCGCAGGCTCAGCGGCCATGGCTCACGGGACCAGCCGCTCCGTGGCATGTGGGATCTTCTGGGACCGGGGCACAAACCCGTGTCCCCTGCATCGGGAGGCGGACTCTCAACCACTGTGCCACCAGGGAAGCCCCCTTCTAAGATTTTTGTTTTCATTCTTACATTTAAGTTTTGAATTTTTCTGGAATTTACTTCATACATGAAGTGACCTAAGGGTTCAAATTCATTTTCTCCCAAATGGATAGCCAGTTGTGTCTGCACTACTACAAAAAACCAAAAACTTTTCTCATAAAGGTGAAATTCTACCTTTGCCATATTATAGTTCTGAATTATCTAGTCTGTGTCAACCTAGGTAAATAAGAGAATTAAACCCTAATACCTAATAACATTTACTGTCTATAATGAATGGGCTTCTCTCCAAAGCATCTAGATTGGTACTAGTTCTGTTCTATCCTAGGCAAAAATCAAGAAAATGACAAGTCATTTTGTGTGTTCTGTGATTCAGGTGGAAAATTCTGGTTGGGAAAGGCTCTATTTTGTTCCACTGATCTGTTTATCTACTCCTGTGTTAGGATCATGTCGACTGTATTTACAGTGCTTTTAGAATATGTTCTGAGGTGGAGTCAGGTGGGCCACCTCTCCCTACCATCATTACCACATGTCTTCCAGACTTGTCCTGCCTATTCTCAGATATCTAATCTTCTTTATCTAAGAAATTAATCAAATATTTAGTAAATTCTTAAATAATTCCCCTTAAAAGTCCTTGTGGGATTTCAGGACTTCCCTGGTGGCGCAGTGGTTAAGAATGTGCCTGCCAATGCAGGGGACATGGGTTCGATCCCTGGTCCGGGAAGATCCCACATGCCGTGGAGCAACTAAGCCCGTGTGCTACAACTACTGAGCCTGCACCCTAGAGGCCACGAGCCACAACTACTGAAGCCCGCACACCTAGAGCCTGTGCTCTGCAACAAGAGAAGCCACTGCAATGAAGAGTAGCCCCCGCTCGCCACAATTAGAGAAAACCTGTGCACAGCAACGAAGACCCAACACAACCAAAAAAAAGGTCCTTGTGGGAATTAACATTTTATGACATGAATCTGGGAGGTGGGAAGATTTCTGCAGACTGTGCTCTTCCCAGGATCAGCCACATTCTGGGCCTTACCTAAGGCTTCTCCTGCCTCGTTCCCCAGGCTCTAAGTGGGTACACTGGGTGCAGCAAAGATAAAATCCTGCGCCAGCTCTCTATGGGGACCCCCACAGAGCCTAAATTCTCCCTCATTCCTGTAGGCCTTCTGACTTCAGAAGCTGCTTGGCTCAAGAGAGGTAGATAAATTGGAATCAGAAAGGGAGAGAAGACAGAAAGCATTCTACTCTCCCACCTCCCAGAATCCCTTCTCAGGATTAACTTTCTTAAAGTACTCTGAAAATGAAAGCAGGTGCTTTCCATATAGCATTTATGTCACTGTTAGAGAAAAAGAATTCTCAAACTATTGAAATTGTCACTTAAATCACAGTGATCTTCTGAATGAAAACAATATACAACACTCATACTAAAGCCTGAATTAGACTGGTACTTTTTTGACTTGTTTCTACTTCCCTTTTCATTTTCTTCTGTTTCTCTAAGGGTTTATTTGCCTGTCGAAGCACTTAAATAAGGATGATATCATAGGCTAAAATATGAATCATTCTGGGAACTCAGCCATTAATAGAAAAAAAATGACATTCACTTAACTTTTTGTCTTTGACAGTACCTTACTTAATTAGAGATAGATGCTCCATAGAATATAAGTTTTACTAATATAGTAGCCTTTTGTTCTCTCAGTTCTCTAAGAAAATTAATTCTGTTCAAAGGAGATAATAGGAAAAATGTGATGAGACAAAGAATAATTTTGAACTTTTTTTGTTAATAAAACCATCAAGAATGCATAATTCTCCTAAGATGTTAGAAAAACCTTTCAATAAAGCATGAAAGTAAGACTGTCTTTTAAAGCAGGTAAATAAACTGGCACATATATTACACTCATGCACCTTCTTCCTCAAATAAACCACTTTATTAGCTGGTATAAAACAGCTCAGACACTACCACCATAAATAAATATGTTTGGCAAAGAACATCCGTGTGGCTCCTCAATCAATCAATCAAACCATTATACACTGGTAAAATATTAAGCGGGAATGAATGTCCAAGGTCTAAAAAAATAAAGAGTTGACATTTCAGCTTGACACCAAATTTTGTTCCCTATAAGTCATAAAATCGAAAGGTCATTCATAACCTTTCAGATAACATCATCGGGTTCCATCGGCTTCCTCTCTGTGCTCATTTCACTGCTCTTCCCCCAACATTCACTAGGTTCCAGTCACATTTCCCTCATTTTTCTTCAGGACCACCTCACTACTGATCCAGGGACTTAGCACCTGACATTCCCTCTCCTTGTAATGCTCTTTTCCACAGTGATACCCCCAGTGCCAAGAATAAGTATTTGTTGAATGATGAATGCCAATAATCATTTGTGATTTGGGAATAATTTTTGTCAGCAGAATACCTAAAATTATTTTATTTTGCTCTGAATATCTTTTGACTTTAATTCTTGTAATATCCATTCTGTGATTTCCAGAAAAAGGTCAAAATTTTCTTTTGTTTGTTTTTTTTAAAAAGAACATGTTTCTAAGAAAATAAGCTTTTACATACTAATAGATATTTAAATGTACCATTTAAAATACTTACCAAAGAAGTATACTATTTCTTCAAAATAGCATTTTTTAATGAGGGTTCCTTGCCAGTGGAGTGTACTTATAGTACAGATCCACTGTTCTCAGGAGAGAGATCTCCTAATATCATGCTTCAGGTATGAATCCTAAGTGATGGAGTAAAGATGAACCCATTACTAAACCTAAATCGAGAGTGCCTAATCCTGTTTCAGAATATATGTTAAGTGAA
The DNA here is from genome assembly GCF_949774975.1 of Lagenorhynchus albirostris. NCBI lineage: Eukaryota > Metazoa > Chordata > Mammalia > Artiodactyla > Delphinidae > Lagenorhynchus > Lagenorhynchus albirostris. The sequence goes on along the minus strand of NC_083096.1, from coordinate 17,262,446 downwards.
AAATATAAACATGCACTTCATGTGGAAAAACAGTGGATCTAAAAGTAGAGGCACTACTGACTGAATCTTATTACTTTTAGAATTTTTCAAAACACCGAGAAACTGTATCATCATATAAATTACTGATGGCCCGTTAAAAATTACTGTTATTTTTTAAATGGAAATTCTACTAGTAAACCCAAACCAAGAAAACCTCTAATTACAAATACAGCTAAAGTATGTCACAAAATAAAAATCTTTATTGAGCACTTCAATTAAATATAGTCTAAATTAACATAATAAAACAATGAAGCAATATTTTCCATTTAAATCAACACAGCAACTAAATGCTGATTTTTATTTAATATGCCCCTCACTCAGCTGATTAAAAACATCTATTAAATAGGGTTGAGAAAAGGAATACCTTATAGCCAAAGTGGCAATTCACAATTTAATCAAAACATACTGATATGTTGTAACAGGCCACACCTGGGTAACCATAATAGACTATTGTTCTCTTCTTAAGTTCTTTAAAACATGTATCATGTTTGAAAGCAAAAATTATAACTTTGTTTGACAGAGTTTTCAATGTACCTTGATAAAACATATACAACAAACATAAAGGTGGGGAGGATAAAGGAAACTATATGGTTGTAAGGCTTCAACATCTTGTGTAAAGTGGTAAAAAGTAAACAGGTGAAAGGTGTGATATGTATCTTATAATCCCTAGAACAATCAGGAAAAAAAGGAATAAATGAAAATAGAGTATTAATTTTCTTAAATCCAAAAAAGATGGAAAAGGAAAAAAGAGTAACAAAAAGCAATAAATTTAAACATATCAATAGTTACAGTAAATGCAAATGGTCTAAACAAATCACTTAAAAGATAGAAACTGACAGATTCGTTAAAGAAAAAACAAAGCCCAAATATATGTTATCTATAAGAAACCTACCTTAAATATAATGATATAGGTGTTAAAAGTAAAAAGATGAAAAATATATGCTATATAAACAGTAAAGATAAAAGCTGATATATACTACATTATTATTAAACAAAGTACACTTTGAGGAATTACCAGAGATAAAAATGAACATTAAAATATACAAGTAGCTATTAATGAGGAAGACAATAATCCTACCTGGGAATGTACATAATATAGCTTAAAAACCATGAAGAGAAAACTGACAGGACTAAAGGGAGAAATAGACCAACCTACAATCATAGTTGGAGATGTTAATACCCATTCGTTACTAATAGAATGACTTAGAATTACTAAGAAACTATAAAATTTGACTAATACTATAGCCACCTTAAGCCACTGACATTTATAGAACCCTATACACAAAGGCATAGAATAACAGTCACCAAGAAGACCTTATGCAAGACCATAATACAAGTGCCAAAGAGTATCAGAAGACTGAAACTGTACAGAATATTGGCAGCAGTAGAATGAAATCACAAGTCAACAGCAATAAGAGATTGAGAATAGCCCCAAATATTTGGAAATTAACAACATATTTCTAAATAACTTACGGGTTAAAGAAGCTTGCAGAACTCTGTTTTCCATATCTGGCCAGAACAATATCTTTCATCCCACATGCTCTTCTTGAGGAAACAGCACTATGTAACTTCTAAGACTATGTCTTAAAAGGCAATACAGCTCCTTTCTGGTTCTCCTTAGGGCATTTGTTCTTGGAACTCAGCCTCCACTCTGCCAGGAAGCCCAAGACACCAGATAATGAGAACTCATGCAGGTGTCACAGTAACAAGACCAAAGGAAGGTCCCAGCTAATATCTAGTATTAAGTGCCAGATATGAGTGAACCTTCAGATGATTCCAGTCCCTAGCAGTTGCCCAGTCATCCCCAGCCTTCAAGTTTTCCCAGCAGAGGCCCCAATTATCATAGAACAGAATCAAGACATTAGTGCTGTGCCCTTTCTGAATTTCTAACCCATAGATGTTTCACCATAATAAAAGTTGTTTGGGGTGGTTTGTTACACAGGAATAATAATGGGAACATAAGAGAGATTAGAAAATATTTCAATATAAATAATACTAAAAATACAAAAGAGAAAACTAGTGGGAATTAGCTAAGGCAGTAATTAGTGAGAAATTTAGAGCTTTAATGTAATAAATAGGAGGAACTAATAAATGTAAGAGCAAATATAAATGACATAGAAAACAAATAAGAGAGCAAATTAATAAAGCCAAAGCTGGTTTGATGAAAAGACTAATAAAATTAATAACCCCTTGGCAAGATAAAGCAAGAAAAAAGAGAAAAATATACAAATTATTAATATCAGCAATGGAATAAAAGATATCAACACAAATTCTAAAGGCAATAAAAGGAAATATCACAAACAACTTTATGCCAATAAAATTTGTAAATTAGATAAAAATTCCATGAGAAACACAAATGATCAAAACTGACAGAAAAAGAAACAGAAAATCTTAATATTCTCATTATATGAAAGAAATTATCAAAATCTTCACAGAAGAAAACTTCAGGTCCAGATAATTCTGCTAGTGAATTTTATCAAACACTGAAGGAAGAAACAGCACAAACTCAGAAAACAGAGAAGGTAACATTTCCTAACACATTTTAAGAGACAGTATGACCTAGATAACAAAACTTTATAAAGACATTAAAGAAAACTACAGATCAATATCCCTCATGAACACAGACACAAAATTTCTCAACAAAATAACAGCAAATCAAATTCAGCTATATATAAAAAGGATAATACATTATGTCCACGCAGGGTTTATAATAGGAATGAATAGTTGGTTTAACATTTGAAAGTCCACCAGTGTAACTCACCATGTTGACAAAATGAAAGATAAAAATCAAGATTATCTCAAAACAATACAGAAAAAGCATCTAACTAGTTCATAAAGAAAACTCTCGGCTAATGAGGCAAAGAAATAAATTTCCTTAATAAAAGGTGCAAAGAAAAAACCTATTAACTAACATCATACTTAATGGTGAAATACTGGACACTTCCCCTCTAAGATTACACAGGAAGGCATTCCCTGATTCTATTAAACACTTTATCAGAAGTTCAGACAAGCACAATAAGGCAAGACAATAAAATAAAATAAAATAAAAGGAAGACTGGGAAGGAGAAAGTAACACTGCCTTTATTCATAGATGATATGATTGTTTATACAAAAATCATAAGGAATCTACTAAATAACTACTAGAAATGTGAATTTAGGAAGATAGCAAGATATAAGAACAAGATACAAATATAAAATGTTTCTATGTACTTGTAACAATCAAATTAGAGATTTAAATTAAAAAAAATTCCATTTACAATAACAAAAAACCATAAAATATTTGTGAATAAATTTGGCAAAAGACCTCTATACTGAAAACTCTAAACCACTGCAGAGAGAAATGAATAGAGATCTAAATAAACGGTGACACACCATGTGCATGGACTGGAAGACATCAATTTTCTGTAAATAAACCTGCTATGGATTACATGCAATTCTAATCAAAATCCAAACAGGTGTTTTGTAAAATTGGTAAGTGGATTCTAAAATTTACACACAAATGCAAAGAACCTAGGATGAAAAAGTGTTAAAGAGAACTTATACAATTTGATTTCAAAGTTCCGTATAAAGTTATATTAATCAGAACGGTTTTATATTGGCATAAAATTAAAAAAAATTAAAAAGACGATGAGTATTACACTACTGGTTCTTTTTTTTTAAATGATTTTTGTTTAGCTTGGTTTTGAACTTCATATAAACCCAGTTCGCTTTTTATTTTATTTATTTATTTAGAATTTTTTAAATTTTTTATTTCTATTGTTGGCTGCCTTGGGTCTTTGTTGCTGCACACAGGCTTTCTCTAGTGCGGCGAGCGGGAGCTACTCTTCGTTGCAGTGCATGGGCTTCTCATTGCAGTGGCTTCACTGCGGAGCATGGGCTCCAGGCACGTGGGTTTCAGTAGTTGTGGCATGTGGGCTCAGCAGTTGTGGCTCACAGGCTCTAGAGCGCAGGCTCAGTGGTTGTAGTGCACAGGCTTAGTTGCTCTGCGGGATGTGGGATCTTCCCGGACCAGGGCTTGAACCTGTGTCCCCTGCATTGGCAGGTGGACTCTTAACCAGTACGCAACCAGGGAAGTCCCACACTACTGGTTCTTACTCTATCTTTAGTAGATAAAATCTGAAGGGTCCCCAAATCCAAAAAGTTAATCATTGTAAGTGATTTTAGAGATCTAGTCAAATCTGTTAATTTCCGACATGAAAATTAAGACACAGAACTGACATATTCTTCGTTAATAGCCCTTATAATTTTATTTTAATTAAGAATTAGATGACCTATTTCTAAAAGTCTTCACTTCTCCTCTTTAACTGAAGTACTGGTTTCTCAAAGATTCCACGTTGTATAGTACATACCAGATTTTTCATTCAAACAAATTACAAGGAATAACAAGTGGATTTATTTTTGATTTATTACTATATTTGTCACTTAGATATGTATTACATATGCTTCACTCTTATTAATTTATGATATATTGAAATATAAATGGCATTAAAAATGTCTAACAACTATAACATAAAAGTGACTTCAAATATATTTCCAAAGCACATACCCGTTAACTAAGCTTAAAATTGATCAACAAATTAGTAGTCTGTTCTTATTTTGACACAACTCTATATTTTTCTTTTCAGTCTTCTTTGAGAGGCTGTTAAATTATAAAGTAGGTGTCATTGTAAAGGCAACAATTAATTTTGTGATCAAGAAAAAATATTTAAAAAATTTTGAGTGTACAAGAAAAAAAAATCACACATCTATACCTATTTATCTAACTACCTATCTATCTACTTTTGTTTTTTTTTTTTGGCCGTGCCACGTGGCTTGTGGGATCTTAGTTCCCCAACCAGGGATCGAACCTGGAGCCCTGGCAGTGACAGCACTGATTCCTAACCACTGGAAAGCCAGGGAATTCCCAATCTACTATTTTTTTAACCTAACCACATTACATTAATAACAGGCTAAGTTAAATAATGCAAATTGTTCCATTTTTGGAAAATAATTTGGAAAAGCTAATCCCCTAAACAAAAAGAAATTGACTTTAAGACCTCTGAGCACTTTCTAGGAATTTTTCCTGAAGGAAAATAAGAAATAAGATAAATAGGTATGCATAGTGATAAACTGAGGATAAAAACTAAAATGTTCTACGACACGAAAATGAACAAAAGAATGTAAAATATCATTTTAATAATTTCATATTGATTACATGTTGAAATGATAATATTTTGGATATAAGGGTTAAATAAAATAAGCTATTAAAATTAATTTTAGCTGTTTCTTCTTTTTTTTAATTTGGTGCCAAAAATTTAAAATGTATATATGTAGCTTATAGTATATTCCATTGATAGCATGGTCTAAAATGTCTGTTGATCTGTCCAAATAGCTATTGACTATGAAAACATATAATAAAAAGTTACTATGAATTCAGTAAAAAATTTCAAAGCTTTTATATTTTATTAAATCACAACAGCACCTACAAATAATGCTTTAGAGCACATGGAGATTTCTGGACTCTCAGAAACATCTGTGGCCTAAGTATAAGGTACACTGGTCTAGAATTCACATCATAATTGGTGATGACATGATATTCATAAGCGAAAAATAGTAATTCCTAGAATCATGCTTCCAATGATCTTCCATTCAATTTTATCAGCCAATTACATTTATATTTAGCCAAAACTGAATTTATCTTTCCCATTCCCATGGGAAATACCACTGTCTTCCTCCCTCTTAACTTCACTCACCCTAAAATCCAATAGTAAATAATAAGCTCTTTGGACATTTTCAAAGACCTTCAATTTACAGCACAAAAATAACCCACTGGCCATTAGGTCTTTTATCTTCACTATCAAAATACTAAACTGCTCCAAAATTATATTAAAATAATAACTTTTCTTTGAATCTTAAATCTTACAACAAAATTACCATTTTATTGTTCTACCTTTTTCAATTCTATCAACTCAGGTAAGTAAATTTTTAACAGTAGATATGAAAAGGTCCTTGAAGTTCTGCTTCTATCAATACTTCTCCTTAATACTAAGTTTCAGAAAAATAAATCAAAGCATTTGCATAAGCACACAGTGTGCTAATAAGACCAAATCAAGAACAGATTATTGGAAGTCAGATTGGGTTGCATAGTTCAGCACAATATTTCACTTACACACACAAAAAAACTTGTAAATCCCAGTTTAAAAGACCATGTGGATGTTAATTTAATAATCATAAAAAAGCAGTGTGACTTCAAAACTATACCATGATTGTGCATTTTGTTAAACACATCTACAGGTTGTATAAATATGGATTAAGTAGTTGATTCCATGTTCCTATTCTGGTTTACTGATTCAAAAAGCTTAAAATTATTTCTAAAACCTTCTACGTGTAGAAAGAATGCCACAAAAGCCTTTTTCCAGAGATTATGAACTCTGGTTTAACTGAATTATTAGAAAGATTATCCTTGTTTGAGTTATTAGTTTCTTTAGGGGGTGAATGAAGGGGAAAAGAGTTTGAAAGATGAGCAATCTGCAGGGCCACAGAAAGCAGAGTCCTGTAAACCATGCCTGGGACAAAGTTTAAGTTAAGAGCTTCAGGGAATGCTTTTCAAAGAATAAATTACCTAGCAAAACTTGGTCTAACAGAGTAATTGCTAAAACAAAAAAAAAGTTCTGGAAAAAAGAACCCCAATTTAAAATATTTTAAATATAGAATTAAGCTGTAAAACCATCTAGCTGGTACATTTATATATATTTTATGCCACAGAGTTATACTGAGTAATGAATTAAATTACTGCATACCTGGGAGGAGCTGTTGGATAAATAACTTTTACATGTTGGAATGTGAAATCTTGATTTAAAACTTGCTCGATCCACGTTCTCAATCCTTGTCCAGAATCACCTGATGAATCACAAAATCTAGATTAAGTTAAAACAGTTTGACAATAGTGTATTTAAAAGCAGTCTATAACTTTCATGTCACACAGAGTCTGGAACACAGAATAAAAAATCTTCATAAATAAAAATAACTGTATAGAAACCGATTTATTAATGGGAAATAACTGATCAGCCATCAATAGTTAGAAACAATTTTGATTATTTTACTCCTGACTTCACTTTAAAGATCTGTTTAACTTTGAGTTTTAAGTTTCCTCATTTGTTTAAAGGATACAATAGGAACAAATAAATCAATTGATTTTTCTAAAAAAGAAATCCTTTCCATATCTGATTTTAAACACTGTCATTTATTTTTTTTATTCTTAAAAATAGTAAATTCCTAAAGTGCTTATAAAATTTTGTAATTGTAACAACCTAAAACAATTTTCTTGGTTAAAAAACCAAATTTCTTCAAAAGGGGTATTCAGCATACTTTTATTTTTTACCTGAAGAAATGAGAATTTAATTTTGGCAATGTTTAATCTAAAATAATGACTGTATATCCCATGGCTGAAAAACAACCAAGCCTCATGCAAGAATTAATATATGTGTATTTCCATAAAAAAATGGAAGGAATTATAGGTTTACTTTATGTGGTCCTAAAGAGAAAATTTTCAAGTTAACAACTCTAGTTTTTAATCAATCAATTCATTAAGGCAGCAATTAAAAAAGTATCTATTGAATACCTACTAATGTGTCAGACACCGTGCTTACTGCTAGAGAGGCAGTGATGGGAAGGTGATGGGGAGAAAGAATTCCTATACTCATGGAGTGTATAGTTTATTGTGAGAAACAGACATTAGTCGAATAATCATATAAATAAATGTGAAAGACAAATGTAACCACTGCAAAGGTAAGACACTTCGTACCTCAAGGGTTTATTAGATTCAGAATTGACCCAGTTAAGGATTCAGGGATAACTTCACTAGAATATAAACTCCACAAGGCAAGGTTCATTTTGTGTTTCAGCCAGTGAGTTACTTGTTCATCTGATGCCTAGGACAGTGCTGACACAAACTAGGCATCCAGTAGATAGTCGTTGAATGGTCTGAACTGCGATCTACAGGATGGTAAAAACTGAAGTGCACAGGGAAAAGCATCTCAGACAGGATATGGCAAATGCTGAAATGCTGTACAGGAAGCAGTATGGTATTGAAGAAATGAAAAGCAGAAAATGAGAGGAAAAGCAGTGAATGCAGGATGGATCCTAACATCCCGACAAAGCCTGAGAGCATGGAGAAGCCATGAAGGTTTTTTGGGGGCAGAAAGGGGGCATGCTTCTAAGGATTACTCTGGAAGCTATGTGAAGACAGACCTGAAGGAGGACAAAGATAGATGTGGAAGGATAGTTAGGAGGCTGCTGTTCAGAAGACAGATGCTTAGACTACAGTGATAGCAGGGGAGTATACAGAAATAGATACTAGAGATATTTAGGAGATAAAATTAAAAGAAACTGGCAACAGATTAGTTATGAGGGGTCAATTATGAAGGGTTTCTAGGGTGATGGCAAGGTTTTTGGCCGGAGCTATATACACCAAGACAGGAAACACAGGAGGCAGCAGGTCTATACACACTGAGTGTGAGGTACCCCTTTGTAATGCATTCTAGGTCCTACACGAAGGGTTGAGCAAACTACAACCAGGTGGAGGACAAAATCCAGGTTCTTAAGAGCTGAGAGTGTAGAACAGTGCTTTGCACAGTGGCCATGTAATAGATATTTCTTGAATGAATAGATTAATGCATGAATGACTATTAGGCAGTTGGATAACCAGGTCTAGAGCTCAAAGGAGATCTAAAATGGAGACACATATTTGTGTCACATGAATGGAGATAAAAATAGAATCTGTGGGCTTGTATGGAATTTAGCCTGAGGAGAAAAATGGAGAGGGAGAAGAAAAGAGAACCTAGGACCGAATTTTGAGGAAGCCCAACATTAATGGCCAGGGAGAGGAGAATGAGTGTGCAAAATACATATAAAGATACAAAGAACCAGGAGAGTGTTTCAAGAAGAAAGGTGAATGCTGCTGACAGTTCAAATAAAATGATGACTGAAAAATGTCCATTACATTTAGCAACACAGAGGTTACTGGCGAATTTAGTAAGAGCCAACTCAGTCAATTTGCTGAGACTTCCTCTACGGGGAGAAAGCAAGTCATGCATGATTTGGGCCTGTGTGAACCTTAGAGCTCAGTGTGGAATACAGACATTAAATTAGGTAATTACAAATACGGTGAACGCCACTGAAAGAAGAACCACAGTGTCCTAATGGAGCGTATAATAGTGAATTTGTCTAATCTGAGAAGCTGAGCAAAGCTAATTAAGCTATCATTTGTTTTCATCATCCTGAAAGAAGGAGGTACTTTTTTGGTATTTTAGTAGTTGGAAACACTCAAATTAAGTTGGCTAGATATAACTTCTATTCCTATAGGATGTTCTATGGCTGCCACAGCCTAGAAGAGAACCTCAAGTTTTCAAGATTTTTTAAAAAAACAAAATCTGCCTCTAAACACTTTTTCAACCTTGAAAAGCAAAACTAAATGCTACAAAACAACATGCATCCATCCATTCATAAAGTCCGCTCTTTAAAAAGCCAGCACCTTATTCCAAGAGTATGGTAAAACTGTTAAAATCGGTTTGCCCACATTTGTATTAACCAGAAGCCAAACATATCCTATAACATAACCACATATATTATTGTCTAATGTAAAATCATATTCCCAATAAGTTGGAGCTCAAAATACACAGGAACTGCATTATACTTGCATAACTGGCAGGATTCTTTGGATAAACTCTTCGTTCAAAGCACAGAGGGAAAAAATATATACGTACAACTTTGGCTTTCAGAGACATATGGTTACAAATTTTAAAATGTCAGTAATTTGAAATTAAAAAGAGTGAGGATAGGAACTTTAAGCAAAGCTGTCCAGGAAAAAAAGAAGTCTCAGACTTTTTATGAAATTATTTACTTATTAAAAGGACTATGGTATTGGGGAATTTCTGGGTGCTTATAAACACCCTTGGAGCCCCAAATAATATTAGTATTAGTCTCCGAGTTATAAGCATTGCTGTCATCTTAGACCCCTCATCTTCTAAGTATATTTCATTAGTCAAGTCTTTCCCTTCAAACATCTTTGGTCTTTTTCGTCCCTATTTCCAAAATGATACACCCTAATTCAGAGTTTTTTCAACTTACCTCTCCAGAGCACTGATTCTGGAGTCAGAGATCTGGGTTCAAATCCCAATTCCACCACCACTCACAGTAATAGCCAAGTGACCATGGACAAACTATTCAATCTACCCAGACTCATTTTTAAAATGAGAATATTTCCTACAACTGCCCATTTCCAGGTCTCCACCCTGTACCTTTACAATCCTCTCCACTATCCAATGACTGTCCTCTTTAAGACTACATAAGTCCCAGTTTAAAGACCACTTCCTCTGGCAAATCTAACAAGCTCTTCATTTTCCAAAAGCCTTAACAATGCCTATCCAAAGTTTTTTTCCTTACAATTCACTTGGCAGTAAATCACGCACCATCTTGTGATCTCTTGTGATCTCCACTGCTGAGTCAAACTAAATGAATTGTTTTTAAATTTAGGTAGGCCCCCTGAGGACACAGGCTGCATTTCATTTCTTTAAAAAACACTTCCCAAGAACTTACCCTGGGCCGCACTAGGGATGCAAAGATTCAAACAAGCGTCCTTACTCTTGAGGAAGAAGTGAAGTGGGGAAGACAGAAGTAACTACAGGTAAGTGTAAGAAACGCTATACAGAATTAAACACATCACTAAAGGCAGGCGGTGGAAGGAGAATACCACCCCTGGGACTCAGAGTTGACTCTGTGCTTTATCTTGGGGTCTGAAAGACAAGGGGGGGTGGGAAAAGAGAAGGAAGGGGGAGCAGGAAAGAGTGAAGGGGGAAAGGCACTCCAGCCCTGGCATGGTCCCTCACAGAAAGGAGATAAATAATCCACTGCGGTTGAAAATTCCAATCACTAGTAGCTGACTCTGAAAAGTACTAGATAATGTTATTGGTCTCTAGCAAAAGACTTACCTTTCTAACTTGCTCTGTTTAAATTTGGGGGAGAGACATGGGGCGGGGGAATGTGGGGGAATGTGTGGCAATGGTTGCAATGGAGAGAATGTAAACAGAGGGCCTCTGGCCGAATGACGGGACACAAAGGCCAGAACAGCGGGCCAGTGACTGCAAGACAGGCAAAAGGAAGACAAGGGTGGGGTGGGGGGTAAGGACGGCCGGGGACAGGTTACCAGACCCGTGTGTCCACAGCCGCGGGGCTACCGCGGGCAGAGTCACCCTCTCCGAGTCCACCGCGCCCTACTGGGGCCAGCGCTTCCCCCACTAGGGCAACACTGGGGGAACCGAGTTGGGGGGGGGGCGTTTCCCATGCTGCAGTAACCGGGACGGAAAACTGTAGTCCACCTGAGCCATGCAGGAAGATCAGAGAGGCGCTGTGCCTCCCAGCCGGCGACACCACGCAGCGTTGTAGGCGAACTGAACCCGACGCAGCCGCCATGACTGCCGCCACGACTAGAGATTCACGAGCCCCGCCCTTACGCTGTTCCGCGGGCCCGCGCACGTAGGCCGGCAGGGAGCGCGCCTCGAGGCGCGCATGCGCACTGGGGCTGCGCAGTCCTGCCTGCGGGTCAAGTCTGAGGCAGTTTAGGCTGTACTGAGGCTTTGGTTTTGCCAAGACTGGTATCATACAGGTGACCCCTTCGGTAAGGCACGGATATACTTCTTTGCTGTAGGATTTTCAACTGCAGTTCGAAAACTCTGGATTGCTTTTGATTTGGAGAAATATTGGTGTTAGGATGTTTAAAATTTAACATATAATAACCATATTTTACCTTCTTCTGTGAGACTTACACAGGATGTTTGTAGCATTTTATATACAGGATAAGACAGCCGTGTAATAATAACTCTTCGTGTAGTTTATAAAAATAGTTTGCTTAGGATAATCTGATTGAAAGAGGTACCATTTCATACCTATTAGGGGGCCTTTTTTTTTTTTTTCGCGGTACGCGGGCCTCTCACTGCTGTGGCCTCTCCCGTTGCGGAGCACAGGCTCCGGACGCGCAGGCTCAGCGGCCATGGCTCACGGGCCCAGCCGCTCTGTGGCATGTGGACCTTCCCGGTCCGGGGCACGAACCCGTGTCCCCTGCATCGGCAGGCGGACTCTCAACCACTGCGCCATGGAAGCCCTAGGGGCCATTTTTTTAAAAATTTAATTTTATTTATTTTTTATACCACAGGGTCTTTCTTATTAGTTATCTGTTTTATACATATTAGTGGTTTTATGTCAATCCCAATCTCCCAATTCATCCCCCCCGCCCCACTTTCCCCCCTTGGTGTCCATAGTTTGTTCTCTACCTCTGTGTCTCTATTTCTGAAGGTGGCCATTATTGAAAAAACAAAATAAGTGTTTGTGGAGAAGTTGGAAAACTTGTAGATTGCTGAGGGGAATGTAAAATGGTGCAGCAGCTGTGGAAAAGTTTGGCGGTTCCTTAAAAAGTTAAACAGAATTACCATATGATTTAGCAATGCTCCTTCTAGGTATACATACAAAAGAAATGGAAGCACAGCCTCAGATACTTGCACACCAGTGTTGATAGCATTATTCGCAATAGCTAAAAGGTGGAAACAACCAAAGTGTCCATGGATGGGTGGATGGAAAAGAAAATGTGGTATACACATACAATGGAATATTATTCAGCCTTAAAAAGGAATGAAATTCTGATACATGCTACAACACAGATGAACCTTGAAAATAAACTGGACATAAAAGACAAATATTTTATGATCCCACCTGTACGTGGTCTCTAGAATAGACAGATTCTTAAAGGCAGAGTCGAGTAGAATAGTGGTTACCAAGGGCTTTAAGCCAGGGCGGGGGGCTGGAGGGGAATGATGGGAAGTTGTTGTTTAATGAGTACAGAGTTTCTGTTTGGGATGATGAAAAATTTCTGGAAATGGTGATGGTTATACAACATTGTGAATGTGCTTAATGCCACTGAAACTATACACTTAAAAATGGTTAAAATGGTAAATTTTTTGTTATGTATATTTTATCACAATTTTTAAAGTACCAAAAAAAAAAAAAAAAGGAATTGCTTTCTATATCAAAGCCTAATCATAGGCATCTTTTAATACTGAGGGCTTCAGTCCCAGCAGGTGGCTCACTCCTCATGTAAAATTCAGCAAACAACCCAGTGGAACTTTAAGAGCCATTAAACACCAGCCTTCCATTCATTGTAGTCTGCTCCATATTTAAGCAATTGCAACATATCTTTTATTTGTTCAAGGTAATTATGCTACTCCCAGGTGACTAAACTGCTTATCTTCAGATGCCAAGATAAGCTGTATGCTATCAGTGTTATACCAATGCTGTCCCTGGGAATGGCCCTACATGCCATTAGTTAACCAGATCAAAAAGGAACTCTTGTTTTCTTTCACAAGCCTCTAAATCTTCAGCAGAGAGTACTGAGAATGAAGTCATTAATGAGAACAGGCTGGGATGGGCAGAACTCTGACAGCCAATTCTCAAAAATTGCTTCTAGATGAGGATTGACATATATACGCTACCATGTGTAAAATAGATAGCTAGTGGGAATCTGCTGTAAAGCACAGGAAGCTCAGCTTGGTGCTCTGTGATGACCTAGATGGGTGGGATGGGGGGGTGGGCTGGGAGGGAGGTCCAAGAGGGAGGGGATATATGTATACATACAGCTGATTCACTTCATTGTACAGCAGAAACTAACACACCATTGTAAAGCAGCTATACTCCAAGTTAAAAAAAAAAAATTACTTCTGTCTCTAGATTGGCCTTCCCCACTTGAATTCTCGATAACTTTCAAGAGCCAGGTGAGAAGAGGGCAGGGCTGTATGAGGAGTGACCACTGGATATATGCCAGGTAAGGCTTTGATTTCTACTCTTAGAACTCCATTTACTGCCGGAAAAACTTTTTGTGCACTACTCCATGCTTTTGAAATGGCAAAAAAACCAGAAACATAATTATTATGATTATTATTGCTAATAATCGTAAAATAGTAATAGTAAAAAAGAGTAAAACATTGGGACTTAACTAGGTATCATAAGTACATTCCCATAAAACTGAGACAGGCTGGAATCTGGGACCCTTTGCTGCAGTACTTGCACCTGGACAGACGTCTCCTACAAAATACAAAGAAACTATAAGGGACTAAAAATAACTGCTTGCATGCCAGTTGGGTCAAATAATGAACAACAAGATACAAAAAGACCAAAAACCCAGTTGCCACTTCTGAAGAGCCAGGAGCAAAATCAGGGGACTGCACATGCCCCTTGCACACAGCACCACCAAAGGGGTAGGCAGACCATCTAAGGCACCCCTCCGGCCTGACCCTTGGACACATCCCTTCCCTCACCCCATATAAGGAACTAGCTCCCCCCACCGCCCCGCCGCCTCCAGGGAGGAAGCAAGGGGACCTGTTGCTTGTTCTTGCTGCCCGCGGCTGCAGCAGGGGCCCCAGTAAAGCCTTGCCTGAATTTCTTGTCTGGTTTCTTATCAATTCCTATTGATTAAGGAGGCCAAGAACCCTGGTCGGTAAGAAAACTGTGCACTGTTACTATCTGTTTTTGCCAGTGAGGCTCAGAGGGGTAAAGAACTTGGCTCAAGCTCATACTGCCAGTCATTTGTAGAGCCTTGATTTGTATATTGGTTCTATCTGACGCCAAAGTCCAGTCACACACATTTACACAGTAGCTCACAAAAATTAGGGTATGTACCAACTCTTCTATTTTAGGAAAAAAAATGCTTCTGGGATTTAGATTGTAGCCCTTTAGAGTCTCTATCGATTAGGAGTTCTGTGTTTCTTCAGATTATCCCCAAGTCTCCTGGTTTTCATTCCTGGTTTGCTCCTCCACCTTGAATGAGCACCAGTTTGCCTTGAATGAGCATCACTCTGAGCAAGTAGATAAGCAGTACCTGAATGCTGGGATTCTGAGTTTCACCTAGAACTTGAGCCTTCCCACATTTAGGATCATTATTGGAATAAGCCAGATTCTTATAAACCTAATCAAAATACTCTTTTATTTCCAGTGATTTCAATGCTTAGCTATTGTTGCTATTCCTTTCATCTTTATTCATAGAACAAACAGAAGGTTTTAGATTACTGTATTTAGAAATGCCATCTGGTAGGAAACTGTTGAACAAAAATGTTTTGTTCCTTTCATGTAACTTGTTTTGTAACTTTCATGATCCTTTCATGCATTACTTTGCAATGTAATTAAGTCCCAGGATGGTTGTTTGCTTCTTTTCTGGTGGATCTTTTGCTCTTTTGAACTTGGGGGAAGAGTTATCGCTGGAAGATTTTTCTTCATACATTCTTTTACTCTTTGTGTATCTCTTAATTTTTTTGTTTTTTACTCATTTTCTTTCAGCCAATCTATATGCCCATTATTGAGGCACTCCCTTTTTGGTAACCTCAGTGTTTATCCTCAGAAAAACAAGTAAATAAAATAAAAGCGAAAAACAAACAAAAACAAAAACCCTCCCTTTTTGCAGTGTTTCAATATCTGTTGGGATCTAAAGATAAATGGTAAGGTGAGAGTTTAGTTTGCTGTGACACTATGTGTTTAGAAATCCTTTAGGACGCACTTACTGGCTTCAGAAAGATGATTGTAAGATAAGCCATTTAGAGTAGTATATTTGGTACTTTCAAATGATCACAGTTAATTGGAATCACTTTAGTTATCAGACAATACACAGTTTATGCATTTGTTGTTTTCCTCATTCTTGAGCATCAAATCTTACCCTCTTTGCGTTGGTTGGTTTTTATCTGTTGCATCATTCAGAGAGAGAAACACATATACATTAACAGTATATACAAATTGGACAAAATATCTCAGTGTTAGGTAATACTTAAAATTTTATAAACTAACAAAGTAAGTTCCTTTATACTTTTCCCTTA
This sequence comes from Lagenorhynchus albirostris, assembly GCF_949774975.1. Taxonomy (NCBI): domain Eukaryota; kingdom Metazoa; phylum Chordata; class Mammalia; order Artiodactyla; family Delphinidae; genus Lagenorhynchus; species Lagenorhynchus albirostris. The sequence goes on along the minus strand of NC_083096.1, from coordinate 17,246,523 downwards.
TCCATTTATGAAAGAAAAACTAGAAAATACTTAAAAGTCCTGAATTCTTATTAAACAATAAGAATGAACTTTTTAGAAATGAATGGCTATATGAGATTATAAACTTTAATATAGCCATTTCCTCAGTTCTAGGGACCTTAAGTTTTTTCAGTTCAGTCCTTCTAAATGCAGGTGTGGGGAATCCTCCTTTTTTCACCCACTACTCCTACTAGATATGCATGGCAGACATGGGGCCATTTCACAGCAGATGGGTCACCTGGGGTATTGTGAGCTAGGCTGAGGCAGCATGGGGGGATGACACATGAGTTACTCAGATACAGACTAAATACAGTCTTGGAGCATGGGCACTTGTCACTCCTGATGGACTATTCACAGTCAGAGTGATTCACACCAAAGCAATGTACAGGACTTGGTTGAGGATGGTGGAAGTTTCTGCCTCAGACGTAGGCTGGGTGGTCAGTGTATGTGACTGGAAACTGCAACAATGTTGTTTGCGTTGCGACATGACTCTTCTTTAGGAAAGGGATCACCTCCCTTTTGAGCACTTCCCATGACTGGTTCTCATATTCCTAAGCTCTTGATACTTTCTGGAAATGCTTCCTAGTCACCTTCCTCTACGTCCTCACATCCCTCATGGGAATCCCTCCATTGATCTTCGGGATGTCTGTGTACCCTAGCATCCATTCTTTGCCTTCTCTAACAGATCCTGATGGCTCTTCAAATTCAGAGCAAGAGGTATTAGCAACGCCTAACCAGATCTTGTTCCCTGGAGGGCAGGAAAGTCTCAATCTTCAAACCATCCCATAGGCTGAGGGAAAGATGATGCATTCCGTACACATGTTTTTAAAAAAAAGCAAAGCAAAGCAGAAAGAGTAATTTCCCTATTAATACAGTCTGAACATCTATGTCCTGCTACGTTCATTTAAGAGCAGATGAAATATATATGTAATCATAATAGCATAATGGCACAGTAGCATGCAGTGAGCAGAATATTGAAGTGATGTTCCAGCTTCAGGAGTAACAAGCTATGTGACATTAAACAGACCATTAGTCTCTTTGAACCGGTTTATCCAACTGAGAAATCAGGGAGTAGGGCTTGATAAGCTCTCAAGTTCTATGATTCTAAGATCATGAAGGAGTTTAAATTTGTGACACATGCCACTTTTATAAGTATACCTCTGATATTTAATTATGCTTGGCTCAAAACTCTTAATTGTACTGCACAAACTTTTATTTAGTAGTATCAGAAATATCAGCAAATATAATTCTCCTCCTTTCTTGTGTGGCTGATTTTAGTACCTTTACTCTCTCTTTCTACTCTCTTCCTGATGATTTCTAAAGCCAGGAAAAAAAGAATTAAAAAAGATCTTTTAAGAAGACAATCAGATCATATGAATCAATCTTTGCAATTTAGAAAGTAAGTGCAATTTATTCTGAAGTGGACTATTTTCTGCCTATCTATCTGTCTATATTATTAACCAGTGGAAAATATTTTATGTAAAGGTATGACAATGGATTTTCTATTGTCATCTCTATTTTATTAAGAAAATACAGAAACTGTAAAATTCTCCTTAATTCATATTCTAAAGGCAAATACCATTCCTTTGTCTAATTATACTTTCAGAGAATTTTTTATAAAATGCTGGCAACATGTAAGTCTTTAGGAGAAAATTTTCTTTGTATAGGTTAAAAATGGATGCAAGTGAATATATTCAAAATAACTGAAAGCAGGGTCTTGAAGAGATATTTGCACTCCTATGTTTATAGTGGTACTATTCAAAATAGTCAAGAGATGGAAGCAGCCCAAATGTCCATCAAGAGATGAGTGGATAGAGTAAGGTATATGATACAATGGAATATTATTCAGCCTTAAAAAGGAAGGAAATTCTGTCACATGCTACAGCATGAGGGAAACTTGAGGACATTATGGTGAGTGAAATAAGCCTTTCACAAGAGGACACATACTGTATGATTCCACATATACGAGGTGTCTAGAGTAGTCAAATTCACAGAAACAGAAAGTAGGATGGTGGTTACTAGGGGCTGAGGCAAGAGGGAAAAGAAGAGTTGCTGTTTAATGAGTATAGGATTTCAGATAGAGCTTCAGATTTAAAAAAGAAATGTTTTTATTAAACAGTGTTGAAAATCTACAAACCCACACACAGTTCCCACCTGGTTTGGACAAAATTGTCAGTGTTGTATGGTGGAAGGTGCAGTGGCTTTGAGGTATGAAACCTAAGTTTAAATACTTTTCCTGCTATCCCTGTGATCTACTCAACTGTAGTTTCCTTAAGTGCAAGACCTATTTTACTTGCAGGACCTATTTTACTTATTTTTATATCTTCCTGAGATGCCTAGAATGGAATCGTAAATATTACTTGTTGGAATTGAATTATGCTTTTAATTGAGTTATATTTTGAAGGAAAAGCCTGAAGGAAGAATTAAACTCTACACCCCTTCAGACATCTACCTGTCATTGGTCATGTTGGCAGTAGCCAGGAAGAGCCAGAGAGGTGGACAGGCCAAAACTTGGAGGAAACCAGACAAGGGCAGAGCCAGGATCACAATATTAGGACTGGTTCTGGCTTCACTTGGGAAGCAGAATTTTTTGAAAATCAGAGAGCGCATTGTCAAGAGATCGTGTAGTGGGAATAAAACAAAACTAGGACGTAACCCTGAATGAGAAGAAATAGGTCATAAGGACAAGGAATGAGCCATAATCCAGGAAGGCTGGTTGCTTAAAATGTGGTGTATGTGATTGGAGGACACGGGTCAGCCAGCCCACAAAGATAAGATTTCGTCCTGTGATAAGTCTATTAAATTGCTGGTGGTGTTGGGTAGGGGCTGGTCATGGTCTCCCTAAGATTCAGCTTAAAGTTATGGGCCATTTCAAGTGAAAGGGAGACACACACACACACACACACACACGCACACCCCAGTGCACTTTGGGGGTTTTCTGAATCCACCAAAGGACTGCCTAGAAATATATGGACCTCAGGTGTGACTACCTTGCTCCATGCTTTTATAGTTTTGAAAGCAACAACATATAAGATTAATGGTGACAAGATCATTCCGATTCCCAGCAAAAGAAGCTAATGAGAAGCCCTGTGCTTTATATCTTCAGCTAAACCAAAGCAGCACTCTCCACCTGGTGCTAGCTACCGTATCATCCAGCTTAATTGGTAGGAGAAAAATACTAACTTCTATAGAGATCGTCTCCAGAACTTTTCTGTTATATATGCCCTATCACTAAAAAGTTTTTAGCACACCTCTTGTATATGTATATTTATTTACTTATAAGTTATATGAATACATTATTTAGTAATACATTCTGTGTACACAAAACATAAATAAAAGTAGAAATTTAAAAGCTTGGGATAAAAATAAGATGTAAATAAGTTTTAATATCTTCTTTCCACATTCCAAAGGACTGTCTTTTACACTCTTGAGGTCAAGTTACTCTACTTAGAAAACACTTTTCTTGAAGATGATCCTTGCAGATCTGAGCATGGCAAGAACAAGGAAATGAAGTCATTTTTATGGGAATGCCTCACTTTAAGAAAGAAAGCATCATATACATCTCAAAGTCTATATGTACAAGACAAATTAAATATGGCATAATTTATATTTCATTGAGTATATTTCGTTGACCTTTCTGAAGGCAGATTGGATTTTTTCCATCTTTGCAGTCCCAGTGCCTAGACAATAAAAGGATTCTTCACAGTCCTTTTTTTAGGTGCTTTAAATACATCTGGTATAAAGGTTGATTTTACAAAGCAATTTTCAAAACACTCTTCAGGAACATACCTCTTTATTTTTCCTGTTTGTTTCTGGAGACAGCCAATCTGTTCTACTCTTTTCATGATGTTGAACAGCAAGAGTTCTCCCAATGTGCTGTGCCACCCTGGGCCCCTTTGCCTTTGCCCATTCTGATCTCTCAGCCAGGCATAGCTCTCCCCTCCTTTACTAACCTATTCATTCTTCAAATCTCAAATCTATCTTCTCTTCCTTTGTCTAGTCTTTATTGAGCTCAAATGCCCCTCTTACCTGTTCCTCCAGCACGCATGGCCATTACAAACACTGCATATGCACATTTAACCATTTACTTTTCTGTCTTTCCCACTTCCCACTCCCCTACTCTGGCCCTAAAAAACAATGCCAACAAAAGTAAAGAGCTTCCATTTAATGTTGCCACCATCCTACAAAATTTACAATGATTCTCTCACTTGAAGGCAGGCTGCAGATGTGTATTTGTGTGTGTGTGTGTGTGTGTGTGTGTGTGTGTGCGCGCGCGCGCGCGCACATGTGTGGAGAACGCATTGTCATTTACTTTTTTCTCCCATACTCCCCACTAGTTTATATTTACGCGGTTGTTATAGAATGTGTAATAGCCAAAGGACGTTCAAAAAATATCATTCACTACATTTGTGTCAATAGTAAAAGTACAGGAGAGAAATAAGCAATCTATTCAATAATTTACATTTTTAAAACACTCGCTAAACATTAGCTTTTGGAAATTCCACTGGCAAAAATCTCAACTTCTTGCTTCAATTTGTACCAATGATAGTCTTTGAAAAACTGTTTATCTGAGTAGTTTATTTCTTTCTTCTAAAAATTTGTATGTTCTTCTTACCAGCATTGAAGTCTAAATGGAAAAACATTAACAATATTTTGTTTATGAAGACAAGTGGGTTGACTAATAAAAATACTGATTCATGTCTTGCGTCTCAGTGAGAAATGCCACCCACGAAGTCTGCTGGCACTTGCTTCCAATGGTATAATTTAACGAAAGCCAGAAAAAGTACATCCTTCACTTGCAAAAGTGTGAATTATTTATTTTTCTTAACAAAAAAATAGAAAGTGCACCAGTGTTCAATGTTAGCTGAAAACAATTTAAAAGCAGATTTTTACCTAGACTATGTAATAAGACATCAAAAGGGCTTGTCATATCTTAACATAGACTGTAAGAATGTACATACCTTTCTATAGAGCATAAGCACAAAATTTAGTCTTAAAAAAGTGTAAAACATTAAAAGATAAATAATAACCAGCTTTCATTGTTAGTTTATTTTTTGTTTTAAAAAAAGAAAGATTCACATATGCTATATAGATTTAAATCTTCCTCTTTCCCATAAAAAGTATCCCATTTATGTAGGTTTTTTACATTGTGCAGGTGGAGTTGATAAAAAAGTGTGCTTAATGGTTATTAAAATCATCACATATACTAACAATTCCCATCACTTGCCTCTCTTGTCAGAGAATAGTTCTGTTCAGTCACGTGGTTAACATCTGGAAACCACTTGGGGTAATAGCTACCACCAATTTGTTGCTTATTCAGGGAGAACATACTAGAATGGGAGTAGAGAAGGTAAATTCCATGTTTTCTTCAGTACACACACACACAGACTCAAGTCTTATCATTGTCTTTAAGCCATTCATTAGACCAATGAAAAGACTGAACTATCAATAAATATGTTCCTTGTCTTAAAACAAACTTCCAGAAAACATAAAAATGCACTGCAAATGAAATCTCTTGATTATTTCATTTTGACCCATGGCTCTGGTCATAAACACAAGGTACATGCAGTTTTTCCTACAAGTTGTGCATTGTGTAAAGAAAGCACCAAGTTTCCCTCATCGCATCATTCAGGGGCTTGTTCACTTCTGAGTAAGGAAAAGAAGAGAAGATAAATAGAACGTGCGGTATTAAAAGTTCAGTCAGACTCTTCGTACTCAACAGCAACCATTTCTTAACTGTGTTCCACACGTCTCTAAGGCATTCTCAATAGGGGCAATGCAAGAAGCTTCTCTAGGGATTTTATTTAAAAGATCATATGAGTTTAAAAAAAAAAAGGAAAATAAAAGGCACACAAATACTGTAAAGAAACAAGAAACAACTATTTCTTTTTTTTCCTTTTCTGTAGTGGTCCATATCACAGGTTAGAAAAAAGGTTGTTCTTTATATTCAAAGGTTATGCTAATCATGCCAATTATTTTGGGATCTGAAGCTTAATATGAAGTCCTTTGAAGAGTGAACTTTAATTTGTGGCTATGGCTGTTGTTCTCCGAGATTGTCACTGTTTATAATTATTTCCTTTCTTGACCTGTGGTTGACTAAATCCTTTCCTCAAAAGATGTCACCACATGCCACATGGCTATAGTCCAAGCTGTTCTGCTGAAGTGTCTTGCCCACCTCCCACATTGTTTGAAAAAAGTGCTTTATTGCATCCCTAAGAGTGTTTTTGTCATGCCTTGCTGTTTTGCTGTTGATTCACTTAAGCTCACTTAAGCCTTTTGCTTATTTTGTGCCTAGTCCAGTGAAGTTGTATTGTGATGGTCATCATTTGAATTCAAGTGGAGGAACAAAATCTCATAGTAAGTGATATAAAATCAGTGATTTCTCACATATCCATATGTCTCATGTTAATTTAAAGTTTTCTGGTGTTCACCACTTCCCCAATGTGAACATTCCGAGTCTTAGAATAACATATATATAGATATTCACACCTATCTATCTATTTAAAATAATCCTCTCTTCCGGAGTGAAATTACTTAGCCAAGTTAGACAAAATGTCAATAGCACCGCTAGATTGCCAGCTATATCCGGTGCACTAAAGCAAAGATAACTGACAAGTCTATATTCTTAAAGAACTCATGGTTCCTCTCTGTAGCTCAGAGTATAGCAGCAGGGTGATGAGAAAAAAAATACATTTTAAAGCCATCTGTTTAATAGTTAGAACCTACTACAATGAACCAAAATCCTTCTTGTTTTTACCATTTCAGTGTATATAATGGTAAACTGAGTAGTAACTCAGTAGTAGTAACACTGGGATTAATAATAGTGATGGGGGAATAGATTTGTTCCTGGAAACCATCTGCCATTTGTAGAATTTGCATTTGTTTGTGAGGAAAATACTCCAGTGATGCATTTTATTAAATTATGGAACATAAAAATGATAATATGTCTCTGCGCATGTAACTGTAGTCTTCGGTTGTGTCCTATAAAATATATTCAGATACTTTGGGGAATTTGGGAAAAGTCACTTTTCAGTGGCTTCTTCATGTAATTCCACATTTTAAAAACTGTAATCAGAGTTCCCTCATTTCTCCTATCACTTATTGATCGGCACATGATTTAGACTGCCTAAATAGTATTTCTCCCAAATATTAGGCATGCTTTTTAGTTTCCTCAATTAGTATTTATGTTTTTGTCTTTATTTACTACTGAAGTAAGTATTATCTGATGCTGTGAGTATTAGATTATGTATTGTTTGACTCCATTGAGGACATTTATTCAACCAAATGACAGAATATTCAAAATGCACCATGCTAAATACTGTTGGTGAATGAAAGATACATCAGACTTCGGTCCTACCCTTAGGAGTTTACATTTTGTAGTGAGACAAGAGGTATACATATCTATAACGTAAGATACATACTAGTAACTTCTATAAGAAGGTTACAGATACAATTTTAATAAGTTCAGAGGAAAGAGTATGTTTCTAGCTATGGAAAATCAGGGAAGGCATGTATAGAATAGACAATCACAGTTCTTTAAATATAATCAGAAATTCCCAGCCACTGGACCCTAACAACACCTAGAAGCCTTAGGAGAGGGTCGTGAGCTGCACTGTCTCCTCTCTTCACTGAAGTTCAATGCTTCTCTGTGGGGAAGGAATGTACCCTAACAGTGTATGCTCTTGTCTCTCTTTCCTTGCTTACGTTGTTCTGGCTCCATCAGGTTGATTCCTAGCCCCTGAATGAAGGGATTTCTCCTCCTGATCAGTTTGGGCCATCTTGCTATAATTGTGAAATTCTCATGACTTAGTAGGCCTGTGTGACTTGCACATGGTAAACCTGTACTAGATCTTTGCAGATTGAGTGCTGAATGAATGGCGAGTAAGTGAGAATGAGTGAATGGCCATCAGATAGGAAACATAGCAGCCCAAGAAAATCAGCTGGATCCTGATTTCAGTATTGAATGTAAATTACATGGGAGCACTTAGCCTCACTCTGAATTCTGTGTAGTTGTTCGATAAATATTTGTTGAGCATGGTATTCCTCAAAATCCTCAAAGTGTGCATTCGTGTTACAGTATTTATATTGTTAGGGAAAGCTCAGTCTCCTTGTAAAAGGGATAATCCTGTTTCGCTACTGGATAAATAGATCATTAGGCAGTGTTTCCAACAGCTTTTCTGGAAATGACTGCTTTGAGGTTCAAAAAGGAACAAAAAGTGATTAGATTTTATAAATGTTATGCCACTTCTTATTACATATAGTATTCAATAAAAAGAAAATCCCACAAGACCCGTTTGTCCCACAAGTCTAATACCATAAAGTTTCATTCTTACAGCATCTACATTTTGGCATTTGTTTGTCAAAAATGGGGTTGAGGTAAAAGTATTATTTTCGCCAGTTTATGTGATGGCATAAAGCAGCATTTTTCATTTTTCAACACTTATTAGCTCAGCTCCCCAGCTGTGTAGCACCACGCCCTGGTATGAAATTGAGAGGGAGAACTCTGACAAGTTTATATTGGCCTAAATTTTGGATGGGGGAAGGGTTGTGTTTTTTTTTTAAAGGATGCTATAATTGTGTGATTTTTGTATCACAGAACTTCTATAACATGGAATAATAGCTTATGAAAATGATTATATCATGTTTGGCTCTCCTAAACAAATATTAACAGCTATGTAATTAGAGAAAAAGTGAAGCAGGAAGTTAATTAATTAGTTAATGAACTGATTGACCCATTTAATCTAGGTGTTTTTATATGCTGCAAAATACATATAGCCCAGTGCCTTGCATGACAAATATGCTAAAAATTGTGAGCCAGTAGTGAAAAATATGTTCAAACTCTACTTAAATAGTTGGATTTTGCTGTAATTATTTGTATAATCACTTCAAATCTTTATTTCCCTTATTTTCTGGAGAAAAATTTCAAAAGAAAAACTTGAAATTGATTTCACAGAAGGTTTGGTCTGGCCAGCAGGAAACGGGTTAAAACAATTACTGTAGCATGATGTAGCACATTAAAATGAAATGATTGACGACAAGCTAAAAATTTTAAGATAAACAAACTTAATCCTTGGCTTTTTCTTTCCTGCTCTCACACACACCCTAACACGTGACGAGCAAGGGGGAGATTCTTAAAGCATTTTTAAGATCCGTCTTGAGTGAGACAGTACAAGTAAACTCAGATAAAGCTTTTTATATTTATGTTGTGTGAAAGGCTTAAAAATCAACATAAAATAAGGCTTTCAGTCTTCTGTGAAGTAATGCTTTACATTGGGAGGTAGAGTAGAAGAACCTTTACAAATCCTACACAAGACTTGAAAAATATGCTTAAGTTCTCCCAGCCACAGCTGTTGGTGGTGGGGACAGGGAGATTCATGCATCAAGACTTGGTTAATGCCCAGGCTGGCACTGACAGCAAATGAGCACCTTCATGTGTAGTCAGAGTAAACCGGAGCAGCTTTAATTGGCGTTATAGCTTTGTTCGCATGTGTAAAATGCAAAATAACAATAGGAAGTCTTCTAAAATAATCTAAAAAATCCAGAGCCGTCTTCAATTAGGTGAGTCCTTTTGATCCTAATCATAATCTTATTCTAGATGGAAAGCCAGGACACTGGGCATTTCAATTTCAGCCAGTATTTATAAAAGAGACATTAATTTTTATGCCAAGTGGAAAGACTGTTCTATAGAAATAAATGAGACATCTTTAAGAAAGGTCACTGAAGCCCACATTCCATCACTTAACCACGGTTTCCTTGAAGTACAAGGAAACTGCAAGAGCAGGCAAATGAAGATGGGATGTCACCACTGACATGGAGAAACCCATTTTGGAGCAGAGCAAACTGCATCTGGAAAGAGGAAGAAATGGTTTCACAGATGTCACCTGGTACTTTGAGCAACAGAAGAAAATAGGAAGCATCTCTCAAGTAAAACCCACATGGCCAAAGTTATACACTGGTCTTCTCAACCAGCCTGTATATGTAGACCATATTTTAACTTGGGAAGACACAAAGGACAAACTAGCTTTTAGAAACGTATCTCAGATCCGAGCTGATTCTTCTTTTTAAATAGAGGAGTGACGTGGTCATATATGTAAAAAGATAGCTCTGGCAACACAGAAATAACTTAAGGGACAATATATTGGGTAGATTGAAAGAGGCTATAGGGAGGGACTCATTAGAAGTCTTTTTCAATAGACTAGAGAGAGACAGGGATTACCTGAATTTAGGTAGTGGTTTTCAGGATGGAGGTGAGGGCAGATTGGGAAGTTGGAATGGGTTAGGACTGGGTTACCCACTGGACTTGGAGATGAAAGAAAAAGTCTAAAATGACTGTCTCCAAGTGTTCTGGTGAAGTTATTAACAAAGATAAAGAATATAGAAGAAGGAGCAAGTATAGAGTAAAGATAGTGAGTCTGGCTTTTCCCAGGTTATTTGAGGTGTCAGCAGAAGTTGGTGACTGTTGGAAATATGGGTCTAAAGCTTAGATTGAGGGTGGAAGTAAATTTTGGGAGTCATCAGCGTCTAGGAATCAGATGAAACCAGAGGAATTGAAGAAATCACTTTTAGAGAAAATTAGTAGTAGGAGGGAAGAGAAACTAAGAATAATTTTTCTTTAAAAGACCCACATTTAAAGCCTAGGCCAAAGAAGAGAAATCAGGAAAACCTCTCAGGAGGAATCATGAAGGTAGAAGGAAGTATGGAGGAATGTCATGAAAGCAAAGAAGACAATTATTTTGAGACAGTTATTTAGGTAAATACCCGTGGGTGCTATATGAGAATGAAATGAGGCCACTGGATTTGGTAGGTAGGAGGGAGGTGACCAGCAACGTTTTTTTTTCAGTTTTATTGAGATAGAATTGACATACAGCACTGTATAAGTTTAAGGTGTACAGAATAATGACATATATATTGTAAAATGATTATCACAATAAGTTTAGTTAACATATATCATCTCATAGAGATACAGAAAAAAAATTTTTTTTTCCTTGCGGTGAGAACTTTTAGGATTTAACTCCCTTTGCAACTTTCAAATATACCACGCGGCAATGTTAACTATAGGCATCCTGTTGTATATTACACCCCCAGTACTCATTTATCTTATAACTGGAAGTTGGTAACCACAAATCTGATCTCTTTTTCTATGAGTTCGTTTGTTTTTAGATTCCACATATAAGAGGGATTATAGTGTTTGTCTTTCTCTGTCTGACTTACTTCACTTAGCATCATGCCTTGAAAGTCCATCCATGTGGTCTCATATGGCAGGCTTTCCTTCTTTTTTGTGGTTGAATAGTATTCTAATGTACATATGTACATTTTGGAGAGCATTTTCTTGGAGCAGTAGGGCTAGGCATCCAGTTTCTGTGACTCAGTTTGGGAATCTGGAGTAAAAAAGTGAGTGCAGCAAGTGTAGTCTTTAAAAAGTTAACTTGTAAAGTCAGGAAGGAGACAGAGCTGAGAAAAGGGGTATTTGAAAATATGGGGGTGATTTGAGCATATTATAAATTGACAAGAGAATCCAGGAGAGGGAGAACTGGAACAATGGCTTGAACAAGAACTCAAAGACGGAAGGGGAAGGAAGCAAGAGGCGGGCAGAGTAGAGATGCTCTTCCTCTAAGACTAGAAAAGAATATAGGCAAATCTGAGTGTGGGGGATAGTGAAGCCGAGCACGACTGTACATAGTAATGGACATTTTCTAGGAATGAAAAGAGTAGGAAAAAGATTAAGGACTTAAGAAAATCTATAAAGGCTTAAAAGAAAAGGAAGCTGGGTAAGGTTGGGGAAGAATTGTTAAGTAGCCATAAATCCGTATAGAAAATTTAAAGGAGCTAGTCTATGTCGTCATCAAATTTGTACAGTAGGTACTAAAAAGACACTGAAGAAATGAACAATTTAATAATCTTGTATTGGAGTTGGCAAGGCAGAGGGTCAAGGTGAGATGGGACTATTGATTGAATTGATGAGAATATAATAATGTATAGGGTAAGTGGGGACAGCATTAAACTAAGAAAGGGCAGGTAGACCAGAAAAATAATGAGAGGATAAAGCCTGCAGGTCCCCAACAAGGTGTCTGAGCCAATTTCGTGAGAATGAGGGACTGAGAGAGATAGAAGGACAGGAAGCTACATATAATAAAAGACTTTGAGAGTTAATTATTTCAGAGGTGGAGTATTACTATGTAGAGTAGAGTGGTGTGAGAAGACTCCCTGAAGAAGTAGACTGAGCAGGATCTTCAAGAATGGGTAGGGTTTAAATGGTGGGGAAGAGGGAGGACATTCTGTGCCCAGCATTAAAGAAGAACTGGGGACAGGGTGAAAGAGTCATCATGAGGCCTAGAGAATGGCGGGGGGGGGGCGGTGTCCAGCTGGAAAGGAAGCAGTGGGAACACTGCTGTCCTGGAGTTTACAAGAACAAGCCAGATCGACAGATAAATTGAATTACATTATAGTGGGGTTTGAAAACCCATTACGGGATTAACATTGAATCTAGTGGGCAATTGGGAACCATAACCAAATATTAAGAAGGGGAATGCCATGAAGAGAGTGATGGTTTAGGCATATTTAGCTCGATGGAGACTGTGGAAGGGATTCCAGAGGGGAGGTGTGCATGCCCAGGAGTGTCCTCTAGAAGGCTCAGGTGATAGGAGCTGGAACCAGGACAAGAACGGAGGCAGCTTCTGTTAAGAGGTGAAAGGAGGGAATTTCCTGGTGGTCGAGTGGATAGGACTCGGCACTTTCACTGCCGAGGGTTTGCTATCTGGTCAGGGAACTAAGATCCCGCAAGCAGCACAGAACGGCCAAGAAAAAAAAAAAAGGCGAAAGGATTTGATGACAAATTAGATGCAGGGAACATACAGAAGGAAGAGCTGAAATGGTCCTCAAGTTCTTGGGCTAGTACACCAGAAAATAACCCTACAGCTGAGGATATGGGGAAACTGAAGAGGAGGGGCTGTGTGGGGATGGGGAGAGGCGGGCATGTGTACACAGGAGAGTTTTCCACTTGAGAAGATCCGCCCCAGTGCTTCTTGTTTGTGCTGTGAAAAAATAAGATTCTTATGAAGCCACCAAGTGTCAAAGGCTTGTAAACATAGTTATCATCATGTTATTTGCTTTATTAAAACTGACGTGTGACAGAGCAGTGCACTGTTGAGAGATGGCAGTAGCAAGCATCAGCCTGGCATGAAGGAGTCAGAAGTTGGGTGGCTCCTTTCGTCACTTGGAGCAAAGACTTCTGGTGAACAGGCTCTGTTAATGGTGGCTGTGTTCCAATTAAAAAACCTTTAAGGGAGGATTATATGAAAAAGACTGTTTAATCACACCTTGAGTTTTTTCAGTCACAGCTGCACATGGGTAGCGGGCACCATGCTGGGAGCACTACCTTTGAGTGAAAAGCATAAAAATTTTTACAGGTTTTTTTTTTTTCCTACGAAGTTAAAATTTGGGGTCTCTTATATGTTACACTTTGGATAATAATCTAGGACAAAATAGTCAAAAGTGCGTAAATGAGCCCAGTTAAAATAAGTTATAAAAAATCATCTTTGATGGTCCCTGGTTATTTAGGTTGTGGAAAAATGTGGATTAATGAATATTTTAAATAAACTTTACTATATAATAGGTTTCAAACTAGGCTAGATAGATCACTAGTAACCAAGAGTAATGAAAATATTTCTGGAAATGGTTGTTTGATGGCAGAAATATGACAGTATTTTCTTATATTTTTGGAATTCATTGTTTTCTAAAATATTTCCTTTAAGGTTTTTTTAATAGACTGTGTCTTTTAATAACATGCTATTTTATAATTGCATGGAAGTATGCTACACAAGAGAAAAAAGTCCCCCAACTATAAGTAGATTTTGTTCTCATTATTGGACCATCAAAAGTGAAAATAAATGTTGCCAGTAATGACTTGTTTTCTCCATGTAGAGTGTGATTAATAGAATTTTCTCCCCACATAGAGTGTGATTTACGGAAGTTTTAATTTAGTTCTAGAGTAAGAATCTCTGATTCTTCAGTGAATTCTAAACCCATTGAAAGACCTTTTCTAATTCTTTATAGAATAAGCAAATAAGTGGTGTATTAGTTCCCTGGGGCCATTGCAAGAAATTACCACAAACTGAATTGCTTAAAAAGGCAAAAGTTTTTTCTCTCACAGTTCTGAAGACCTGAAGTCTGAAATCAAAATGTCAGCAGGGTTATCCTCCCTCCTAAGGCTCTAGGGAATCATTCTTCCTTGATTCTTCCAGCCTCTGGTAGCTCCAAACCATCCTTGGTGTTTCTTGGCTTGCTCTGAGGCTCTTCAATCTCTGCCTCTGTCGTCACATGACCTTCGTTTCTGTTCTTTGTCTCCGTGTCTGGGTGTCTTCTGTACCCAAGTCTCCCTCTCCTTTCTTTCATAAGGACCCTGGTCATTGGATTTAGTGGGTACCCGAAATCCAGGAGGATTTTATCTCAAGATCCTTAACTAGTTACATGTGTAAAGACCCTATTTCCAAGTAAAGTAATATTCTGAAGTTTTGGATAGATGTTAATTTGGGGGGGATAATATTCAATCCACTATAAGTGGTAATAATAATGTCTCAGGCTTGCATCATTTCACATCTTAAAAGTGGTCAGCCAGAGCAGCTGTAGAGGAGAAGGTGTGCTAGGATGAGTAGCCAAAAATGTCGAGGCCTCAGGATATAACACAGGGAGTGATCTGGCAATGGAGCCATCCCTTGGGCCTTGTATGTTCCATGATAGAATTATTGGATGGACCCACAGCAAGATCTTTGACCTTGCGTTAAGTCTTCTAAGGTCTCCTGACTCTTCCATACATGGGCACATAAACAGCAGCTTCTACTCTGATACCTAAACCTAATTCGCTACATACTAGACTAGACCAAAGAAGGGGAAAATAAGAGAGAGGAGCAAACTAGTCTAGCTATCTATGCAAGGGTATCATTTGTTTCTTAACAAATATTGTTGAAAGCCCCTTACACTTGTATAAAATGTGTTTTCTCCTTGAGACTCAATGCATGTCAGTGAGATAGGTGGGTGATGCAGGATTCACAGACTTGTGAAAGAACACATTGCTCATCAGT
The DNA here is from genome assembly GCF_949774975.1 of Lagenorhynchus albirostris. Classification (NCBI taxonomy): domain Eukaryota; kingdom Metazoa; phylum Chordata; class Mammalia; order Artiodactyla; family Delphinidae; genus Lagenorhynchus; species Lagenorhynchus albirostris. The sequence goes on along the minus strand of NC_083096.1, from coordinate 17,231,428 downwards.
GAGTTTAGCAGGTGTTTTACTCTGGCTAGGAGGTCCCTAAAGCAGAAACAGTGCAGGTTTGCTGGCCACTGGTCCAGGGCTATTAATTATAATGTACACCTTATGCATTAGTGGTCATGAAATAGGGATTCTGGGGCTGGAATCTCAGTTCCCCCATTTATCTCTCTGAGGCTCGGATATTATACATGCCGAATGAAAAGAAGAAGAACTCCTGTGTAGGCTTGTGGTAAAGATTCCATCAGTTTATACAAGTAAAGTATTTAGAACAGTGCCTGACACATAGCAAGTATTTAATAATGTTCAGTTACTGTTACTACTCTACACAAGGTACTTTAGTTGAACAAATGTGTATATAATCCTCAACCTCAGGGAGATTATTGTTATTAATACAAACATACTTGCATGGTGCTTATAGTTTGCAAGACTCCTCTTAAAATCCTTTCAAAGCCCCTTCAATTTAGTCAATATAGTTGTAGGCTAGGAAAATGGACTTGCATGAAGTTAGGTGATTTGTTCAGTACAGCGAGTTAATGGCAGAGTTGTGCGCCCAAATCTAGGTTATATGATCTATTGGCCACACCTTAAATATTAAAGAGAGGGAAAAAAGTTGGTGGATATTCAATAACTCTATTACAGACTTCAGTGATGCGGAAAATTGAACTGAGAAGCATTCTGTGTAATGGAAAATATACTGGTTTAAAAGTTTGAAAACTTGCATTTTAGCTGCTTCTCTGCCATTTGAGCTGGAAAATGATGTTCATGCTTTTGCAAAGTATCCTGACTAACATGAGATGAATCCTCACTCCCAAAGTCCATGTGGTGTATTTCAAGCGGTAGAGCTTTAAGTTGTAACATGCGAATCCCTTCTTCATTTGCTGAGTTTGTGTTTTCTGGAAAACAACAGAGTCTAGCTTATGAAGCAGATGTGTTTGTATAACATGTTAGTTGCCATGAGTTTGGGAGATGTTCCCATGCACTGTTGTTGATGCAACAGGGATGGAGCTCTTAAGTGTCGATGCTACGAAAATGTAATGTGATTGGACTTGGACAGGTGCCTGAACCAGACCACCCATAGAATTTATTTTGCTGTCAAACAGGTCAAACAAATTCAGTTGAAGGGCTTTGAACTTTCTTGATAGTGAATAACTCACATTTCATTTTAAATGTGTGATGAGTTACACTGAAATATTCCTGCTGAAAGCTACTTTTGGTGCCTAGTTTTTGAAAAATCTTTTCCTTTTGTCGATTTTATAATTAGGATTTGCTTTGAAAAGTTATCCTATCTCGTTGAGGGAAAGAAAATCCTTTTTTCTTTTTTTATTAACCTTACCATGGGACTTTAATCAGTGTTCAAGGTCATCCCTCAGAAGACTGATCTACTTTATGTTTTTTCCTGAGTTTGTTCACCAGATCTAGTGACCAGGATCTGTCATATTCCCATGACTCTTTGCCCTATGAGATACTCTTCCATATGACTTGCAGGAAATTCTCCCATAAGAGACTAGCATTATGCCTGGCATGTAGCAGACATTCAGAATGTGCTTGATGACTTGAACTGTGTGTCTGCCTCACTAACACAGGTAGGTCTGGGTCTTAGTTCCCTTTTTAAACTGACCTCTTCCCCTGACTACTGAGGTAAAGTTCCTCATTTCTTATTGGGAACGAGCAGAGCATCAGGAGGCTGCATCAGAAAGACGTGTCTGACATTATCCCTCTTGTTGATGACAACTCGGTATCACAACCGGAGCTGTCCTGTCTTAATCTGAGAAGAAAGTGAATAGACCTCATCCTTCCTCTTTAGAAAGGACTGAAGTGTAAAGTACTTGCCATCACCTACTCTGGCTGTACAATTACCCTAAACCCAAGGGAGTGACTTTTCCCAACTCCCAGGAAACTGGATTCTCCAAGACTATGACTTGAGGCTGGTAAGAATGACTTGGTCTGGAGTCTTTCTATATTCCTTTAATTTTTTTAAGTCTCATATAATCTGGGCTGGCATCAAGGCATGTAAGAAATTCCTTGCTTCCACTTTCTGGTGTGTCCACAGTGAAGATATATAAATTTATGTTCCCCTAAAATTATATTTTTATTTATGCTGTATATGGAATCTCCAGTTCCACTTGGATATCTGTTCCTTTGTCTAAGCTTCCCTATAGCTCTGAGACTTCCCCTACATCGAGAACCCAAGTTCCCTGAGTGACAGCTCATACTGAGATCAACCAGAGGCACCAGCTCCAAGAATGACATTTGTGGCTGGGGTGTAGTGGGTATGAGAGCAGCTAAGCCACTGCTGTTCAGGAAAAAGTTGTCAGATCATACCTTCACAGTGGCTTTAACCACTCAGAGTCACAAACACACAGCATTCATTTTTTCTCAGAAGTCTTCTTTTTATGGCAGCATGATCGTCTCTTTCTTTCTTGAACTCCTTAGAACTTTGTTCTTTATCACCTTTTCTTGTCAGGCAGTTTAACCTAGTGGCTAAGTGTGCAGGCTTTAGAACCACATTGCCTGGGTTTGAACCCAAGCTCTACCATTTACTAATTGTGTGACCAAGGGTATGTTACTTATCTGTTTAGGTGCCTCAGTTTTCTTACCTGTAAAATGGACCTAATAATAGTACCTAGTAAATAAGGGCTAATATGAAGATTAAATAAAGACATCTATATAAAACATGCTTGAAACAGAACCTGGCATGTCATAAGTACTCAATACATCGTAATCATTAATAGTCACTACTTTCAGTGGGCCCCTAACCCCCACCCCTACAATAAGATCGCTACTGTCAAGTTACGACAAACTGCAGTCTTGGGCATCCAGGTGGGATTCTAAACAAAACAAACTCAGAAGCAAAGGGAAAGTTTAGGTCTCAAAAAATTTCAGAACTGAAACCATCCTTCACGCCCCTGATATTCACTGGAAACTGAAAAGGGTGAGGAATTGACGTTCCTCCCGGTCAGTGTTTCTCAAACTTTGCGTGCCCAGAAACTCTTGGTGAGTTTACTAATATATGAGAGACTCAACACCTTTGAAGTGGAGTCCGCTACAGTGTGTTTAAACAAAGTCTCAGAAGAGTGAATGATGTAAACGGTACAAGGATTACATTTGGGGAAAGCTCTTCTAGATTTTGGTAAGGTACTACTACTTTCCTCTCTCACATTCATTCACTCATTCAATATATGTTTTGAGAACATGCTCTGTGCAAAAAAATCATGCTTGGTGCTTTGGGGAATCCAAGATGAATTAAAAACTGTTTTTGTTTTTTCAAGAGATCAAAAATATAGTAAGAGAGGTATGTCACATAAAGATCTTTTAATTTTGAAAGGAAAGGAATGAAAAATACTCCATATTATTTATAGCTGAGCAGTGTAATTAGAGGGTTGAACTTGTCAGTTGGGTGAACATAAGAACTGACTCTCCGAACTCCAAAGGGACACATCCAAGAGTCTTAATTTAAGAACATGAATCATAATATTTTAAGAAAATGGGCCTTGAATAAACCATACAACCCAGAAAGTTTTCTGTGGTAGAAATATGAGGATGTAACTAAGGAAGTTTTAGAAGAATACTTAACCAAAGCTGACTCTAAATTATGTTAACTATTTTCTTTCTTCAGTTTTAATAGTTGAGCCTTTATTTGCTTTCAGTTTATAGCCATTAAGAACTTTACTCCACTGTGTGCATAAACTATGCCTTTAAATTCAAAAACAGGAAAATCCTGAGGAGACAGTGTCATATCCGACATATAACTGTCTAGGATAGTAGGACAGCCCTTCTTGGTGCCCTCATTATAAAGATTACAACAGAATAAGCTTTTAACTTTTCTTCTACTCTTAGACTCCCAGCTCTTCGATGACAGTCTTATTCACCCTTATAACCTGTTCAGTTGCAAGTCACTATGAATTTCAAGTTCCTGGTTTTAATAAGCACGTGTACAATGTACAATTGGCATTTTGCCACAGGCAGTATCTAATTTAATTTTGGACCTTGAAATGGAGATTCAGAGAACTGAGTGAGTTGTCCAAGGGAAAGCAGCTGAATAGTCACAGGTCAGGAGCTGTGCGTCGGGTCCAGAATTACCAGCTCAGGATTCGATTCAATTGATTGATTGACTGATTGATTGAAATATAGTTGCTGTACAATATTATATAAGCTACAGGTGTACAATATAGTGAGTCACAATTTTTATAGGTTAGACTCCATTTATAGTTATTATAAAATATTGGCTGTATTCCCCGTGTTGTATAATATATCCTTGTAGCTTATTTTATACCTAATACTTTGTACCTTTTACTCCCCTACCCCTATATTGCCCTCCCCCCCTTCTCACTGGTAACCACTAGTTCGTTCTCTGTCTCTGTGACCCTGCTTCTTCTTGTTATATTTACTAGTTTGTTGCATTTTTTAGATTCTACATATAAGTGATTATCTTACAGTATTTATCTTTCTCTGTCTGACAAGATTTGTTTTAATAGGTCAGTGGGCTCCAAACCTGTTTCTGATTCTGCATCCCTATTAGTAAAACAAAACAAAGGGGCATTTTGAGCCTGTTCTTCCAATATCTGTGTATTTATCTGTAAAATGTATACATGTACTATTCAACTAGTATATTGTTCACATTATACACTATATTTTTAAAAGAAAATTTAAAGGAGGAAGTTAAAAATAAATAATATATAGAAGCCCTAGGAATTTCTTCTTCTCCCCACTTTGGAGTGAGGCCATTCAGACTTTTATCTTAATAGGGCAGAATGATTTATGTAAGCAAGGAAATAAAAAGTCCTTAATGATTATAAATGAGGGGTAAAACACTTCCATCCCTAGTGCCTTATTTTCCACAACACCTTGGTCCAGGAATGTTTATTAAACGAGTGGCTCAGGACCCAATTTCCGCATGGTTTTCTTTCACTGTGTATTTTTCCTGATAAAAATTTTTTCCACTCTGGTTTGATAAAAGAAAAGCTCAGGGCCTTCATTTATGAAACTCAGAAGGTACATTTTATGTGCTGTATTGAAAACCACACTTTTTTTTTCTTTTCTGCAAATACCACACATATCTGTTTCATCTCTCTTTAATTCCAGAGAAGGTTGATGAAAGAGAGCTGTTTTTCTCCCTAGGAATTTCCTTTGGATTATTCTTATTTCAGTATGCTAATCCTCTGTTTTTAAATTTCTTCTACAGAAATTACATATATCTCATAGCCAGAGGATTTTTATTTCTGTTTTTCAGTGAGGAGCAGAAGAAAGGAATGCCTCTAGCCCTAAGATTTTGTCACCAAAGGAGTCCTTAGAAGTAACAGGGAAGGAGTGGGGTTTGGTGATGAAGGACATGGCAGGGGTGGGTGGAGGGAAAAGTAGACATCGGTATAAGCAGATTATCTCAAATGTATTACAGAGCATTAAGGGTCTTTATAAATACAAACCACAGGGAAACTAGAAAATGACAGCTGTTGGAGGAATGCCCACGAAGAAGGAGGAGGAACCGGGGGTATTGTTGCTAATTTCCTAAACCGAGATGTCAGCCATTTTAATGAGAAATATAAAATCCCACGTGATGGTAGGCTAATGGCAGAGAGGTACTAGCCGAATGTGGGAACAAAATACCTTTCATTAAATACTCAGACATAGACCTTTAGTGTATGCTTTCCCAAGTTTGTAGAGAAAGGAAATGCATGTGTCCCCATGCTTTATCAAATATACTGGGATTAGATGAGAAAACCAAGGAATTATCAGCTTGATGAAGAGCCATTAAATAGATAATTTTGTACTTGTTCACTCATATCGTGGAGAGAGTCAGGTAAAAATTTCTCTCTATATATAGATAAGCAAATTGTAGCAGGTGGGTCGTGAGAGATTACAGAATTACACCACTTGATCCTCTTTAATTTACTTGGGAGAGAAGAGCCTTCTCTTCAGACTCCCTGGTTGAGCAGGCTGCCCTGGCAGTTAGAGCCTCATCCTGCACAAACAAACAGAGCTGATGGGGTGTCAGCTGGTCCCAACTCAAACAAGTTTTGCACCATCAAAGGCTTACACTCTCTAAAAGAAAAGTGACGAGAAATAGAGGGAAATATCAAAATAATTCCTCCCAGCTGCAAGATTTGGAGCGAGGAGCCGTCAAAGGCAAAGTGTGCCTCATCCAGTTAAGAACTCTCTCATTCTTTATGGAATTTGAGTATTAAATGAGGCCCCAAGATTTCTGGGTTCAGGTTCTCGTTGTTTACTAACCAAAATAAAAGAGCCCACAGAAACTGTTCATGAGGCTCTGTGCTTGAAATCATTCTTACCAAACATGTTGATGAGTTAAGTATAAATGAATCAGAAACATACGGTTCACATTTCTGTGGAAATCCACAGGGTATATTAAGGGAATTAAAGGGAAATGTGTTAGGCCAAACATATTTAAGAATTTGACAAAACCAAAATCCACCAAAATAGTTTAACATTTTCTGGTGAGTCTGTTTGAGTTTATTCTTCTTTAATAGTAGATTTTCTCAATTGCTTTAAACTCACATTTTCATGTGATGTGATAGATCCATAAATAAATATCTTACAGTGAATTTACCCATCTACTTCCTTATATTAATCCCATGTAATAAAATTTATCTCAGCTAATGATGCAGCAGTTTGACATAATTCAAATATATTGAAAGCTTTAGGGAATTTGGGTCAATTACAAAGAGGCTACATTGTGAACTGGGGAAGTCAAAGTAATATATTGAACTTAAATCATTTCAAGTACCTTAACTGTTTTAATTCAGCATCAGTATTTAGTATTAAAGCACTGTCCCTAGGTGTTTTGGGGCCAGGAAAATTTTAAAAAGTAAGTAAATCAGACATGGATCATGCTCTCAAGGAATAGACAAGACTTGGCCTATACTAAATTGTCACGAACTCAGAGATATGGTATTCCTGCTACACAGCTTAAAACAATATTATAGGATTTCTTTGTAAGTGACTCTTCTAAAGTGGGGAAGGGTCTATTGCCCAAAAGAAGCATGTGCGGAAGTGACAAAATTTCATATAGCTAATATTTTTGTAATTTAGCATGTTACAGAAGATAATCTTTTCTCACTCTAGAAATAAGTGGACATTATCCTCTATAGGAAAGTCTTAAAGATAGTGTGACTTTTTAATTAATAGTCACCTGAGTGAAAGAGAAGTTTGGATTAATTAATTTCGTTTTTGTCATTGGCATTTTAGAGTACTCCTAAATGATAGTCCCTAAATCCACTAAAGAATATTATGCAGAAGTGAATACATAATGAAAAGAGGGCAACTTAATTTATCTGTTTTTTAATATTAATGTAAAATCACTCAGAACCACGTTTTATGCAAATCATAAAAAGACAGAAGAGGAAATCCGCACTTAGGTGTCAGAAATTAATACAAGATAACTCTAAAAAAGCATCTCATCAAGCTATATTTTTGATTTAACCTTTATGTTGGTATATCCACTGAAGGACTTACCTCAATGTAAAAATACAGTTATCATGGTGTTTATCATTTTCAGACTTTCCAGTTGCCCTGGAAAGACTGTTTTCCTTCTTACCTTCTTACCTTTTTTTTTTTTTTTTTGAAAAGGAAACATCCTAGGCTGACAATATCCATCAGTAAGTGTGTTACTGAATGCAAGTTTGTGTGCCCCATGCACAGTGAGGCCAAACAAATGGAAATATCAGAGTTTAAAGGTTTATTGCAGGGCCATGCAAGGAGACAGGCGGCTTGTGCCCAAAAAACCCCAAACTCTCTGAAGGGTTTCAGCAAAGCATTTTTAAAAGCAAGGTGAGGGAGGGGCGTGGTTAGCTGTTGCAAACTTCTTGGTGTGGGAATCCTCTGTTCTTGCAGCTGTCTGTGCAGGTCAGGTCATGATGTTCCTGTAAACTTTCAACAAGACAAATGTTATTCTCCATTCTGCAACTTCTTATCTCTATAGGAATGGACTCTTAAAGGTCAGAGCCCCAAGAATAGACTGTCCTGTATATTTCAGGCTATAGGCAACATTCTTTTACAAAAGTTGCAGAGCCAGCATGACTAAGCACAGGCAGCAAAGCACAAAGGTTAAAGCAAAAGGAACATATCTAATATGGAGTCAGATTTCTTCTTCCCTCTTACAAGTGGTCCTTGATAAAGGCAGCTCCTTCCATCTGAGCTTCTCCTGGGGTGTTCGTAGTTTAGGGTCCCTGCCATTAGATGGTGTCTAGGCAGTTAGGGTCCCTGAAATAGGTGTTCTGATTGAGTCCAGCCCCATTGGAGAGATGGTCATGACATGAAAACCTCATTGTCACGGCTGGCAGCTGGGACCACGTGTATACTAGGAAGTTAGGGAGCAGCTACAGTGCTGTGGGTGGCCCTGAAGAGTAGAGGAGTGGAGTCCCAGAGCTCCCAGTCTATGGTGGGAATCATGCAGGGTGTTGGGGTTTTTTCATGATTAGTATGTTTTCAGCTACAAAGCGGGTCATTTGAAATGGGCTTTGTGAAATTGATGTGTAGGGGCAGTTGTGGGGAATGAACTGTGTAGCAGAAACTGTGGGCTCTTTAAAGAGCATGACTAACTCTGATTCTGGTTTGTCTGGCATCAGTACTGAGATCTCATCAGTGGGTATGAGTAAGTGCAGCAGCTGGATCTTCAAGGAGCTTTGGTTCTTGGCAGAAGTGCAAGCCTGGGTGTTATCAATCAGGAAGACCTGTGTGAATCATTGCAAGCAAAATAGTTGTTGTGGTGGGGTAGGATTGGGGGAGTGGTGGAAATAGTGGTGGGAACAAAGAGGCCCAATCATAGTTTCAACATTAAGGTCCAGTTTCATTCCAGGAAAATGGCAAGGAATTCAAATAGGAATAGAGTATTGGGATAGTAGTGAGAAGTGGACGTGAAATTTGGTCAGTCTCAATTGTCTAATTCTGTTTATTTAAGACACCAATTATGCACTAAAGCATTAGTTAAACATTAACTCAGAGAAAATTCTAAAGCATTTTAAGAAACCTATTTCATTGAGAATACAATATTAAAAAAAAAAGAAGACCCCAGTGATTTTTAGGATGGCAGGGACTACCAGAAAGATTTTAAAATTGTTAACAGGCTAGTCTGTCTTTATAATAGATGAAGCCACTTCATTATGGCATTGTCTATATTTGCATTCTTACTTACTTCACTAAAGATTCTGTGAGAAAACAGACCATAGTGTGGTATTTTAAAAATTTCTCAAATAACTTTAAAACAGGGATTGTAAAACCAGTTAATGCAAAACAAAGAGACCTATGTTCTGTAGGAAGAATATTTCTAAGATTGGATTCCACAGATAAGGGTGTAAAAAATGATTTTTTTGAATTATCTGTTTCTATACAGTTTAGACTGACCAACAACTGAATCAAATATTGTATCTATTTTGCTTTTCAGTAAAACCACAATACTTGGAATTTGAAATGATCAGCCAGTCCCTTTAGCCATCCTGATGAAATGTAATCTACCTCTAGCACACCAATCAATTGCTTAGTTATTATCTCTCGAAGTTAATATGGACGTTTACTTTACTTGAAGGGAATAAATTGTTGGCTACAGACTAAGGAGGATACATTTAGCATATGAAGAGTTACTTTGCAGTGAACTTACAAAAATAAATTAACAAGAGTTAGTGAATGTATAATACATGCTTCTGTTTTGTGTACTAGTGACATTTAACTGTTAGTTATATCCCCGTTCCCCAAATGAATGTTCTTTCACACGATGTATTAATATCTCTGCAAGCGATGGCCTCCAATTTACTACCTAAGTGGATTCCTACTTACCTTTCAAAGAAGACTTTCCTAACCCTGCCTTCCACCACACAATTAGATATGCCTTCCTTTGCTCTCACACCATGTTTTTCATACTTTTAATAGTACAGTTTCATAAGGATATATACCTCTCTGTTTATTTGATGGCTGCATAATATAGTGCTGAGAGACCATGGCCCCAGATAACGTAGATTCAAATCAGAGCAACTGGCTCTGTGATCTTTGGCAAGTCACTCAAATCTTGGGACCTTTGTGTTCTCACTTATAAGATGTGGATGATAATAAATTTACCTTACAGGCTTTTTGTAAGGAATAAATGAGTTAATATATATGTAAAGACTTAGATTTGTATGTAGTTTCTCTTATTCATTATTGTATCTACAGAATTTAATACATAATATTTGTATAATTTATTTTATAATTTATTGGTATAAATATTACTAAAATCTTAATTATATACCTATACTTCTTGTGCTATATTCAGAAAGCACAAAGAGGGAACCTAGTAATACATAATTAATACTATAGAAAGATAATTTTAATAGTACATGTTAAAAAAAAAAAGACTTGGATGCTATCCACATTAAACAAATTAACTAGAAAATTGCCAGATCTTCAGTACACACTTGCCTGGGCTCCTCCTTTGACTGTAAATTCTCAACCTTTAGAAAAATAATGCTTACTTCTGGTTTGAATTTTTACTAATCTAAGCTGGCATAAGATACCTAAACAAGCTTAAATCTTAACTAATTTTTTCTTCATTTCCTCTAAAACATGTGGAATATGTTTACTTTATTGTTTAAAAGGGTTGTTTTATTGATCCTTTTATATGATCCCTTTGCTACAAAAGGTTTTGATATAGTGGAACAGTATGCTATCAATCTAGTAATAATAATGATATATTTTTGAGACCTGGTGTATATTTTGTCTTATCTGTTTCTAGCCTTTTCACTGCTGTTTTAATTTCCACCATCTCACTTTAAAACATTTTTCCAGTTATTCCAGGAAATGGGTTCCCAGCACTGGCCAGCTCCCCTTTTCTTGATACTCCTTCTCAAGGAAGTAACAATCACTGGGGTTGGTATTCATGTCATTTTTTTCCCCCCGTCTTTAATTTCTCATTAGTATTTTGTCAGGAGAACAGCTTTTACCTTTGCTCCTTTATTCTGAAAATATATTTCAAAAGCCCATTATTTTTCACTGAAATATTTTCCTGTGGTTTGGCATATAATCCTTTTACTCATTGCTAAAGCTAAAATCTCTTGCCTTGTTCCTACTTATTTTTAAGTGGAAGCCTGGCACCTCCAAGCCCCCTGTACTAGATTTCTATACATTTTTTGAAGGCTTTCTGCATGTAAAAATTTTATATCCCTTTTCCCACTTTACTGTAGTGGCCTATATTATTCTTACTCTGGTTAGTTTTAACTTGATACATTTTCAATGCTGGATCTTGAACAGTTTGTATTTAATCTTTGTTTAGTAGGCTTCCCAGGAGTCCTCAGAAAACCAGATCAGGGTCTTTTGTCTTTCTTTCAAAGTCACTTCTCTGATTATTCCCATCATGTTTGGAGCTGGCTGTTGGACACATACTTAGTTATCTTATGTATATTTTCCTAAAAGTTGGATGAAATATATTTATGTTTCTCTTTTTCCTTGTGTTTTCTTGACCTCAGATACTTTTTACATAATATAAAATTGGGCCTCTGAAACTTGCATTTTCTCCATCTAGCTGTTAACATGGCTTTTTTTTTTTTTTACATCTTTATTGGAGTATAATTGCTTTACAATGGTGTGCTAGTTTCTGCTTTATAACAAAGTGCATCAGTTATACATATACGTATGTTCCCATATCTCTTCCCTCTTGCGTCTCCCTCACTCCCACCTTCCCTATCCCACCCCTCTAGGTGGTCACAAAGCACTGAGCTGATCTCCCTGTGCTATGCGGCTGCTTCCCACTAGCTATCTGTTTTACGTTTGGTAGTGTGTATATGTCCATGCCACTCTCTCACTTTGTCACAGCTTACCCTTCCCCCTCCCCATATCCTCAAGTCCATTCTCTAGTAGGTCTGTGTCTTTATTCCTGTCTTACCCCTAGGTTCTTCATGACATTTTTTTTCTTAAATTTCATATATATGTATTACCATACGGTATTTGTTTTTCTTTTTCTGACTTACTTCACTCTGTATGACAGACTCTAGGTCCATCCACCTCATTACAAATGGCTCAATTTCGTTTCTTTTTATGGCTGAGTAATATTCCATTGTATATATGTGCCACATCTTCTTTATCCAATTCTCCGATGATGGACACGTAGGTTGTTTCCATCTCCTGGCTGTTGTAAATAGTGCTGCAATGAACATTTTGGTACATGACTCTTTTTGAATTATGGTTTTCTCAGGGTATATGCCCAGTAGTGGGATTGCTGGGTCATATGGTAGTTCTATTTATGTTTTTTTAAGGAACCTCCGTACTGTTCTCCACAGTGGCTGTACCAATTCACATTCCCACCAGCAGTGCAAGAGTGTTCCCTTTTCTCCACACCCTCTTCAGCATTTATTGTTTCTAGATTTTTTGATGATGGCCATTCTGACTGGTGTGAGATGATATCTCATTGTTTTGATTTGCATTTCTCTAATGATTAATGATGTTGAACATTCTTTCATGTGTTTGTTGGCAGACTGTATATCTTCTTTGGAGAGATGTCTATTTAGGTCTTCTGCCCATTTTTGGATTGGGTTGTTTGTTTTTTTGTTATTGAGCTGCATGAGCTGCGCGTAAATTTTGGAGATTAATCCATTGTCAGTTGCTTCATTTGCAAATATTTTCTCCCATTCTGGGGGTTGTCTTTTGGTCTTGTTTATGGTTTCCTTTGCTGTGCAAAAGCTTTGAAGTTTCATTAGGTCCCATTTGTTTATTTTTGTTTTTATTACCATTTCTCTGGGAGGTGGGTCAAAAAGGATCTTGCTGTTATTTATATCATAGAGTGTTCTGCCTATGTTTTCCTCTAAGAGTTTGATAGTTTCTGGCCTTACATTTAGGTCTTTAATCCATTTTGAGCTTATTTTTGTGTATGGTGTTAGGGAGTGATCTAATCTCATACTTTTACATGTACCTGTCCAGTTTTCCCAGCACCACTTATTGAAGAGGCTGTCCTTTCTCCACTGTACATTCCTGCCTCCTTTATCAAAGAGAAGGTGACCATATGTGCATGGGTTTATCTCTGAGCTTTCTATCCTGTTCCATTGATCTGTATTTCTGTTTTTGTGCCAGTACCATACTGTCTTGATTACTGTAGCTTTGTAGTATAGTCTGAAGTCAGGGAGCCTGATTCCTCCAGCTCTGTTTTTCGTTCTCAAGATTGCTTTGGCTATTCGGGGTCTTTTGTGTTTCCATACAAATTGTGAAATTTTTTGTTCTAGTTCTGTGGAAAATGCCAGTGGTAGTTTATAGGGATTGCATTGATTCTGTAGATTGCTTTGTGTAGTACAGTCATTTTCACAATGTTGATTCTTCCAATCCAAGAACATGGTATATCTCTCCATCTATTTGTATCATCTTTAATTTCTTTCATCAGTGTCTTATAATTTTCTGCATACAGATCTTTTGTCTCCTTAGGTAGGTTTATTCCTAGATATTTTATTCTTTTTGTTGCAGTGGTAAATGGGAGTGTTTTCTTGATTCCACTTTCAGATTTTTCATCATTAGTGTATAGGAATGCCAGAGATTTCTGTGCATTAATTTTGTATCCTGATACTTTACCAAATTTGTTGAATAGCTCTAGTAGTTTTCTGGTAGCATCTTTAGGATTCTCTATGTATAGTATCATGTCATCTGCAAACAGTGACAGCTTTACTTGTTTTCCGATTTGGATTCCTTTTATTTCCTTTTCTTCTCTGATTGCTGTGGCTAAAACTTCCAAAACTATGTTGAATAAGAGTGGTGAGAGTGGGCAACCTTGTCTTGTTCCTGAACTTAGTGGAAATGCTTTCAGTTTTTCACCATTGAGGACGATGTTTGCTGTGGGTTTGTCATACATGGCCTTTATTATGTTGAGGAAAGTTCCCTCTATGCCTACTTTCTGCAGGGTTTTTATCATAAATGGGTGTGGAATTTTGTTGAAAGCTTTCTCTGCGTCTATTGAGATGATCATATGTTTTTTTTCCTTCAGTTTGTTATTATGGTGTATCACATTGATTGATTTGCGTCTATTGAAGAATCCTTACATTCCTGGGATAAACCCCACTTGATCATGGTGTATGATCCTTTTAATGTGCTGTTAGATTCTGTTTGCCAGTATTTCATTGAGGATTTTTGCATGTATGTTCATCAGTGATATTGGCCTGTAGTTTTCTTTCTTTGTGACATCCTTGTCTGGTTTTGGTATCAGGGTGCTGGTGGCCTCGTAGAATGAATTTGTAGTATTCCTCCCTCTGCTATATTTTGGAAGAGTTTGAGAAGGATAGGTGTTAGCTCTTCTCTAAATGTTTGATAGAATTCGCCTGTGAGCCATCTGGTCCTGGGCTTTTGTTTGTTGGAAGATTTTGAATCACAGTTTCAATTTCAGTGCTCGTGATAGGTCTGCTCATATTTTCTATTTCTTCCTGATTCAGTCTTGGCAGGTTGTGCCTTTCTAAGAATTTGTCCATTTCTTCCAGGTTGTCTGTTTTATTGGCATGGAGTTGCTTATAGTAATCTCTCATGATCTTTTGTATTTCTGCAGTGTCAGTTGTTACTTCTCCTTTTTCATTTCTAATTCTATTGATTTGAGTCTCCTCTCTTTTTTTCTTGATGAGTCTGGCTAATGGTTTATCAATTTTGTTTATCTTTCAAAGAACCAGCTTTTAGTTTTATTGATCTTTGCTATCGTTTCCTTCATTTCTTTTTCATTTATTTCTTATCTGATCTTTATGATTTCTTTCCTTCTGCTAACTTTGGGATTTTTTTGCTCTTCCTTCTCTAATTGCTTTAGGTGCAAGGTTAGGTTGTTTATTCGAGATGTTTCCTGTTTCTTAAGGTAGGATTGTATTGCTATAAACACCGTGGCTTTTTTTTTTTTTTTTTGCGGTGCACTGGCCTCTCACTGTTGTGGCCTCTCCCGTTGCGGAGCACAGGCTCCAGACGTGCAGGCTCAGCGGCCATGGCTCACGGGCCCAACTGTTCCACGGCATGTGGGATCTTCCCTGACCGGGACACGAACCCGAGTCCCCTGCATCGGCAGGCGGACTCTCAACCACTAGCGCCACCAGGGAAGCCCCCACCATGGCTTTTTGAAATGCTTTTTTAGTGAGCAGAAATATGTGGGCTCATCTCTTATTCCAGGGATATTTTAAAATGAAAAAAAAATCATCACATGCTCAAATAAAGCACTTATATTGTGAGGGAATTGGGAGGGCAATGACTACAGAAAATTTCCCAAGTAACAGGCAGGGCAGAATCAGATTTAGGCTAAAAGAAAAGAGGAAGCCAAGAAAGAGCATAACTTAAGAACTCCAAAATATAATAAAGATTCTTGTACTTCACTAAGAAGATCTCTGAAGTAAACACAACAAATAAATAAGCAAAACAACAACAAAAAACTTTGTTTCTTAAGAAGGTCATCATCCTGGTACTGTATTTGTCATGTAGGTTACTCTCTACTATTACATTATTTTACTCCTGCAAAAATCACATGACATAAACTTACCTTCCCTCCTCCTCTCTCTCTTCTTCCTCCACTGCCGTTTTAGTATCTATTACATATAGGCACCTTACACACATTATTTCATTTAAATTTCACTATCATCTTCAAATTAGACGTTGTTATACCAGTTTTCAAATTAGGAAATGGAGACTTCAAAAGTTAGTTTCTCAAACTGATTCAGATAGAAACTGGATTGGGACAAACACTAAGACATATATATCCACAGATACCCTCTATTTTCTCTCGTGCTTCAACAACAATAAAGTGGAGAAGTCTGTAAAAAGTCAGAGGTGAAAGCCCCAAAATGAAAAAAAACACAAGTATTGGCTATAGTTTAGTATTAAAAGGACCTCTTAACGGTCAAAGGTTTGGTACTCAGGAAGTTAACATTTTTTGAGCCTGTTTGAACAAAGACACATGCCTTACCATGAAAAAGGATATAGAGTATGGTGAGAGTCATCACGCAGTGATTCCTCAGTTGACGTGAGGAAATGCAGCCCAGAGATTATATTTCAACTTTAAATCGTCCAATTTAGAAAATTATTTGATGCTATCCAATAGGTGTTTAATGAAAGTCAACCTAAGTGAATAAAACAAGGTAACTGAAAGAAAGAAGGACTAATGATTGTCATGGAATGAAACATACAGGTGTACTGAACACCGCAGCTGGTCCAGCACCTGGCACATCAGTCAGTGCTGTTGAATGAACCTATGAGCTCTGTAAGCCTCCTTTTAACTAGACCTCTGACTCTGCATCCACACATCGAGTGACTTTTTTGGCCACTAGAATGGGAATTTAGCAATTTATAATTGCTTTTAGTTCCTCTGGTGCTTCCACAGCCTTTGAGAATAGAGGGAGAGAAGAACTTAGTGGAAGTAGGGGCTCAGCAATAACAATACTGGTCCTAATTCTGCAGGCACAGCTCCGGGGTGGGGGGGGCGATACTTGTGACCGCCCCCCAGCCTTGGGAAGACAGGAAACCTTCACGTTCCCTCAATGCAGTGGATGAGTGCTATTCTACCATTAAAGGAAAACCAGCAGAGGAAAACCCCTCAACTGTTTGCCAGGCCAGGAGACGTGTACATTGCTGTAGCAGGCTCTGCTTGGAGGCAGTTGGGGCAGAGCACTTATGAGCCTGGTCTCTGCAGCCAGACCTCCTGGCCTTGAGTTCCTACTTGTGAGCAGTGTGACATCGGGCAAGTTACTTAACGGTACTTCTGTTCCTTTTGTTTATGAAATGTGTCATTAATAGTGTCTATTGCATAATGCTTGAATGAGGATCAAATGAGTCTGTGTGTGTGTGTGTGTATGTAGCTACTTTGTTTATATATACACAGTGGCTAAAACAGTGCCTGGCAATTATTATGCATTATGTGTTGGCTATTATTATTATTATTATTACCATAAGGCAACTATTTATCTAAGGGGGAGGAGGAATCAAATGGGATTTAGGGTGTAAGACCCATATGAAATAGAAAAGAGGTGGTAGAGGGGGAGAGTGTAATGTAGTCGGATGTGTAGAGGCACCATTGTTCCTGACGCTGCTTTGCATGGCCTTGATGGCATGCACTTCTGCTAAGCCAAAGTGCTGCCAGGTGGAGGAGTGCACAGCTTGTGCTGGGGCCGGGGAGGGGGAGAAATTAAAGAACAGGGAGAAGGGCGGTTCCTCAAAATTGCTGCTTGGTGCTGACTTTCTAAATAGGCCTACTCAGCGGTTGGATAGGAAAAAGGGCTGGTGAGTTTCCAGATATGTGTCAGGAAGAGGAGGAAGGAAAGTAATGACCCAGCAACCTGACGTTAGGATCATGACAGGGACATGAACTGTGATAAAAAAGCTGAAAGAGCCCACAAAATAATAATAAACAGTCCAGCACCGTTTGTCCTCAACCCTGGATCACAAACCACATTTCTGTTCAAACAAGCTGTTAGGAGAAGACGCTGAGAATTAAAACATGGAAAACTCCACGGCCAATATGATCCCCTTAGAATTTTTTCAAAGCTGCCTTTCTGCAATTGAACCGTATCTACATAGCACAAACAAGGGAGAAGTTTTGCAATTACCTGGTTTGCTTGATCAATTCAGACAGCCAAACTGGATTACTCATTTTTTTATGATTACTTGATCCAAAAAATCCACTCAGAGGCTTGAATTTTCTAGTTTAGCTGTCTAACTTGATCAGATTAATCCAATCCAATGAAATTTTTGTTGGAATTTCATCCAGTTCTGATTTTTATAATAAATTATTTTCTACATCTCCAGCTGAAAATAATAGTACAAAGGGAATTAAAACAATCTGAGATGATTTACTGATAACATAAAGCATCTTTATATAACAGTTACAAAAAAAAGTCAGTGATTGTATTTGAAATATACCCAGACAGTGTGTCCGCTAGATACACAAAGTTCATCAAATCCATGTAGTAAGAAATCTTTTCTCCTTGCTCAGTCATATTCTAGCATGTCCTTGATCGTATGTCTGCTGCTGGGACCATGAGTGTTGCAGAACAGTGGCTGGGGCTTGTGACACTATTAAAGTATTTTCTATAGTCACTTTTGTTTTTTTTATTGAACATTTTCCTTCCTTTCTCTCTCCTCTATCTATTTCTTTTATCTTGGCTTCTCTCTTTTTCCTTGATTTACTTAGAGCTCCAATGAACCTAGTACCTAGTTATGGTCTCCCAGAGGATTTAAGTTGGTGCTAAGTTGGGGTGCTGATATCCAGATGGTGGAAAAATCCACACAGGCTCTAGGAAGAACTATACAAAAGTCCAGTTTATCTTTGAAGTGCGTTTATCTCTTCATAGCTTTTCCCTTCTAGGATGCTCCATTTTAGGCTGTCTTCTAGGCAGCCTAGGATTTTATTTTGCCCTATATCCACATTTCCTCCTAACTTTAGCTCATCCAAACCCATCCTTTTCCTGAAGTACGCTACTTAGAACCTACCTTCCTTTCCATTACTTCATAAAAACACCTCTTCCCTCAGTGTAAATATTTTATCTAAGAGGAAAGCAAACTGATTTAAAAAAATCTGTCTAGTTTCAAAACACATCCACTTCACTGCACATCTTTTTATGCAGACAGCATCGTCTCCTTCATGGACGATTTCAGTACCTAACTGGTCTCTTTTTTTCCTGTTTTTGTCTCCCTGTGATCTGTTCTCTTTGCAGCCACCAGGGTGATTTTCTAGTTAAGTCAAGTGGTCATTCTTCTACTCGAAATCCTTCTTGGGTCCCCATTTTATTCAGAGTAAAAGCCAACATCCTTACCTGAAACGCCCAGGGCTCTGGTCAGGCTCCTCGCTGACTTCTCAGTTGAACCTTCTGCTCCAAGCACACCACCCTCCTGCTCTCTGAGGACGCGCCAGGCGGGTCCTGGGTGTTCCCTGCCTTTCCTGATGCTTTTCCTCAGCTGTCTCCGTGGCTCACATCGCCTCACATCCTTCATGTCCTTTCTCAAATATCTTCTCAGAGAGACTTTCTCAAAAGCCTGAACTTGCTACCTCCTCACCACGGTCTGTCCTCCTGTGCTTCATTTTCCTTTAACTCCAGCAGCACATTGTATTTTATACTTAGTTATGTTGTTCCATGTCTATCTCTCCCTTCTAGAATGTAAGCTTTGGAGGGCTGGGATTCTGTCTTTGCCTTCTATCCCCCTACTTATATCCTGGGTGCACAGAAAAGTATTTGATACTTCCTAAGTATTAAATAAATATTTTTTGAATGAGCAATTATATAATTAATTTACAAATGCATTGGCATGTAGACAACTGAGTATATGGGAATTTTTGGAGAGATGCTTATTGATATTTTGAGGATGTATTTTTCTATACATGCTTAAAAATAAGCACCTTGTTAAGCTGATAACTAGGCATCGAATGAAAGAATGAATGGCTGTGTCTTTTCAAAAACATTTACTGAAGTAGAGTTGTTTTACAATGTTGTGTTAATGTCTGCTGTACAACAAAGTGAATCAGTTATACATATATATATATATTCTTTTTCATATTCTTTTACATTATGATTTATCATAGTATATTGAATGTAGTTCCCTGTGCTATACAGTAGGACCTTGCTGTTTATCCATCCTATGTATACTAGTTTGCCTCTGCTAATCCCAAACTCCCAATCTTTCCCTCCCCCTTCCCCCTGCCCTGGCAACTGCAGGTCTGTTCTCTATGTCTGTGAGTCTGTTTCTGTTTTGTAGATATGCTCATTTTTGTCATATTTTAGATTCCACATATAGATGATCTTTTTCTGAATTTCAACTCATCTTTTTTCTCCCCTGCCTGAGCCTGCAAGAGTAAAGGGTAGCAGTTTGCTGTCTTATTTCTAAATGATTACCCAATGTGAAGTCAGTCTGAATACTGGCTGTATTTTTTGTTTGTTTGTTTGTTTTGCGGTATACGGGCCTCTCACTGTTGCGGCCTCTCCTGTTGCGGAGCACAGGCTCCGGACGCGCATGCTCAGCAGCCATGGCTCACGGGCCCAGCCGCTCTGCAGCATGTGGGATCTTCCCGGACCGGGGCACGAACCTGTGTCCCCTGCATTGGCAGGCGGACCCTCAACCACTGCACCACCAGGGAAGCCCTGGCTGTATTTTATAGTTATATTTTTATATCTTTAATCTCTTATAGACATATACCTACCATGGATTAATGGTGATATTTACAGGAAAAATAAAATGAGTGAATGCATAATTTGTAGACCTGGTAACACCTATGTAACTGAGGCAACTGTGTATATCCCTCAATTAAAGTTTTGCCAGTGTTCATGATCATCACTTCTGCCCATTTGAGGAAACACATGCTTGCACAGCTTGAAGTGTTTAACATCTTTCAAGCTAAGCTTTGGCACCTCATGGAGTATAGGCTGTGCCTAGTTAATCCTGGGAGCTGAAATTCTTACTTTCTGCCCTTTAAAGCCCAAACCTATTTAAGATTATCTTTTCTTTTTTCATACTGTTTCATCAAAGCAAAACTCTCAGAGCATGAAACAATGCGGTTAGGGCAGCGGATTAAAAAAAAATACAGAACTAGAAAACATGGCAGCATTTTCCTGTGGCTATGTAATGGCAAAGTCAAACTAAGCTGCCATCTGTCTAGATTCCTGTCTTAAAATTCAAAAGGAGGGATCTGAACAGCTGGGAAGTCTGCTTGATCAGTGACCAGCATTGGAGAGGGAAACAGCAAGAGTTCTCACCATTGGCCTGTTTTTTCCCCAGTGTGAACCGGCCAATGGGAGGAGCTATGTATCTTGGATATTGTGTTGTTTGTTATCCAGGAGCCCAAGGGGAGTTTCTAGTGCCTCCCTAAACTTCCTGCCTCCATCTGTGGTCTCTGTAGTCTGATTTTCTTCAGTAGCTCTCCAAACTTATTTCCCGCTCATTCCATTCCAAGGCCTCCATTCTGTCATAATGGCCCTGTCTCCAGCCCTATCCGATCACTCCTTCTGGGCAGGAGAAGTTGTTCCCCTTGCCCATATTCACCCTCTGTTTTCTCTCCAGTTTTAGCAATTTTTAAAATACGTTTTTAAGTTTCACCTCCTATGAGGTGAAATACCTTTTCTGGAGAAGCCAATTCCCATGATCTCTCTCTTCTAATTCCTTATTAGTCATTCACACAATAACCAAGAGCTTCCCTTGTACCAGATCCTGCTGGAAGTAATGGGAAGACAAAGGTGAGTGAGAATTCAGCTACTCAACAAGCGATGATGAACTAAGATGGAAACTAACAGAGGATGCTCTAGGAGTGATTAAGAGATGTGGTGACTCTCTCCTATAACTCTTATAAGCTTGACCCAGATTCACCAATTTTAACATCATGTTACATTTGCTTTCCTCCTTTCTTTCTCTCTCTTTCTCGTTACTTTTTCTGAACTACTTGTTAGTAGGTTGATACATCATTGCCTTCTACTCTTTAATACACTATGCATTTCCTAAGAACAAAGATACATCTCATATAGCCACATTAAAATGATCAAATTTAGGAAATGTTCAACTGCTATAGTATATACTTCTACGCTTTGCTCTTTTCACTTCATATAGTCTGCAATTTAATCCACTGTTGCTTCACTGAGGTTTTCTGCATTCTCTTTTTGCAGCCATACATTCCTATGCTGCTGCATTGTGTGCATGTAACAGTGTGTTCAACCAGTCTCCTATTTTTGAACACTGAGGTAGTTTCCAATATTTTGCAATTACAGATACTGCGGCAATGAATAATCTCTTGCATATATCTTCGTATGCAAAGGGCAAATTCCAGGAAATGGGATTGCTGCGTCAAAAGACAAGTACATATACAGTTTGTTAAATATTGCCAAATCTGTCCCCCCGCTGAAGAGTTGTGACATTTTGCCTTCTCATCAGCAACATCTGGGCAGATCTTACTAACACTGTATTGTAAGCTTTTGACATTATGCCAATACAGGAGACGAGAAAGGTTATCACACTGTGTTTTAATGTTCATTTCTCTTCCTATGAATAAAATGGAACATCTATCATACATTTAAGAGCCACTTTTTGGTTAATCATATTTTTATATTTTTGCCCTTTTTCCATAGCGTTTATAAATTTTTCCCCCAATTTTAAAAGCCTTTTATATAAGAGGAGTATTAGTATTTTTCTGGTATTTGTTGCAAGTTTTTCCTATTTTCATTTGTCTTTGATTTTGCTTAAGATAATTTTTTTGCCTTTCAAAAGTTAAAAAATTCTTTTTGTATAATCAAATTTATCAATCATTTATTGCATCCGGATTTTGAGTCATAGTTAGAAAGTTTTCCTCTATACCAAAGTTAATAAAGAAGAATTCACCCATTTCCTTATTGATCACTTACGGTTTCATTTATTACATTTAAATCACTGATACATTTGGATTTTATTCTTGATAATGGTGTGAGGAATAAATGCAGTTTTATCGTTTTCTAAATGACTCTCCACTTGTTCCGGCACCATTTTTTTAAAAGGTCATCTTTTCCCCATTGATTTGACATCATGTCTTTCATATAGCAAATTTTCATACATATATAATAAAAGAGCAAGAGAGAATCTATTTCTAGGCATTATATTCTACTGGACTGGTCTGTTTATTCATGCACCAGTGCCATAATAAATTGTTAATAAAGCTATGTTTATTTAATTCAGTAGTCATTAGCCACATGTGGCTATGTAAGTTTAAATTTACAACAATTAAATTAAAAATCCAGTTCTTTAGTTACACTAGCTACATTTTATGTGATCATTTCGCTATACATGGGTAGTAGCTATGATATTGGACAGTTCAGATATAGAAAATTTCCATCATCACAGAAAATTCTATTGGACAGTGCTATTAAAGAAGCTTTGTACAAGAGTATATTCTAATGTCTGTTATGGCTAGTTCTCCCTCATCTCTCTTCCTTTTAAATGTTTTCCTGGCTATTCTTATGTGCTTATTTTTCCATATGAATTTTATTATCACCTTGCCTAGCTCAAGGAAAAAGACCATTGATATTTTAATAGGTTAACATTTAATTTATAAATTAATTTTGGAAGAACTTAATGCAGTCGATGATGTTGAGATGTATTGTGTAAGAACAAAGGAGAGGAGGAGTTGAAGAAGATGGCGGAAGAGTAAGATGCGGAGATCACCTTCCTCCCCAGAGATACATCAGAAATACATCTACACATGCAACTGCTCCTATAGAACACCCACTGAACGCTGGCAGAAGACCTCAGGCCTCCCAAAAGGCAAGAAACTCCCCACGTACCTGGATACGGCAAAAGAAAAAAGAAAAAACAGAGACAAAAGAATAGGGACAGGACCTGGACCAGTGGGAGGGAGCTGTGAAGGAGGAAAGGTTTCCACACACTAGGAAGCCCCTTTGCGGGCTGAGACTGTGGGTGGCGGAGTGGGGAGGCTTTGGAGCCACGAGGGAGAGTGCAGCAACAGGGGTGCGGAGGGCAAAGGGGAGAGATTCCCTCACAGAGGATCGGTGCTGACCAGTACTCACCAGACCGAGAGGCTTGTCTGCTCACGTGCCGGGGTGGGCGGGGGCTGGGAGCTGAGGCTCGGGCTTCGGTCGGATTGCAGGGAGAGGACTGGCGGCATGCGCACAGCCCGAAGGGGCTAGTGCGCCACGGCTACCCGGGAGGGAGTCTGGGAAAAGGTCTGGAGCAGCCGAAAAGGCAAGAGACGTTTTCTTCCCTCTTTTGTTTCCTGGTGCGCCAGGAGAGGAGATTAAGAGCGCTGCTTAAAGGAACTCCAGAGATGAGCATGAGCCGCGGCTTACAGCGCGGACCCCAGAGATGGACATGAGACGCTAAGACTGCTGCTGCCGCCACCAAGAAGCCTGTGTGTGAGCACAGGTCACTATCCACACCTCCCCTCCTGGGAGCCTGTGCAGCCCGCCACTGCCAGGGTCTCATGATCCAGGGACAGCTTCCCCGGGAGAATACATGGCACTCCTCAGGCCGGTGCAACGTCACGCCGGCCTCTAACGCCGCAGGCCCGGCCCTCCCTCCCCCTGGCCTGAGTGAGCCAGAGCTCCCAAATCACTTGCTCCTTTAACCCCGTCCTTTCTGAGCGAAGAACAGACGCCCGCCGGTGACCTACATGCAGAGGCGGGGCCAAATGCAAAGCTGAACCCCGGGAGCTGTGCAAACAAAAAACAGAAAGGGAAATTTCTCCCAACAGCATCTGGAGCAGCAGATTACATCTCCACAATCAACTTGATGTACCCTGCATCTGTGGAATACCTCAATAGACAACGAATCATCCCAAATTGAGGAGGTGGACTTTGAGAGCAAGATATATTATTTTTTCCCCTTTTCTTCTTTTTGTGAGTGTGTATGGGTATGCTTCTGTGTGAGATTTTGTCTGTATAGCTTTGCTCTCACCATTTGTCCTAGGGTTCTGTCCATCCGTTTTTTGCTTTTGTTTTTTATACTTTTTAAAATACTTTTATTCTTAATAATTTTTTGTTCTTTTTTCTTTTAATAACTTTATTTTATCTAACTTTGTTTTATTTTATTTAATTCTCTTTCTTTCTACTTTTTCTCCCTTTTATTCTGAGCCGCGTGGATGAAAGGCTCTTGGTGCGGCAGCCAGGAGTCAGTGCTGTGCCTCTGAGGTGGGAGAGCCAACTTCAGGACACTGGTCCACAAGACACCTCCCAGCTCCATGTAATATCAAATGGCAAAAATCTCTCAGAGATCTCCACCTCAACACCAAGACCCATCTTCACTCAACAACCAGCAAGCTACAGTGCTGGACACCCTATGCCAAAGTACTAGCAAGACAGGAACACAACCCCACCCATTAGCAGAGAGGCTGCCTAAAACCATATTAAGGACACAGACACCCAAAACACACCACCAGACGTGGACCAGCCCATCAGAAAGACAAGATCCAGCCTCATCCACCAGAACACAGGCACTAGTCCCCTCTACCAGGAAGCCTACACAACCCACTGAACCAACCTTAGCCACTGGGGACAGACACCAAAAACAATGGGAACTACGAACCTGCAGCCTGCAAAAGGGAGACCCCAAACACAGTAAGAGAAGCAAAATGAGAAGACAGAAAAACACACAGCAGATGAAGGAGCAAGGTAATAACCGACCAGAACTAACAAATGAAGAGGGAGATAGGCAATCTACCTGAAAAAGAATTTAAAATCATCCAAAATCGTGGTGATCCAAAATCGTGGAAATAGGATAGATAAAATGCCAGAAACATTTAACAAGGACCTACAAGAACTAAAGAGGAAACAAGCAACAATGAACAACACAAAATATGAAATTAAAAATACTCTACATGGGATCGATAGCAGAATAACTGAGGCAGAAGAACGGATCAGTGACCTGGAAGATAGAAATAGTGGAAATAACTACTGCAGAACACAATAAATAAAAAAGAATGAAAAGACCTGAGGAGAGTCTCAGAGATCTCTGGGACACCATTAAATGCACCAACATTCGAATTCTGGGGACACCAGAAGAAGAAGAGAAAAAGAAAGGGACTGAGAAAATATTTGAAGAGATTATAGTTGAAAACTTCCCTAATTTGGGAAAAGAAATAGTTAATGAAGTCCAGAAGCACAGAGAGTCCCATACAGGATAAATCCAAGGAGAAATACAGCAAGACACATATTA
Organism: Lagenorhynchus albirostris; assembly: GCF_949774975.1. Classification (NCBI taxonomy): domain Eukaryota; kingdom Metazoa; phylum Chordata; class Mammalia; order Artiodactyla; family Delphinidae; genus Lagenorhynchus; species Lagenorhynchus albirostris. The sequence goes on along the minus strand of NC_083096.1, from coordinate 17,205,847 downwards.
ATCAAACTGTCAAAAATTGAATACAAAGAAAACATATTAAAAGCAGCAAGGGAAAAACACAAATAACACACAAGGGAATCCCCATAAGGTTTACAGCTGATCTTTCAGCAGAAACTCTGCAAGCCAGAAGGGAGTGGCAGAACATATTTAAAGTGATGAAGGAGAAAAACCTACAACCAAAATTACTCTACCCAGCAAGGATCTCATTCAGATTTGATGGAGAAATTAAAACCTTTACAGACAGGCAAAAGCTGAGAGAGTTCAGCACCACCAAACCAGCTTTACAACAAATGCTAAAGGAACTTCTCTAGGCAAGAAACACAAGAGAAGGAAAAGATGTACAATAACAAAGCCATAACAATAAAGAAAATGGGAATAGGAACATACATATCAATAATTACCTTAAATGTAAATGGACTAAATGCTCCCACCAAAAGACACAGACTGGCTGAATGGATACAAAAACAAGACCCATATATATGCTGTCTACAAGAGACCCACTTCAGACCTAGAGACACATACAGACTGAGAGTGAGGGGATGGAAAAAGATATTATATGCAAATGGAAACCAAAAGAAACCTGGAGTAGCAATTCTCATATCAGACAAAATAGACTTCAAAATAAACACTATTACAAGAGACAAAGAAGGAGAATACATAATAATCAAGGGATTGATCCAAGAAGAAGATATAACAATTGTAAATATTTATGCACCCAACATAGGAGCACCTCAGTACATAAGGCAAATACTAACAGCCATAAAAGGGGAAATCAACAGTAACACAGTCATAGTAGGGGACTTTAACACCCCACTTTCACCAATGGACAGATCATCCAAAATGAAAATAAATAAGGAAACACAAGCTTGAAATGATACATTAAACATGATGGACTTAATTGATAGTTATAGGACATTCCCTCCACAGACAACAGAATACACATTTTTCTCAAGTGCTCATGGAACATTCTCCAGGATAGATCATATCTTGGGTCACAAATCAAGTCTTGGTTAATTTAAGAAAATTGAAATCGTATCAAGTATCTTTTCCGACCAAAAAGCTATGAGACTAGATATCAATTACAGGAAAAGATCTGTAAAAAATACAAACACGTGGAGGCTAAACAATACACTACTTAATAACGAAGTGATCACTGAAGAAATCAAAGAGGAACTCAAAAATACCTAGAAACAAATGACAATGGAGACACGATGACCGAAAGCCTATGGGATGCAGCAAAAGCAGTTCTAAGAGGGAAGTTTATAGCAATACAATCCTACTGTAAGAAACAAGAAACATCTCAAATAAACAACCTAACCTTGCACCTAAAGTAATTAGAGAAAGAAGAACAAAAAACCCTCAAAGTTAGGAGAAGGAAAGAAATCATAAAGATCATATCAGAAATAAATGAAAAAGAAATGAAGGAGATGATAGCAAAGATCAATAAAACTAAAAGCTGGTTCTTTGAAAAGATAAACAAAATTGATAAACCATTAGCCAGACTCATCAAGAAAAAAATGGAGAAGACTCAAATCAATAGGCTTAGAAATGAAAAAGGAGAAGTAACAACTGACACTGCAGAAATACAAAAGATCATGAGAGATTACTATAAGCAACTCCATGCCAATAAAGTAGACAACCTGGAAGAAATGGACAATTTCTTAGAAAAGCACAACCTGCCAAGACTGAATCAGGAAGAAATAGAAAATATGAGCAGACCTATCACGAGCACTGAAAATGAAACTGTGATTAAAAATCTTCCAACAAACAAAAGCCCAGGACCAGATGGCTTCACAGGCGAATTCTATCAAACATTTAGAGAAGAGCTAACACCTACCCTTCTCAAACTCTTCCAAAATATAGCAGAGGGAGGAACACTCCCAAACTCATTCTACGTGGCCACCATCACCCTGATACCAAAACCAGACAAGGATGTCACAAAGAAAGAAAACTACAGGCCAATATCACTGATGAACATACATGCAAAAATCCTCAACAAAATACTATCAAACAGAATCCAACAGCACATTAAAAGGATCATACACCATGATCAAGTGGGATTTATTCCAGGAATGCAAGGGTTATTCAATATACGCAAATCAATCAACGTGATACACCATATTAACAAATTGAAGGAGAAAAATCATATGATCATCTCAATAGATGCAGAGAAAGCTTTTAACAAAATTCAACACCCATTTATGATAAAAACCCTGCAGAAAGTAGGCATAGAGGGAACTTTCCTCAACATAATAAAGGCCATATATGACAAACCCCCAGCCAACATTGTCCTCAGTGGTGAAAAACTGGAACCATTTCCACTAAGTCAGGAAGAAGACAAGGCTGCCCACTCTCACCACTATTATTCAATATTGTTTTGGAATTTTAGCCACAGCAATCAGAGAAGTAAAAGAAATAAAAGAAATCCAAATCAGAAAAGAAGAAGTAAAGCTGTGACTTGTTTCCAGATAACATGACACTATACATAGATAATGTACCAGAAAATACTAGAAATACCAGAAAACTACTAGAGCTAATCAATGAATTTGGTAAATTAGAAGGATGCAAATTAATGCACAGAAATCTCTTGCATTCCTATACACTAATGATGAAAAATCTGAAAGTGGAATCAAGAAAACACTCCCATTTACCATTGCAACAAAAAGAATAAAATATCTAGGAATAAACCTACCTAAGGAGACAAAAGACCTGTATGCAGAAAATTATAAGACACTGATGAAAGAAATTAAAGATGATATAAATAGATGGAGAGATATACCATGTTCTTGGATTGGAAGAAACAACATTGTGAAAATGACTGTACTACACAAAACAATCTACAGATTCAATGCAATCCCTATCAAACTACCACTGGCATTTTCCACAGAACTAGAACAAAAAATTTCACAATTTGTATGGAAACACAAAAGACCCCGAATATCCAAAGCAATCTTGAGAACGAAAACTGGAGCTGGAGGAATAAGGCTCCCTAACTTCAGACTACACTACAAAGCTACAGTAATCAAGCCTGTATGATGCTGGCACAAAAACAGAAACAGGATAGAAAGCCCAGAGATAAACCCACACACATATGGTCACCTTATCTTTGATATAGGAGACAAGAATATACAGTGGAGAAAAGACAGCCTCTTCAATAAGTGGTGCTGGGAAAACTGGACAGGTACATGTAAAAGTATGAGATTAGATCACTCCCTAACACCATACACAAAAATAAGCTCAAAATGGATTAAAGACCTAAATGTAAGGCCAGAAACTATCAAACTCTTAGAGGAAAACATAGGCAGAACACTCTATGACGTAAGTCACAGCAAGATCCTTTTTGACCCACCTCCTAGAGAAATGGAAAGAAAAACAAAAATAAACAAATGGGACCTAATGAAACTTCAAAGCTTTTGCACAGCAAAGGAAACCATAAGACGAAAAGACAACCCTCAGAATGGGAGAAAATATTTACAAATGTAGCCACTGACAAAGGATTAATCTCCAAAATTTACAAGCAACTCGTGCAGCTCAATAACAAAAAAAGTAAAAGACACAATCCAAAAATGGGCAGAAGACCTAAATAGACATTTCTCCAAAGAAGATATACAGATTTCCAACAAACACATGAAAGAATGCTCAATATCATTAATCACTGGACAAATGCAGTTCAAAACTACAATGAGATATCATCTCAGACCGGTCAGAATGGCCATCTTCAAAGAATCTACGAACAATAAATCCTGGAGAGGGTGTGGAGAAAAGGGATAACTCTTGCGCTGCTGGTGGGAATGTAAATTGATACAGCCACTATGGAGAACAGTTTGGAGGTTCCTTAAAAAACTACAAATAGAACTACCATACGACCCACCAATGCCACTACTGAGCATATACCCTGAGAAAACCATAATTCAAAAAGAGTCATGTACCAAAATGTTCATTGCAGCTCTATTTACAATAGCCAGGAGATGGAAGCAACCAAATGTCCATCATCGGATGAATGGATAAAGAAGATATGACACATATATACAATGGAATATTACTCAGCCATAAAAAGTAACGAAATTGAGCCATTTGTAATGAGGTGGATGGACCTAGAGTCTGTCATACAGAGTGAAGTAAGTCAGAAAGAGAAAAACAAATACCATATGCTAACACATATATATGGAATATATGGGGGAAAAAAAGTCATGAAGAACCTAGGGGTAAGACGGGAATAAAAACACAGACCTACTAGAGAATGGACTTCAGGATATGGGGAGTGGAAAGGGTAAGCTGTGACAAAGTGAGAGAGTGGCATGGACATATATACACTGCCAAACGTAAAATAGCTAGTGGGAAGCAGCCGCATAGCACGGGGAGATCAGCTCAGTGCTTTGTAACCACCTAAAGGGGTGGGATAGGGAAGGTGGGAGGGAGGGAGATGCAAGAGGGAAGAGATATGGGAGCATATGTATATATATAACTGATTCACTTTGTTATAAAGCAGAAACTAACACACCATTGTAAAGTAATTATACTCCAATAAAGGTGTAAAAAAAAAAGGGGGGGCTTCCCTGGTTGCACAGTGGTTGAGAATCTGCCTGCTACTGCAGGCGACACGGGTTTGAGCCCTGGTCTGGGAGGATCCCACATACCGCGGAGCAACTAGGCCTGTGAGCCACAACTACTGAGCCTGCACGTCTGGAGCCTGTGCTCCACAACAAGAAAGGCCGTGATAGTGAGAGGCCCGTGCACTGTGATGAAGAGTGGCCCCCGCTTGCCACAACTAGAGAAAGCCATTGCACAGAAACGAAGACCCAACACAGCAAAAATTAATTAATTAATTAATTAACTCCTACCCCTAACATCTTAAAAAAAAAAAAAAAAGGACATAGGAGAGCCTTCCATGTGTTCATGTCTGTTTTTGGTCCTTCAGAACTGTTTTATGATTTTCTTCATGTCAGTTTTACACATTTCTTGTAAGTTCATTACTGATTATTCATTTTTATATAAATATTTTAAGTGGAATTGTCTCTTCCATTATATCTTCTGTCTAGTTATTATCTGTGTACAAGAAGAATTTTACTGTCTGCCTGTTTATTTTATATTCTGCTATGTGACTAAATTATTTTATTGTAGTTAGCTTTATTATCCATTTTCTGTACTCTCATGTTATCTGAAAATAGTTTTTCCCCAATTTTTATGTTTCTAGCTGTTTCCTCTTATCTAGTTGCATTGGCTAGTACTTCTAATACCATTTTTAAGTAGTTGTAGAGATAGTGGATATCCTTACCTTTTTTTTAATCCATAATAGTAATACCTCTAGTTTTTGTTTTTGTTTTTTGCTTTTCCTTTTAAGAAATATGCTGGGTTTAGGAAAGAGGCATATATGTTCTTTCATGTCAAGGAAATAGCCAACCAATACTGTTTTATTAGGAATGGATATTGAATGTTATTAAAGACTTTTCATCATGTATGGAAATAATTATATGATGTTTCTCCTTAGATCTATTAGTTTACTAAATTATTATATTTACATATATTGAACAATTTTTACACTTCTGATATAAATCCCATAAATTGGTTCCACTGGAATATTTTCTTAATATGGTGTTGCAGTCTTGGTAAAATTTTCATTTATTATTTTTGCATTGATATTAATGTGTATTGTTCTGTAATTTTCATTTTTGTGCTGTTTGTTATTGATATGTTTACCGATTGACATTATATTTGTTTCATAAAAATAATTCAGAAGTTTTATTTCATTTTCCATGCTATAAAATAATTTATGTAGTATTGGCACTATCTGGTTATCAACAAGTGTATAAGTCTGAGATTTTCCATATTTATAAGCTAACAAGTTAGCCTGTTATCATCTCATGGATACTAGTAGATGAGATTCCTGAGTCAGAGACAAAGGACTTTATTGCTAGAAGCAGCAGCTAGAGTTTCATTTTCGCATCAGTGTTATATAAGTCCCACAGGGCAATGCTGATGGGTTCAGATGGATGCCTGCAATCACAGTGGGTTAGGTTATAGGAGACAAACACTGAGCTAGGTAGATCCATCGCTTTTATAATTAAGCAGAAACAAACCTGTTCTTTGTCTAGAAGAAGTTACTTCTTTCATCAAAGTTGGTCACTCCAGACACAGTCATGAGAAATGGCCCAGGTAAAGAGTGGTCAGAGTCTTATATTCTTGGCACACCCAGCAATAAAGTGCAGGGCTCTTGGCAGAATGCTTTGCTCAATACTGTTCTCTTAAATGGTTGGTACAATTTTCTTAGGAAACTATCCAATCCTGTTACATTTTTGTGGAGTCATTCTTTGACAGCTTTCTTATTTCTTCTATGCAAATTGACCATATTAATCTTTTATTATGTCCTGGAGATACTTTTCGTAAACTGTATTTTCCTAAGAAATTATCTGTTTCATCTAGGTTTTCTAATTATTTGCATTGACACATGAAAAATAGTCTGCCATGACTTTTTAAACTTTTCTCTGTATCAAAAATTTTTTTTTGAATGGAATTTCTTAGTTTGTGTATGGGTGTTCTCTCCCTTTCCCTTAAATTTGCTAGTGATGTGCTTATTTTATATCTTTTCCCTTAACAATCCAGGTTTTTGTTTGTTAATTTAATCTACATTACTCTATTTCTCCCCTTTCCTTATCATCTCATTAATTTTTGCATTATTATTATGTCTTTTCTTGAGCTTTCTTTTTTTTAATTTAATTTTATTTATTTACTTTGTATGCAGCAGGTTCTTATTAGTTATCTATTTTATACATATTAGTGTATATGTATCAATCCCAATCTCCCAATTCATCCCACCACCACCCCCCACCCGACTTTCCCTGCTTTGTTCTCTACATCTGTGTCTCTATTTCTGCCTTGCAAACTGGTTCATCTATACCATTTTTCTAGATTCCACATATATGCATTAATATATGATATTTGTTTTTCTCTTTCTGACTTCACTCTGTATGATAGTCTCTAGGTCCATCCATGTCTCTGCAACTGACCCAATTTCATTTCTTTTTATGGCTGAGTAATATTCCATTGTATATATGTACCACATCTTCTTTATACATTCATCTGTCGATGGGCATTTAGGTTGCTTCCATGACCTGGCTGTTGTAAATAGTGCTGCAGTGAACATTGGAGTGCATGTGTCTTTTTTGAATAATGGTTTTCTCTGGGTATATGCCCAGTAGTGGGATTGCTGGGTCATATGGTAATTCTATTTTTAGTTTTTTAAGGAACCTCCAAACTGTTCTCCATAGTGGCTGTATCAATTTACATTCCCACCAACAGTGTAAGAGAGTTCCTTTTGTCCACACCATCTCCAGCATTTGTTGTTTGTAGATTTTCTTATGACGCCCATTATAACCAGTGTGAGGTGATACCTCATTGTAGTTTTGATTTGCATTTCTCTAATAATAGTGATGTTGAGCATCTTTTCATGTGCCTCTTCGCCATCTGTATGTGTTCTTGGAAAGATGTCTATTTAGGTCTTCTGCCCATTCTTTGATTGGGTTGTTTGTTTTTTTAATATTGAGCTTCATGAGCTGTTTATATATTTTGGAGATTAATCCTTTGTCCATTGATTCATTTGCAAATATTTTCTCCCATTCTGAGGGTTGTCTTTTCGTCTTGTTTATAGTTTCCTTTGCTGTGCAAAAGCTTTTAAGTTTCATTAGGTCCCATTTGTTTATTTTTGTTTTTATTTCCATTACTCTAGAAGGTGGGTCAAAAAAGATCTTGCTGAGATTTATGTCAGAGAGTGTTCTTCCTGTGTTTTACTCTAAGAGTTTTATAGGGTCCAGTCTTACATTTAGGTCTTTAATCCATTTTGAAATATATTTTTATGTATGGTGTTAGGGAGTATTCTAATTTCATTCTTTTACATGTAGCTGTCCAGTTTTTCCAGCACCGCTTATCGAAGAGACTGTCTTTTCTCCATTGTATATCCTTGCCTCCTTTGTCATAGATTAGTTGACCATAGGTGTGTGGGTTTATCTCTGGGCTTTCTATCCTGTTCCATTGATCTATATTTCTGTTTTTGTGCCAGTACTATATTGCCTTGATTACTGTAGCTTTGTAGTATAGCCTGAAGTCAGGGAGTCTGTTTCCTCCAGTTCTGTTTTTTTTCCCCTCAAGATTGCTTTCGCTATTCCCAGTCTCTTGTGTCTCCAGACAAATTTTAAGATTTTTTTTGTTCTAGTTCTGTAAAAAATGCCATTGGTAATTTGATAGGGATTGCATTGAATCTATAGATTGCTTAACTATAATCTGTAGTATAGTTATTTTCAAAATATTGATTCTTCCAATCCAAGAACATGGTATACCTCTCCATCTGTTTGTGTCACCTTTGATTTCTTTCATCACCTGTCTTATAGTTTTCTGAGTACAGGTCTTTTACCTCCTTAGATAGGTTTATTCCTAGGTATTTTATTCTTTTTGTTGCAGTGGAGAATGGGACTGTTTCCTTAATTTCTCTTTCTGATCTTTCGTTGTTAGTGTATACGAATGCAAGAGATTTCTGTGTATTAATTTTGTATCCAGCAACTTTACCACATTCATTGATTAGCTCTAGTAGTTTTCTGGTGGCATCTTTAGGATATTCTATGTATAGTATCATATCATCTACAAACAGTGACTGTTTTACTACTTCTTTTCCAATTTGTATTCCTTTTATTTCATTTTCTTGCCTGATTTCCATGGCTAGGGCTTATAAAACTAGGTTGAATAATAGTGGCGAGAGTGGACATCCTTGTCCTGTTGCTGATCTTAGAGGAAATGCTTTCAGGTTTTCACCATTGAGAATGAGGTTTGCTGTGGTTTTGTTGTATATGGCCTTTATTCTGTTGAGGTAGGTTCCCTCTATGCCCACTTTCTTGAGAGTTTTTATCATCAATGGGTGTTGAATTTTGGCAAAAGCCTTTTCTGCATCTATTGAGATGATCATATGGTTTTTATTCTTCAGATTAGTATGGTGTATCACATTGACTGATTGGCGTATATTGAAGAATCCTTGCATCCCTGGGGTGAATCCTGCTTGATGATGGTGTATGATCCTTTTAATGTGTTGTAGGATTCTGCTTGCTAGTATTTTGTTGAGGATTTCTGCATCTATCTTCATCAGTGATATTGATCTGTAATTTTCTTTTTTTGTAGCATCTTTGTCTGGTTTTGGTATCAAGGTGATGGTGGCCTCATAGAATGAGTTTGGGAGTGTTCCTTCCTCTGTAACTTTTTGGAAGAGTTTCAGAAGGGTAGGTGTTAGCTCTTCTCTAAATGTTTGATAGAATTCACCTGTGAAGCCATCTGGTCCTGGTTTTTTGTTTGTTGGAAGATTTTTTCTTTTTTTTTTTGGTGCTACGCGGGCCTCTCACTGTTGTGGCCTCTCCCGTTGCAGAGCACAGGCTCCGGATATGCAGGCTCAGCGGCCATGGCTCACGGGCCTAGCCGCTCCGCGGCATGTGGGATCTTCCCGGACCAGGGTGCGAACCCACGTCCCCTGCATCGGCAGGCAGACTCTCAACCACTGCGCCACCAGGGAAGCCCTGTTGGAAGATTTTTAATCACAGTTTCAATCTCAGTGCTTGTGATTTGTCTGTTCCTATTTTCTGTTTCTTCCTGGTTCAGTCTTGAAAGGTTATACCTTTCTAAGAATGTGTCCATTTCTTCCAGGTTGTCCATTTTATTGGCATAGAGTTGCTTGCAGTACTTTCTTATGATGCTTTGTATTTCTTTAGTGTCCATGGTCACTTCTCCTTTTTCATTTCTCATTTTATTGATTTGAGTCCTCTCCCTCTTTTTTCTTGATGAATCTCGCTAAAGGTTTATCAATTTTGTTTATCTTCTCTGAGAACCAGCTTTTAGATTTATTGATATTTGCTATTGTTTTCTTTGTTTCTATTTCATTTATTTCTGGTCTGATCTTGATGATTTCTTTTCTTCTACTACTTTTGGGTTTTGTTCTTCTTTCTCTAGTTCCTTCAGGTGTATGGTTAGATTGTGTATTTGAGATTTTTCTTGTTTCTTGAGGTAGGATTGTATTGCTATAAACTTCCCTCTTAGAACTGCTTTTGCTGCATCCCATAGGTTTTGGTTCATTGTGTTTTCATTGTTATTTGTCTCTAGGTAGTTTTTGATTTCCTGTTTGATTTCTTCAGTGATCTGTTGGTTATTTAGTAATGTATTGTTTAGCCTCCATGTGTTTGTGTTTTTTACATTGTTTCCCTGTAATTGATTTCTAATCTCATAGCTTTGTGGTTGGAAAATATACTTGATATGATTTCAGTTTTCTTAAATTTACTGAGGCTTGAGTTGTGACCCAAGATGTGATCTATCCTGGAGAATGTTTCGTTAGCACTTGAGAAGAAAGTGTATTCTGCCACTTTCAGGAGGAATGTCCTATAAATATCAATTAAATCTATCTGATCTATTGTGTCATTTAAACCTTGTGTTTCCTTATTAATTTTCTCTCTGGATGATCTGTCCATTGGTGTAAGTGAGGTGTTAAAGGCCCCCACTATTATTGTGTTACTGTTGATTTCCCCTTTTATAGCTGTTAGTGTTTGCCTTATGTATTGAGGTGCTCCTGTGTTGGGTTCATATATATTTATAATTGTTATATCTTCTTGGATTGATCCCTTGAGCATTATGTAGTGTCCTTCCTTGTGTCTTGTAACAGTCTTTATTTTAAAGTCTATTTTATTTTTTCTTGCGGTACGTGGGCCTCTCACTGTCGTGACCTCTCCCATTGCGGTGCACAGGCTCCGGACATGCATGCTTAGCGGCCTTGGCTCACAGGCCCAGCTGCTCTGTGGCATGTGGGATCTTCCCGGACCAGGGCATGAACCCATGTCCCCTGCATCGGCAGGTGGACTCTCAACCACTGCACCACCAATGAAGCCCTAAAGTCTATTTTATCTGATATGAGTATTGCTACTCCAGCTTTCTTTTGATTTCCATTTACATGTAATATCTTTTTCCATCCCCTCACTTTCAGTCTATACGTGTCCTTAGGTCTGAAATGGGTCTCTTGTAGACAGCATATGTACAGGTCTTGTTCTTGTATCCATTCAGTGAGCCTGTTTCTTTTGGTTGGAGCATTTAATCCATTCACATTTAATGTAATTATCGATATGTATATTCCTATTACCATTTTCTTAATTGTTTTGGGTTTGTGTTTGTAGGTCCTTTTCTTCTCTTGTGTTTCCCACTTAGAGAAGCATTTGTTATAGAGCTGGTTTGGTAGTGCAGAATTCTCTTAGCTTTTGCTTGTTTGTAAAGCTTTTGATTTCTCTGTGGAATCTGAATGAGATCCTTGCTCTGTAGAGTAGTCTTTGTTGTAGGTTCTTCCCTTTCATCACTTTAAAGATATTGTGCCACTCCCTTCTGGCCTACAGAGTTTCTGCTGAGAAATCAGCTGTTAACCTCATGGGAGTTCCCTTTTATCTTATCTGTCGTTTTCCCCTTGTTGCTTTTACTGATTTTTCTTTGTCTTTTATTTTTTCAGTTTGATTACTGTGTTTCTCAGCGTGTTACTTCTTGGGTTTATCCTGCCTTGGACTCTCTGCCCTTCCTGGACTTGGGTGGCTATTTCCTCTGCCATGTTAAGGACGTTTTTGACTATAATCTCTTCAAATATTTTCTCAGGTCCTTTTCCTCTCTCTCTTCTTCTTCTGGGACCCCTATAATGCCAGTGTTGTTGCACTTAATGTTGTCCCACAGGTCTCTTAGGCTGTCTTCATTTCTTTTCATTCTTTTTTCTTTATTATGTTCCACAGCAGTGAATTCCACCATTCTGTCTTCCAGGTTACTTACCCCTTCTTCTGCCTCATTTATTCTGCTATTGATTTCTTCTAGTGTATTTTTCATTTCAGTTATTGTATTGTTCATCTCTCTTTGTTCTTTAATTCTTCTAGGTGTTTGTTCTTTAATTCTTCCAGGTCTTTGTTAAACATTTCTTTCATCTTCTTGATCTTTGCCTCCATTCTTTTTCCGAGGTCCTGGATCATCTTCACTATCATTATTTTGAATTCTTTTTCTGTAAGGTTGCCTATCTCCAGTTCATTTAGTTTTTTTTCTGGGGTTTTATCTTGTTCCTTTATCTGGTACATAGTCTTCTGTCTTTTCATTTTGTCTGTCTTTATGTGAATGTGGTTTTCGTTCCACATCCTGCAGAATTGTAGTTCTTCTTGCTTCTGCTGTCTGTCCCTGTGGATGAGGCTATCTAAGAGGCTTCTGCAAGCTTCCTGATGGGAGGGACTGGTGGTGGGTAGAGCTGGGTGTTGCTCTGATGGGCAGAGGTCAGCAAAACTTTAATCTGCTTGTGTGCTTATGGGTGGGGCTGGGTTCCCTTCCTGTTGGTTGGTTGGCATGAGGCGACCCAACACTGGAGCCTACCTGGCTCTTTGGTGGGGCTAATGGTGGACTCTCTGAGGGCTCATTCCAAGGAGTTCTTCCCAGAACTTCTTCTGCCAGTGTCCTTGTCCCCATGGTGAGTCACAATCACCCCCTGCCTCTGCAGGAGACCCTCCAACACTAGCAGGTAGGTCTGGTTCAGTCTCCTATGGGGTCACTGCTCCTTCCCCTGGGTCCTGATGTGCACACCATTTTGTGCGTGCCTTTAAGAGTTGGAGTCTCTGTTTCCCCCAGTCCTGTCAAAATCCTGTTATCAAATCCCACTAACCTTCAAAGTCTGATTATCTAGGAATTCCTCCTTCCTCCTGTTGTCAGACCCACAGGTTGGGAAGCCTGACGTGAGACTCAGAATTTTCACTCCAGTGGGTGGACTTCTGTTGTATAAGTGTTCTCCAGTTTGTGAGTCACCTACCCAGTGGTTATGGGATTTGACTTTTTTGTGATTGCACCCCTTCTACCATCTCTTTGTGGATTCTTCTTTGTCTTTGGATGTGGGATATCTTTTTTGGTGAATTCCAGTTTCTTCCTGTCGAAGACCGTTCAGCAGTTAGTTGTGATTCTGGTGATCTCACAAGAGGGAGTGAGCCCACGTCCTTCTACTCCCCTATATCAAACCAATCTTCTCTTCTTGAGCTTTCTTTGTTTACTTTGACTTGTCCTTTCTAGCTTTTTGAGTTGAGTTTATTTCATTTTCATTCTTTCATTTTATTGTTAAAGATGTTTAAGGTGATACATTTTGCTTTCATCACTTTTTAAATTGTTACCCATAGATTCTGATATGTTGTAATTTTATCTAAATTATTTTTCAGAATATCTATAATTTCTATTTGTTTTTCATTTTCTACTCAAAATCTTTTCTAATAGGTTTTAGAATTTACAGGCGAAGGTCCTTTTGATTTTGAATTTGTTTATAATTTTTAATTTTATTGCATTAGAGTGTTATTGCTAATTTTTTATTTTATGAATTTATAGATGTTTTCTTTGTGATCTAATACATGATCAATATTTGTAAATATATCCTGTGTCATTGAGAAGAAGGGATATTTGTATTACCAGGTGGTAGAAGAAGACATATTCTTTATATGTTAATAGAATCTACTTTATTGGTTATGTTGTTTAAATTTCTTATTTTGTGTCCACTTCACCTGTCATGTCCTGGGAGTGATATATTAAAGTCTTCTATGATTTGTGTGTTTCTTTCTATTTATACTTCATTTGTTTGTACTTTGCTCATCTCTTAGCCTTTTGGAATCCCTTTAAGTGTCATTTTTATATATCATAGAGGTCAGTTTTACTTAATGAGTCAAATTGAAAACACTTTTCTTTTAATAGGTGAGTTAATCCTTTTCACATTTATTGATTTGACTGATAATATTAGGTCTCAATTCCTCTTGTATATCCTAATTCTTTTTTTTTTTTTAACATCTTTATTGGGGTATAATTGCTTTACAATGGTGTGTTAGTTTCTGCTTTATAACAAAGTGAATCAGTCATACATAAACATATGTTCCCATATGTCTTCCCTGTTGTGTCTCCCTCCCTCCCACCATCCCCATCCCACCCCTCCAGGCTGTCACAAAGCACCGAGCCAATATCCCTGTGCCATGCGGCTGCTTCCCACTAGCTATCTACCTTACTACGTTTGTTAGTGTGTATATGCCCATGACTCTCTCTCGCCCTGTCACAGCTCACCCTTCCCCCTCCCCATAACCTCAAGTCCGTTCTCTAAGAGGTCTGCGTCTTTATTCCTGCTTTACCCCTAGGTTCTTCATGACATTTTTTTCTTAAATTCCATATATATGTGTTAGCATACGGTATTTGTCTTTTTCTTTCTGACTTACTTCACTCTGTATGACAGACTCTAGGTCTATCCACCTCATTACAAATAGCTCAATTTCGTTTCTTTTTATGGCTGTGTAATATTCCATTGTATATATGTGCCACATCTTCTTTATCCATTCATCCGATGACGGGCACTTAGGTTGTTTCCATCTCCGGGCTATTGTAAATAGAGCTGCAATGAACATTTTGGTACATGACTCTTTTTGAATTATGGTTTTCTCAGGGTATATGCCCAGTAGTGGGATTGCTGGGTCATATGGTAGTTCTATTTGTAGTTTTTTAAGGAACCTCCATACTGTTCTCCATAGTGGCTGAACCAATTCACATTCCCACCAGCAGTGCAAGAGTGTTCCCTTTTCTCCACACCCTCTCCAGCATTTATTGTTTCTAGATTTTTTGATGAAGGCCATTCTGACTGGTGTGAGATGATATCTCATTGTAGTGTTGATTTGCATTTCTCTAATGATTAATGATGTTGAGCATTCTTTCATGTGTTTGTTGGCAGTCTGTATATCTTCTTTGGAGAAATGTCTATTTAGGTCTTCTGCCCATTTTTGGATTGGGTTGTTTGTTTTCTTGTTATTGAGCTGCATGAGCTGCTTGTAAATTTTGGAGATTAATCCTTTGTCGGTTGCTTCATTTGCAAATATTTTCTCCCATTCTGAGGGTTGTCTTTTGGTCTTGTTTATGGTTTCCTTTGCTGTGCAAAAGCTTTGAAGTTTCATTAGGTCCCATTTGTTTATTTTTGTTTTTATTTCCATTACTCTAGGAGGTGGGTCAGAAAGGATCTTGCTGTGATTTATGTCATAGAGTGTTCTGCCTATGTTTTCCTCTAAGAGTTTGATAGTTTCTGGCCTTACATTTAGGTCTTTAATCCATTTTGAGCTTATTTTTGTGTATGGTGTTAGGGAGTGATCTAATCTCATACTTTTACATGTACCTGTCCAGTTTTCCCAGCACCACTTATTGAAGAGGCTGTCCTTTCTCCATTGTACATTACTGCCACCTTTATCAAAGATAAGGTGTCCTTATGTGCATGGGTTTATCTCTGGGCTTTCTATCCTGTTCCATTGATCTATCTTTCTGTTTTTGTGCCAGTACCATACCGTCTTGATGACTGTAGCTTTGTAGTATAGTCTGAAGTCAGGGAGCCTGATTCCTCCAGTTCCTTCTTTCGTTCTCAAGATTGCTTTGGCTATTCGGGGTCTTTTGTGTTTCCATACAAATTGTGAAATTTTTTGTTCTAGTTCTGTGGAAAATGCCAGTGGTAGTTTGATAGGGATTGCATTGAATCTATAGATTGCTTTGGGTAGTAGAGTCATTTTCACAATGTTGATTCTTCCAATCCAAGAACATGGTATATCTCTCCATCTATTTATATCATCTTTAATTTCTTTCATCAGTGTCTTATAATTTTCTGCATACAGGTCTTTTGTCTCCTTAGGTAGGTTTATTCCTAGATATTTTATTCTTTTTGTTGCAATGGTAAATGGGAGTGTTTTCTTGATTTCACTTTCAGATTTTTCATCATTAGTATATAGGAATGCCAGAGATTTCTGTGCATTAATTTTGTATCCTGCCACTTTACCAAATTCATTGATTAGCTCTACTAGTTTTCTGGTAGCATCTTTAGGGTTCTCTATGTATAGGATCATGTCATCTGCAAACAGTGACAGCTTTACTTCTTCTTTTCCAATTTGGATTCCTTTTATTTCCTTTTCTTCTCTGATTGCTGTGGCTAAAACTTCCAAAACAATGTTGAATAATAGTGGTGAGAGTGGACAACCTTGTCTTATTCCTGATCTTAGTGGAAATGCTTTCAGTTTTTCACCATTGAGGATGATGTTTGCTGTGGGCTTGTCATATATGGCCTTTATTATGTTGAGGAAAGTTCCCTCTATGCCTACTTTCTGCAGGGTTTTTATCATAAATGGGTGTTGAATTTTGTCAAAAGCTTTCTCTGCATCTATTGAGATGATCATATGGTTTTTCTCCTTCAATTTGTTAATATGGTGTATCACATTGATAGATTTGCGTATATTGAAGATTCCTTGCATTCCTGGAATACACCCCACTTGATCATGGTGTATGATCCTTTTAATGTGCTGTTGGATTCTGTTTGCTAGTATTTTGTTGAGGATTTTTGCATCTATGTTCATCAGTGATATTGGCCTGTAGTTTTCTTTCTTTGTGACATCTTTGTCTGGTTTTGGTATCAAGGTGATGGTGGCCTCGTAGAAGGAGTTTGGGAGTTTTCCTCCCTCTGCTATATTTTGGAAGAGTTTTAGAAGGATAGGTGTTAGCTCTTCTCTAAATGTTTGATAGAATTCGCCTGTGAAGCCATCTGGTCCTGGGCTTTTCTTTGTTGGAAGATTTTTAATCACAGTTTCAATTTCAGTGCTTGTGATTGGTCTGTTCATATTTTCTATTTCTTCCTGATTCAGTCTTGGCAGGTTGTGCATTTCTAAGAATTTGTCCATTTCTTCCAGATTGTCCATTTTATTGGCATAGAGTTGCTTGTAGTAATCTCTTATGATCTCTTTTATCTCTGCAGTGTCAGTTGTTACCTCTCCTTTTTCATTTCTAATTCTATTGATTTGAGTCTTCTCCCTTTTTTTCTTGATGAGTCTGGCTAGTGGTTTATCTATTTTGTTTATCTTTCAAAGAACCAGCTTTTAGTTTTATTGATCTTTGCTATTGTTTCCTTCATTTCTTTTTCATTTATTTCTTATCTGATCTTTATGATTTCTTTCCTTCTGCTAGCTTTGGGGTTTTTTTGTTCTTCTTTCTCTAATTGCTTGAGGTGCAAGGTTAGGTTGTTTATTCGAGATGTTTCCTGCTTCTTAAGGTGGGCTTGTGTTGCTATAAACTTCCCCCTTAGAACTGCTTTTGCTGCATCCCACAGGTTTTGGGTCGTTGTGTCTCCATTGTCATTTGTTTCTAGGTATTTTTTGATTTCCTCTTTGATTTCTTCAGTGATCTCTTCATTATTAAGTAGTGTATTGTTTAGCCTCCATGTGTTTGTATTTTTTACAGATCTTTTCCTGTAATTGATATCTAGTCTCATGGCGTTGTGGTCAGAAAAGATACTTGATACAATTTCAATTTTCTTAAATTTACCAAGGCTTGATTTGTGACCTAAGATATGATCTATCCTGGAGAATGTTCCATGAGCACTTGAGAAAAATGTGTATTCTGTTGTTTTTGGATGGAGTGTCCTATAAATATCAATTAAGTCCATCTTGTTTAATGTATCATTTAAAGCTTGTGTTTCCTTATTTATTTTCATTTTGGATGATCTGTCCATGGGTGAAAGTGGGGTGTTTAAGTCCCCTACTATGAATGTGTTACTGTCGATTTCCCCTTTTATGGCTGTTAGTATTTGCCTTATGTATTGAGGTGCTCCTATGTTGGGTGCATAAATATTTACAATTGTTATATCTTCTTCTTGGATCGATCCCTTGATCATTATGTAGTGTCCTTCTTTGTCTCTTTTAATAGTCCTTATTTTAAAGTCTATTTTGTCTGATATGAGAATTGCTACTCCAGCTTTCTTTTGGCTTCCATTTGCATGGAATATCTTTTTCCATCTTACTTTCAGTCTGTATGTGTCTCTAGGTCTGAAGTGGGTCTCTTGTAGACAGCATATATAAGGGTCTTGTTTTTGTATCCATTCAGCTAATCTGTGTCTTTTGGTGGGAGCATTTGCTCCATTTACATTTACATTACATTACATTTACATTACATTACATTTACATTACATTACATTAGTCCATTTACATTTAAGGTAATTATCGATATGTATGTTCCTATTCCCATTTTCTAAATTGTTTTGTGTTCGTTATTATAGGTCTTTTCCTTCTCTTGTGTTTCTTGCCTAGAGAAGATCCTTTAGCATTTGTTGTAAAGCTGGTTTGGTGGTGCTGAACTCTCTCAGCTTTTGCTTGTCTGTAAAGGTTTTAATTTCTCCATCAAATCTGAATGAGATCCTTGCTGGGTAGAGTAGTCTTGGCTGCATGTTTTTCTCCTTCATCACTTTCAGTATGTCCTGCCACTCCCTTCTGGCTTGTAGGGTTTCTGCTGAGAGATCAGCTGTTAACCTTATGGGGATTCCCTTATGTGTTATTTGTTGTTTTTCCCTTGCTGCTTTTAATATGCTTTCTTTGTATTTAATCTTTGACAGTTTGATTAATAAGTGTCTTGGCGTATTTCTCCTTGTATTTATCTTGTATGGGACTCTCTGTGCTTCCTGGACTTGATTAACTATTTCCTTTCCCATATTAGGGAAGTTTTCAACTATAATCTCTTCAAATATTTTCTCAGTCCCTTTCTTTTTCTCTTCTTCTTCTGGAACCCCTATAATTCGAATGTTGGTGCGTTTAATGTTGTCCCAGAGGTCTCTGAGACTGTCCTCAGTTCTTTTCATTCTTTTTTCTTTATTCTGCTCTGCAGTAGTTATTTCCACTATTTTATCTTCCAGGTCACTTATCCGTTCTTCTGCCTCAGTTTTCTGCTATTGATCCCATCTAGAGTACTTTTAATTTCATTTATTGTGTTGTTCATCGTTGCTTGTTTCATCTTTAGTTCTTCTAGGTCCCTGTTAACTGATTCTTGCATTTTGTCCAATCTATTGTCCATTCTATCTCCAAGATTTCGGATCAACCTTACTATCATTATTCTGAATTCTCTTTCAGGTAGACTGCCTATTTCCTCTTCATTTGTTAGGTCTGGTGCATTTTTATCTTGCTCCTTTATCTGCTGTGTGTTTTTCTGTCTTCTCATTTTGCTTATCTTACTGTGTTTGGGGTCTCCTTTTTGCAGGCTGCAGGTTTGTAGTTCCTCCTGTTTTTGATGTCTGTCTCCAGTGGCTAAGGTTGGTTCAGTGGGTTGTGTAAGCTTCCTGGTGGAGGGGGCTAGTGCCTGTGTTGTGGTGGATGAGGCTGGATCTTGTCTCTCTAGTGGGCAGGTTCACGTCTGGTGGTGTGTTTGGGGGTGTCTGTGGCCTTATTATGATTTTAGGCAGCCTCTCTGCTAATGGGTGGGGTTGTGTTCCTGTTTTGCTAGTTGTTTGGCATAGGTTTTCCAGCACTGTGGCTTGCTGGTCGTTGAGTGAAGCTGGGTGCTGGTGTTAAGATGGAGGTCTCTGGGAGATTTTCGCCGTTTGATATTATGTGGAGCTGGGAGGTCTCTTGTTGATCAGTGTCCTGAAGTTGGCTGTCCTACCTCAGAGGCAGAGCCCTGCTTCCTGGCTGGAGCACCAAAAGCTTTTCATCCACAGGCTCAGGATAAAAGGGAGAAAAAGTAGAGGGAATTAGTAGAAGTATGAGGAAAGAAAGAAGGAAAGGAGGGTAGGAAGGAAGGAAGAAAGAAAGAAAGAAGCAAAGAAGGAAAGAAGGCAAGAAGGAAAGAAAGGAGGGAGGGAGGGAGGGAGGAAGGAAGGAAGGAGGGAAAGAAGGAAAAAAGACAGAAAGAAAGAAGATACAGTAAAAATAAAATAAAGTATAATAAAGTTATTGAATTAAAAACTTCTTATTTAGAAAAAAAAAAAAAGGGACGGAAAGAACCTTAGGACAAATGTTGGAAGCAAAGCTATACAGACAAAATCTTACACAGAAGCATACACATACACCCTCACTAAAAGAGGTAAATGGGGAAAAATCCTAAATCTTGCTGTCAGAGACCACCTCCTCAATTTGGGATGATTCGTTGTCTAAAGGAGGGAAGGAAGGACAGAAAGAAAGAACGAAGGTAAAGTATAATGTTATTAAAATTAATTATTAAGAAAAAAAATTAAAAAAAAAAAACATGGACGGATAGAACCCTAGGACAAATGGTGGAAGCAAGACTATACAGACAAGATCTCACACAGAAGCATACACATACACATTCACAAAAAGAGGAAAGGGGAAAAAATCATAGATCTTGCTCCTAAAGTCCACTTCCTTAATTTGGGATGATTGGTTGTCTATTCAGGTATTCC
This sequence comes from Lagenorhynchus albirostris, assembly GCF_949774975.1. Classification (NCBI taxonomy): domain Eukaryota; kingdom Metazoa; phylum Chordata; class Mammalia; order Artiodactyla; family Delphinidae; genus Lagenorhynchus; species Lagenorhynchus albirostris. The sequence continues at coordinate 17,185,608 of NC_083096.1, read as the reverse complement.
ACAGATGCAGGGTACATCAAGTTGATTGTGGAGCTTTAATCCGCTGCTTCTGAGGCTGCTGGGAGAGATTTCCCTTTCTCTTCTTTGTTCTCACAGCTCCCAGGGCTAAGCTTTGGATTTGGCCCTGCCACTGCGTGTAGATCGCTGGAGGGCGTCTGTTTTTTGCTCAGACAGGATGGGGTTAAAAGAGCCGCTGATTGGGGGCTCTGGCGCACTCAGGCCGGCGGGGACGGAGGGGCACAGAGTGCGGGGCGGGCCTGCGGTGGCAAAGGCCGGCGTGACTTTGCACCAGCCTGAGGTGCGCTGTGCGCTCTCCCGGGGAAGTTGTCCCTGGATCCCGGGAACCCAGCAGTGGCGGGCTGCACAGGCTCCGCGGAAGAGGGGTGTGGAGAGTGACCTGTGCTCGCACACAGGCCCCTCGGTGGCGGCAGCAGCAGCCTTAACGTCTCCCGCCCGCCTCTGGGGTCCGCGCTTTTAGCCGCGGCTCGCGCCCGTCTCTGGATTCCGCGCTTTCAGCCGCGGCTCGCGCCCGTCTCTGGATTCCGCGCTTTCAGCCGCGGCTCGCGCCCGCCTCTGGATTCCGCGCTTTCAGCCGCGGCTCGCGCCCGCCTCTGGATTCCGCGCTTTCAGCCGCGGCTCGCGCCCGCCTCTGGATTCCGCGCTTTCAGCCGCGGCTCGCGCCCGTCTCTGGGGTTCGCGCTTTTAGCCGCGGCTCACGCCCGTCTCTGGAGTTCCTTTAAGCAGCGTTCTTAAACCCCTCTCCTCACGCCCCAGGAAACAAAGAGGGAAGGAAAAGTCTCCTGCCTTTTCTGCAGGTGCAGGCTTTTCCCCGGACTCCCTCCCGGCTAGCTGTGGTGCACTAACCCCTTCAGTCTATGTTCAAGCCGCCAACCCCAGTCCTCTCCCCGCGCTCCGGCCTCAGCTCGCAGCCCCGCCCGCCCCGGCGGGTGAGCAGACAAGCCTCTCCGGCTGGTGAGTGCCGGTCGGCACCGATCCTCTGTGCGGGAATCTCCCTGCTTTGCCCTCCGCACCCCTGTTGCTGCGCTCTCCTCCGCGGCCCCGAAGCTCCCCCCTCCGCCCCCTGCAGTCTCCGCCCGCGAAGGGGCTTCTTAGTGTGTGGAAACTTTTCCTCCTTCACAGCTCCCTCCCACTGGTGCAGGTGCCGTCCCTATTCTTTTGTCTCTGTTTTTTCTTTTGCCCTACCCAGGTACGTGGGGGAGTTTCTTGCCTTTTGGGAGGTCTGAGGTCTTCTGCCAGCCTTCAGTAGGTGTTCTGTAGGAGTTGTTCCACGTGTAGATGTATTTCTGGTGTATCTGTGTGGAGGAAGGTGATCTCCGCGTCTTACTCTTCCGCCATCTTCCGCCTTCTCCCCTAATTTTGTTTTAATTTCAGCACATATATTGTACTATGTTTCCTTCTCTATGAAGGATGTCTTTTTTATCTTTTTAAAAATATTTTAAGAAGAATTTTTGTTTTATTTTCCTAATGGCTAGTTTTTTATCCATATCTTTTATAGTAGACTTACTCCTCATTTTATCATTTAGTTTATAAATTTTAAATTATATATTTGGCTCCCACTCAATGATCATATTCTACTTGCTACTTTATTAGAACATATAACAGTTTTATACTGTTCTTGCAGCCATGGACTCATCCTTGTTTTCATTCTAGATCTGCATTTATACATATTTAATTCTCACTTTCAGTCCTTTTACAAAGTTTCTCCAATCATATTTTAGTTAGATAAAGCCGTTTCTCCCATAGATTTTTCAGAAAGAATTTGTGAATAAAGTATTACCTTGTCTCTTACATATTCAAATTGTTTTCTGTCTCTGTGATACTTGAAGAAGAGTTCTGCTATAATTGAAAACATCCTTGGTTCACATTTTTGTTTCATGAATTCCTAAAAATGCTGTACCATTAGTGTTATGCTTTGCATGTTGTTTTTGAGAAGCCTTCTGCCAGTGTAATTTTATTGCCCATGTAAGTATTTTTTTTTCTTTTGTCCTGAAGGTCCTGAAGAATTTCTTTTTCTTTAAATAAGTTTTAGAGTTTACTGGAATCTGTTTTACAGTTGATCATTCCGGATCAATTTTCCTGATATCTTCATGGTTAGCTCTTTCAATATATAGATACAGGTTTTCTCTTATTTGTAGAAAGTTTTCTCATATTATTATATTAAATGTTGGTATGGTCCATGAATTTGTTGCATGTGTGTTTTTTCTCTTTTGCTGTCTTCCATTTCAGCCACTTTTTCACTGGACCATTTTTATGCTTTCCATGTTTTTTTTTCATTCTCTTGTACTTCTTTGTTTTGTTTTGTTTTTCGTCAGTGCTCCTTATTATATCTTCCTTCAAATTCCATTCAAATCTTCCTTTGGTACTTGAATTTATTCTCAATTTGTGAAATCATTTTGTCTTTTACCTTAATGTCTTTTAGGAAACCATACAACTGATGTTACATGTTTTTCTGATATTTTGTTGATATTGCCATTGGTTTTTATATTTCTGGCTTAAGTCTCTAAATGGTTGTTTGAGTTTCTTTAATTCAGCTTGGAGAGTTGTGGTATAATACTTCATGTTTTTTTGCTTGCTTTAGAAATTTTTATCCAGTAAAATAATTTGATTCACATTTTCTGAGTTATTCCAACAGTAGTTTTGCATGCAGTTTGACTGCTTTTTTTTTTCTGTACTAATAGCAATGTTATAAATAGACATCCTAGTTCAATAGCAACCTTTCTCTCAGAATAGTGAAGCATAATTTCTTTAATGGATGACACTGTTGGTGGTAGGAGTGGGTAGAGGTTGGCATGTTTTGTGATTCTATTTTGTTTCTATAGGATCCTTAATATTTCTCTTATTTCTTTATTTTCATCTTACTGCTGCTTGCACGAAGGTACCCTTCTGTCTTTGCCTCCTTATCCCTTATAAGCCCCCTATCCTCAGTGCTGCCTCCTCTGGGTCTTGCTCCCTTTCAGGATGCTTCCCTATAGCTGTTGCTGTAAACTGTCAAACCAGACCTGTAGTTTAGTACATAGTGATAGTCTTTCTTTTCATAGCAAGGAGTTTTGGGCTTTACATTTGTCTACAACTGCTTCCTCTCTTCTTTTCTACAACTTCTTAAAACTCCCTCTGCCAGTGTTTGCTTTCACAGGCTGGAAGCCATGGTGGGCATTCCAGTGGGAGTTCTGCTGGAATATCTATTTTATGTCTCTATTTACGGGGATTTAAAATTCATGGTCTTTGCCATCTCCTAATATGGCTGAAAACACAGCTCATGTGTGGTTTTATTTGTGCTTTTTATTTTGACCTTATAGATTTTTATTTTTTTTAATTTCTTAATTAAGAGGCCTGCGGTACGCGGGCCTCTCACTGTTGTGGCCTCTCCCGTTGCAGAGCACAGGCTCCAGACGCACAGGCTCAGCGGCCATGGCTTACAGGCCCAGCCGCTCCGCGGCATGCGGGATCTTCTCAGACCGGGGCACGAACCCGTGTCCCCTGCATCGGCAGGCGGACTCTCAACCACTGCGCCACCAGGGAAGCCCCGACCTTATAGATTTTTGGGGAGAGTTTGTGCAAATATTTGGATTTAGGATGCTGCTGTTTTCCTGTGGAATCTCTTTAAAGTGAGAAATGAGTTTTTAAAAAATCATGATTATCCCTTTCCAAATGCAGCATTGGAAGAAAAGGAAAACAACCAAATTGGCAATGGAAGAAGTAGGAAAACTTATATCGGTGTTTAATAAATATTTATTGAGTACCTACAGTACCAGGTACTGAAGATAGAGTAATCTTCTAAATAGACAAGGTCTGTGCTCTCATTAGCTTACATTCTACTGGGAGAATAGATACAAAATAAATACATAGTGTGATGTTAAGAAATGTTAAGGACTATAAAAATTAAGCATGATAGGGGATAAAGAGTAAGTGTGGCATGATATTTAGTTTAGCAGGGCTCTCTCTGAGGAGAGGACTTTTCCTTGAAGACATGAAGGAAGTTAGAAAGCAAGTCATTCAGATATTTTTAGGGAAAAGAATTTTAGATAGAGAAAACAGTATGTGTAATGGCCCTGAGGCAGGAACCAACTTGATGTTTCTGAGGAATAGAGGAGAGTAAGGATGACTGGAGGGAGCTGAGATTGGAAGAGGAAGTGTATTATAAGATAAAGTCAGAGAAGTAGGCAAGAGTCAGATCATGAAGGGTCTTGTATGCCCTAGTAAGTTTTTGGACTTTGTCTTAGGTATGATGGGAAGCCATTATAAGCATTTAGGCAGGAAAGTAATGGGATCTGATTTACATTTTAAAAGGATAATTCAGGCTTCTGTGTCCAGCATATACTAAGGAAAAGAGGAAAAGCAGGAAGATGAGTTTCCATAGTGTTGTCTCTGTACAACACTAATGACTGGACTTCTAACTTGCTCTTAACATGAAATCACTATCTTATGAAGAGTTATTATAACTGGATGTTTTCCTTCCCCCCCTCCCATTCCTGTACACAGACACTGCTGATCTGTGTAATTTCCCAGTCTTTCTGTATTGCACCTGTGGGCTCCCTACAGGATTACTGAAGTGTCCTGACTTTCTACTTTCATTACTTTGGACCTGTTGCTTTCCCAAAGATACCTCTAAGGTTAACTACCTAACTACATTCATGAACATTGCCTGATCCAAGGTTCATTATTGCTGTGTTCCCATCTACCAGTACCTTCTGTTCTCTCAGCTATACCTTTTGATATCAACAATTTCTTCTGGCCATGACGTCTTCTGCCACTCATCAGTCTCTGCTTAGTGTCTTCACCAGATCAGTGGTCTTTGCCTATTCTCCCCCACCTTCCCATTGTTCCTCCAATCTGTTTTAGCTTCATCTGTACACATGTCATCCTTCCGCCTGTAACCAGCCACATAATATATAAAGAGATAGCAAGGGTTGTTGTCCATTCATTCACGGAATGAATACTTTACTGAACATAAATTAAATGAACATCCTATATTAGATACTCTGGTACCTAGATTCACAATCCCTGTCTTAACTGAGTTTAAAGTCTAGTGGGAGTTGCAAACAAACTAATAAGAAATGTCTTTAATGAGAGGAGTCCTGTGTGCAATAAGGAAGTCAGAAAAGGATTCCAGGAGGAGATGGTATTTATTTAAAACCTGAAAGGTGAAAATGATGATGGGGGAAAAAGAAGTAGAAGCAAGACCCTATGAAGTAGAGTTTAAAGTAGACTCAACAGCATGAGAAAACCATAATATGCTTGAGAAACTTAGAAAAGTCAGTATGAAGGGGTGGGAGGTATGAAGGATGAAGTGACGATTAAAGTATTTCTATGACTGTTCATATTGCGGTCCTCTTTTTCACTTAATAAATTAATATTTGATATGATCTTTGTTTTTACCTCATGTCACTTCAGGTTTCATCTGTGGAACCTCTAGAGCCCTTGGCTTGGCTTGAAATCATGGGTTGCAGTGCAGATATCTTTTCATCCCTACTTTTCAAGACATTAATCAATAATTGCTCCTTGTGAGGAGGAAGCTTTTGTTCTCTTTCATTAGGAACTGCTTCAGTAAAACTCAAACATCTTAATTTATTTTGTCCAAACTCTCTACTTGAACAAGCAGGACCTAAGTTAGAGTCTCTAGAGGCTGGACTGGACACAGTCTGGTGTGTTTCTGGCCAGTGGGTGCAAGAGCAAGTTGCTCAAGTAGCTCCAAGGTTGGAACCAAAACCAAAAGCCAGGAAGACAGTTTAAGGGCTCAACCTTAGGAGGCAAAGCAGAGGGGAAGAACCCACCATTTAATCCAAGAATAAGGCATTTGGATATGAGGCAAGTGAGTACTAGACTAGGACAAGGGATTTGGACAAAAGAGTGGGAGTGGATCCTGGACATAGTCCATGAAATGTTGGAGGCGCCCCAGGGACATTTTTATAGGGCACATATGGTCTCAGCTGTGAGTGAGGAAGGAGCTGTTAAGGGCTAAGCTAGTCCTTAAGGAGGTCTCAGTCTTCTTGGGGTAAACATATGTGAGAACAAAAAAATTACAACGCAGCCTGAGAAGTTCTATAATCAAAACATGTGCCAAGTGGGAGCAAGCTTTAGGGTTTTAATGAAGACTTCATAGGAGTGGCATTTGAAAGGTTGGTAGAGGTTGGATGATTGGCCAAAGGTAAGGAAAACCCAAGAAGTGCATGTAACAGGGGCCAGGGTTGATGTACAAAAGAGCATCATGTTGTATTAAAGAATCAGTGGCTAGACTGTGGAGCCATAACTGATGTGGAGTACGCCAAAAGCATATTAGGATCTCTTAGGTACAAACTAGTAAAGTTGGAGTAATCTTGGAACAGGTAGGGCTAGGATTCAGGAAATTACCCATACTGTTGGCTTCACAAGGCTCAGCTGGTGTTATCTGAGTTGGAGTCAACATGCTAAAGAATCTGACCTATTGGAGGGAACAGAGCAGAACACCAATCTTAGGGCAGCAGGACTAGTTCCAGACCCTAACAGTCCTGTCCTCCTAAAAGGCATAACTGGCTCATGCAGGATCAGTTCTAAACCTGGGCAGGGCTGAATCTTTGGAGTGAAAAATCCCTAGGACCTGTGGCTGAATAGGGCCTGCATAGGCGGTGGTTATATTAATTAGAGTCTGCTATTTCATTGTAAGAAATCTGGGCTTTATCCTTTGGGTAACTGGGAATCTTTAAAGAATTTTGAAAAGTGACCAAACATAATATTTATTTTTAGAAGATGACTGTGGTGGTGATATGGAAGCCCTGGAAACTTGGAATCCCATCTGGAGGCTTTTTGTCTTACTATTATATGTAGTATTGGTTTGAATTGAGTTAGTGACTGGGGGGCGGGTGTGGAAATAGGGGGTTACTTTATGAATTATTTGTTATTAAAAAGATGCGGCTTAAGACTTTTTGAAAGGGCAATTGCATTACATGTATTCTTTTACAGACACATTCAGCTTCACATGTAAATGGAGAGATGTATTCTTTATATGTGTATATCCATCTTTCTCCTAACCCATATTAAAATCCTTCTGTTTATCGTGTGATAAACTGGACTACCATTAGTGTCCTTTTTTTTTTTTTTAAGTGTAAGACTTGGCTCTGTTAGCTCCTGATAGGATATCAAACCATAAGCTATCAGTCATTTTTTTTTTCTTAGCATGAATTAAATTATGTAATACATTTGTAATGAGAGATAAGGTAACTGTATAAAGATCCTGGTCCCCTAGGTAAGACCAAAGAGGCTAGTTATGCTCCCAGATAGGGAGACTAAGATTACTGAGAATAAAGATTTTTGGCTTCTTTCAAGTCTTGACCAGATGATACAACAAAGAAGAAAAAAAAAAAAAAAAACTTTCACCAAAAATGAAGTTTGAGCAAATTGTGTTTCATGAGATGATTTGGAAAGTTTTCATTAAGTGCACATGCAGAGATTCCAATAGCAAGTGATAATGGACTCCTAGAAGCTCTGCACATGCATTGTATTTGTACTAGATAATTCACACGAGAGAGAGGCAATGAGCTAATAAGCCCAGTATTAATTTCAAGCCACCTCCCTTTTTGTTTAAAGGAAACTCTTGCTGCTTTATGTAATTGTCAAATTTGGCTGAATTTTGTCTACTGCTTTATTTGGCATCCATCCCAAATGTCAGGTGGCTTTATCTAAACTAAGGTAAATAGCCTTTTCTTTGTTTTCTTCCTCCCTCCCTCCCTTCCTTCCTTCCTTCTTCCCTTCCTTCCTTCCTTCCTTCCTTCCTCTCTCTCTTTCTCTCTCTTTCTTTCATGTTTTTATTTATGGATCATACTTGTATGCTGGTGAACATAGGATAATGTTGGTAATCATGTCACATTTGACATAGTTTTTCCTTCTTTCCATAGGTATACATTATTAAATTAAATGACATTGACTATTCTATTTCCAGCCCAGCCCCTAGGCAAGTTTTTTGTCTCCTACTTCCTCCCAAGAATTAAACAGTTTAGTATACTCACGAAATAAGAAAAAAAAATCTGTATACTTTCAAAGGTGAAGTATCAGCCTAAACTATATCTACATGGAGCCTCTGGCTCAAACATTTCTATCAAAATCCATTTCGTTACCCATATAAAACCAGAAAATAAATGCATCTCTACGGGTGAAATGAATAGTCCAAGTGAAACTAAAAATATTGCAATCATTGATTTTGAAGCAGCCGAGATGCTTAGAGGAACACTAGAAATTTTTATGTTTTATTTGAGGATATTGCAACAAAAAGCAAAAAGCATATACGAGTGTTTTGGGATGCAAGAAGTTAATTATTTTAATGGCCTATCTGGTACAGGGGCATCAGCTACCTCAAAACTTTGGTACACCATGTCTATACTTGTGTAGTTCCCTACAATGTAAATCCCACTTTCCAAGGTAGAATCCCTTCCTGCTGGGAACAAACATTGAATTTGGTTTCTAGAAATCAAATGCACCTGGGAAAGATTTTGGTTTGGACCTGACAACCGGTGGATATGATGCCTCCATTTCTCAGAGTGGACTGTGACAGAGCTGTTAATAGTGGTTTCCTGAATCTCTAGCTTCCTTATTTTGGCAGACACATCAGCTTCCTGGGTGGGCCGGTTGGGAGTGTGATCCTGGGAGTTATTCCTGGAATTTAGCCTAAAATCTGTTTCCTTGGCCTCTGGATGATTCTGTGAGCCACCCAAATCTCGTAATAAAAGCCTTTCTGCTTAAAGTAAGCAGAGTGGATTCTGTTATCACAACTTAGAATATTAGTATATCTGATAATTGCTTTTGTAGGATTGACAACATTGGCAGCCAGTTTCAACTAGGAGTAGACCAGATCGTATAATAACAAGAGCATAGGCATGAAGGGAAATGTTTTTAAAGGAGACAGAGATCTAACTAGTTATGACTGTATTAATTTAATCTTATATGGCCAACAATATGATTTGAGCATCTGAATGATGATGTCTTTTATTAATTTCTTATAAAATAAGGCCCCTGATGTGATACTGCTCATGAAAATATTTTACTATAGAGATATGCTGACATTATTACTTTGATAGTGGTATGTTATTTTTTGAAATGGTAATCTCTGACTGATATGGCTTCTCTAACATATTGACTAGAGACTGAGATAGTATAAATTTGGGTAGAGAATAAAATATTCTTCAGGCACAGTAAAAAACCAAAACTATCTAAACAAACATTTTATTCCATCCCAGACCTCCTGAATCTGAAATTCTGAGATTAATGCCAAGGACACTGAATTTTTAACAAAGTTGCAAGTTTATTCTTAAGTATACTAACGTACTAGGACCAGTGTTTTAGAATACTGAAAGAAAATTATTTTTAGAGAACTCTAATAAATTTTTGTTAAAATTGTTAAAATTTATTAATAAATTCACCACGTGGTTTTCAGTTCAATAACTTTCACTCTAAAAGTTAAACACTGACTGCATATCAAAAAGATGTTGTTCTGTCAGAGATGAAATTTTAATAGTTTTTCCAACTATCTTCTAAAAGTCACAGCCAATAGTTTAAATATTCAAAACAAACAAAAATTCAACTGTTACCCAGTCATCTTTTCCTAACCACTTTTGAGCCTTTTCCTGGTCAGTATAATAGGAAAATCATCCGGAGGAATCTGGAGCAATTTATAGTTCTCGTCCATTTAATTTAACATTCACTGAACACTTAGTGTGTACCAGTCATGGTGCTAGGCTCTAGACATGAGGAGGCTATTATCCAGGAGGGCAGATGGACACAAGGACAGACAGATTTGATACAATGTGCTAAGGGCTATGACAAGGTCTGCATATGGTGTTTAGGCACGTAAACTAATGACTCTCATGTTTCACCACACACTGGAATCACTTGGGATGCTTAAAAACAAAACCCTGATGCCTGGATCCTGCTTCCAGAACGTCTAATGTGTTGCTCTGAGATGTGTGGCTTGGCTGTCAGGATTTTAAAAATCTCCCTGCTGATTCTACTGTGCAGCTCCGTGGAGAATCAAGGTTCACGGTAGGCTCCTAGAGGAGGTGATACCTTGAGACACAAGTAGATAAAGCAGGTGTCACAATCCATCAGTTGATCCATATCAATCTAACAAGCTAAGCCATTCATTGAATTTATTGTTTACGAGATTAACAGAGCTAATTCAAAGAATAAAGCCATAGAAAGTTATCCCTCCAAATATCTTTACAGCGTACAAAGAAGTTTCACATACTTGATCTCATTTGACTCTCTCAACAGTACCACGGGGAGTAAAAGAACATTGGAGGGGCTGTTTTCAGAAATATGACAATGAGGTTGCTGTGCACGTGAGGGAGTGCTGCTACCTAGATTTCATTGTGCAAGATTGGGCTTTTTTCCAGCAGCGTTTTTATTCTTGGGATAAGTCAAGAAATTCAAGTTAAAATACTTTGGACTTGAATCAAAAAAAAAGTAGAGACATCTGGAGAAGAGAGTGGTGCAAGACTATATACTTGGGTGGAGGTCAAAGGAAAGGCAAGGGATTCAGTGGCCAAAAAGCAAGCGAAAGGGGTTGATGGGCCATGCTACCATGACTCCGCAGTAACAGTGAGCACTTGGGAAAATCAGCAGGTCACGTTGAAAACAACACATTCTGAGAAATGATGACAGATCCATTTATTTGCAACTTGGATTTAACTCATAAAAATGAACAGTGGAGGCTGCTGAAAGAAATCGTTCTACAGGAAGAGGCCTCCAAAAATGCAAACTCTGACTTGACTTATCAAAGAGCATGCTCTTAGTGTAAAGGTAAATTAAAAAATCTAGAATCCAGCTGTCAGTGCATGCACTTTGCGTCAGTCATTTAACCTTACTGTTCATGGCTAAGAGGTATATAGTTTCATCAACAGAGTATGGCTTAGCTTTGTTTAGTATAGCTTGGTTGTGTCATACAATAATCAGGCTCCTTTAAAAAATTAGGGTGCAGAGTCATGCTAAGTCATTCACCCAGGGAGAGCTGGAATTACCTAATTAGAAACAGATGGTGCAAGGGTGGTGTCATTACTGCACATTTAGCTGCACGCCCTTCCGAATTCACATGGAGATGAATGGAATATAAAAATTGGGACAAACCTGTATGTCAGGAAAACAAAATAATTTGGGGTAGAAAATAATTGTTTTTTGTTTTTATAATTCTCCCTGTAGCCAATATGGAGAGAGGAAAATGGAAGCCACAATCCCTTTCCTTCTTTATCTCGATAACTTGTTTAAGATGGATCGCTTCTTTGAAATTTCTTCCCTGACTTTCACCTGCCCTCCTGCCAATCACCAAATCTCCCCAGTCTTACAAAGGTTGGGTTTGGTGACTCTTTTCTGTGCTCCCTCAATCCCCTATGTTTAATACACTTAGTGTTTAACTCTTTAAATTGTGATCGTGTTTGTGTCTCCTCAGCAATTGAACTTATATGACAATTTATAAGAAATATAATTAGTAATTATTAAATTAATAGATTAGAGTTTGCTTCTCCTAGTAGAAAGTTGTTGAATGTAACCCTCAGGAAGGCAGAGACTGTTTGCCTAGTTTACCACATAGCCCTGTGCCTGTTCTGATCCTTCACATAATAGACACTTGAAACAAATTTGATGGATAGAAGAATGAATGAATGAATGAATGAACGAACCTAGAGGTTTGATGGATAGAAGAATGAATGAATGAATGAATGAATGAACCTAGAGGAGCTTTTTGGGGACAGGGACTGGATCTTGTTTCATTCTATTCCCAGCAGTTAATGGTCTTCCTCGTCAGGTACTGAGAAGGTAATGCCTTCAATGGCCAGGCAGGTAACATAAATGTGAGAAGCTGCCCCTGTCTGCATGCCAGATTTGCCTCTGGCACATGGGTTTTATCCCCTTTTACTAAATATTGTTTGAAAAATCAAATGTTGTTGGCAATTCCTATTTGTGTTCTTTGCTCAAACTGTTCTTTTTCTGTGCAACAGCCTTTCTTCTTAACCTTCATTATTCCTCTTTATCACTTTTCCTGGAATATGCCTATTTCTACACATCACAGCTGAAATCTATCGAAAATGTGGTCATCCCTATCAAAACTTTCTTGTTTCAAGGAAGGTACCACAAAATGATGGTTTAGAGCATGGGCTCTGTAGGCAGCTGTCTACCTCCAGCATTTACTAGGTATGGGGGGTTTGGACAAGTTACTCAATCTTTCTGCACTTCAACTTAACCCATTTCAAAATGAGGATAATGGTAGTATCTATCTCATAAGGCCATTATGAGAATTAGATGGGAACATTTTTATAAAGCATATAGAACAGTGTCTGGCACGTATGAAGTACCATATAAGTATTTGGTAAATAAATTTTTTATACTGTAAAAATCAATTAGAAGTGAACTTATGTCCTATTTTTCTTCTATATATGACTTCTGTGAAATTGTTTCTTATGGATCCTTTAGTATGTGTTCATCACATCATTCCAAAAGTGCATTGAAAAAGCAATTCAACTAAGGGTAAAAAGAATGCAAATAAATGAATTCAGAGGAAATTTGATGGTATCAGGAATAATGATTCTACTTTATTTTTCTTTTTAGCACTTGTCACCATGACATAGCACACATTTATTCATTTGCTGTCAAACTCACTACACAAAAATGTAAACTCCATGAAGGCAAGCAACTTGTTTTGTTAACTGTTATATCCCCAGTTCTATGTTGGATCCTTGATAAATATTTCTTGATTGAATGAATGGAAAATGAAAAAGGCAGCCATCATATCTTTAGCTGAGTTTTAATGGATATTGGGTAACTTAGAGTTTGAGGTTATCTTTACCAATATCTAAAATGGAACTACTTGTCATTTTCTTATATAATTACTTTTTTTTTTTTTTTTTTGTGGTCCACGGGCCTCTCACCGTTCCGGCCTCTCCCGCCGCGGAGCACAGGCTCCGGACACGCAGGCCCAGTGGCCATGGCTCACGGGCCCAGCCACTCTGCGGCATGCGGGATCCTCCCGGACTGGGGCACGAACCCGCGTCCCCTGCATCGGCAGGCGGACTCTCAACCACTGCGCCACCAGGGAAGCCCTATAATTACTATTTTTAATAGCATCATTGAAGTGTAACAAAAATACAATAAACTGAAGAAGTTGAAAGGGTATAATTTTATAAGGTTTGACATATGTGTACACTTATGAAACCATTATTACCACAAACAGGATATGAATACAGCATATGCGTTATCCCCAAATGTCGCTTTATGACCCTTTGTAATCTCTGTCCCATGCTCCCCAGGCAACCAGCTCTATGTTGTCTGTCACTATAGAGTCATTTGGATTATACACACACACACACACACACACACACACACACACACACACACAAATATATTTAGTATCTATTCTCTTTTCTTTCTGGTTTCTTTCACTCAGCATAGTTATTTAGAGATTCAACCATGTTGTTTCATGTATGGTTAGCCATTCTTTTTATTGCTGAATAATATTTATTGATATTTGTATGGATATTCTGTAATTTATTTATTCACCTGTTAATGAACATATAGTTATTTCTAATTTGGATTTATTATGAATAAAGCTGCTACAAACATTGTTGTACCAGTGTTTGCATGGAGATATGCCTTCTTTTCTCTTGGGAAAATATGTAGGAGTGAAATGTCTAGGTCACATGTAACTGTATACTTGTTTTAATTTTTTAAGAAACTGCCAATCTGTTTTCCAAAGTGATTTTCCAGTTTTTGTTCCCACAAATCTCTTCACATCTTCGCTAAAAATTTGTGGTATGGTCTGTCTTTTTAATTCCAGCCATTTTTATAGGTGTGTAGTGGTATCTTGTGGAGGTTTTGATTTGCATTTTCCTAATGACTAATGATTTTGCGTATATTTCTGTTTTCATTTAATAAGTATATCTCTTCTTTGGTAAAATATTTGTTAAAATCCTCTGCCCATTTAAAAAATTGGGTCATTTTATTGTTTATTATAATGTTGAGTTATATATTTGATGTTGAGTTTATATATTCTGGATATAAATTCTTTATCAGATATTTCATTTTCAAATACCTTCTCATACTCTGTGGCTTGTCTTTTTATGTACTTAATAGTGTCTTTTGAAGAGTGGAAATTTCAGATTTTGATGAAGTCCAAATTACCATTTTTCTTTTGTAAATCATGCTTTTGATGTCATGTCTTAAGAAATCTATGGATTGAGCCTTATTGGGGGCAGGGATGTTTAGGATCAGTAGTGGTTTCAAAGAGGCAATGAAAAGCAAGGAGGTCAAGAATACAACCTTGAGGTATGAAGACGTGAAAGGATCGATAGTCATCTAGAAGTTTGCAAGAGAGATCCATCCAGGTTTCAATTAAGACAATAGTTCTCACCTATGGTTGCCCATTAGAAATTCAGAAGATGCGTAATGAAATTCCAATGACTGTACAGTCTAGGGTTAGGACTTAGACAATAGTATATTAAACTTTCCTGAATAGTTCACGTATGTAACCAGGACTGGGAATCATTCCATTAAGGTAAAGAGTTAAAGGGCATATTCTGAACAAAGGTAGAGGATTAAGAGAGTTGGTTGACCGCAAAGCAGCAGTTCTGAGGTTTCAGAGCTGAGTAGGGACATTGAGGACAGGGTCAGGGTCAGGAAAGTCAGTTAAATATGGGGGAGCATGGTGAGAGGGGGGCAACTGAAGAAAAAAAGGTATAAGGAACTTTGAGGTCACAGCAGCTTTGTGGAGATTGAGTACAGGATCCAAAGACCAAATGACTTAAGCATCCTGTTGCCAGGGTGATGTAAACTGCTGTTCACCTGATCTAGGCTCTCTCAGTACCTGGGGACTGTCCGTTGAATTAGATGATTACTATGATGAGAATACTTCTACTTTTATTACTGCTACCACTGTGATAATGATGACAAAGATGATGACAACTACAAAACACCTCTTGAACCTGATCATTTTTCTCCATGTCCACCCTTCTATACTCTTCCAGGCTACCGTCATTTCTTGCCTGGAACATTGCAGTAGCTCCCTGACTGATAACTCTACTTCTTCTCTTACATGGTTCCAGGACAATTCGCCCAAAGTCAGCCACATGCCAGATGGTTTATTTGCCAACTATATTTCTTTTAACTCTTTGTTTCTTGCTTACTGTTTTCCAGCATTTAAAGTTATATTCACCTTTGTCTCAGCCTCAGCTCCCTGGTGCAACAATAGCCTGAAAAGGAGAGAGAGGACACTGGGGTGCATGGGAAGAATGTGTTATAGGAATATTGCTTGATTATGAAACATTTTTAGTGGATAATGCCACTTAATTTAGAGAAATCATAATGGAGCTTTAAAATCATATCTTGAATATGTCTGAGTCTCTTTCATAGCTTCTGTGCTTTCCCAATGTTCCCTGTGAATTTTGTGTTTATTCTTCCTTTTAAAAATACTTTTATCGCATTAATATGTATGCCTAAACTATCTTTTTTTTTTTTTTTTACTTTAGCCTTACAGTTTTACAAGCAAGGTATCATATTGTATGTGGTCTTCTGGGCCTTGCTTTTGTGTCCAACATTATGCTTCTATGATTCATCTATGTTATTGCATGCAGTTACATTTCTTTCATTTTCATTGTTAATGTGATATTCAAATATGTGACTCTACCACAATTTTATATCTCTTTTTCTTTTGGACACTGGGTGACCTTCAGTTTTCTGATACTATAAAGAGTGCTTCTATAAACATTGTTGCACAGTCACCTGGTATTCATGTGCAGGAGATGCTCTAGGATATAAGCCAAAGAGTGGAATCCTTGGGTAATGGAGTGTGCAGTGCTCAACTTTGGAAGATAATGCTAAACAAGTTACCAATTTACACTCCCCAGAGCTATTTATATGAATACTCTCCAACACCTGGTATGGTCACACTTCCTAATTTTTGCCCATCTGTTGAACGTAAGATTTCTCATTCTGGTGTGAATATTTATTTCCCTGCTCCCTAATGAGGTTAAGCATCTTTTCATATATTTAGCCATTTCTTATCTGTGAAATGTATGTTCATATCAGTTTTTCTTTTGACTTTCTAGTTGTTTATTTTTATTATTAATTTGTAGGGGTTCTTTATGGATTTTGGACTCTAATTGTTTGTCAAGAAAAGCGTATGTGTTACAAATATTTTCTCTCAGTTTGTGGCTAGTTTTTTCTATTCTATATCTTTTGATGAACATGTATTCATTATTTTAACATAGTTAATTTTTATCATATTTTTTATTTTAAGATTAGTGAATTTGTATTGTATGTAAAAAGCCTTTCTTAACTAAGTCATAAAAATATTATCCTATATTTTCAATGAAATGCTTTGCTTTTTACATTGAATTTTTGGCCTACCTAGAATTGTTTTCTATTTTTTTTCCTTTATGGGTAATGATTTGTCATAGTACCCCGTACTGAAAAGTCCCACCTTTCTCTGCTGATCTGCAATATATATCTCTCATATATCAGTGTTTCATAAATATTGAGGTCCCATCTTCCTTTTCTTTACTGGTAAATTTATCTCTCTTTGCCCCAGTGTCCTACTTCATAGTTTTATAGAAATATTTCTAAATATCTAATGCAGAAATTTTCTTATCTTCTTTTGTTTCAGAATGTCTTGGCTATTTTCAATCTTTTATTCTTCCACATCACGTTTAGAATTAGCTTGTCAAATTCCACTTGACTTGACTCTATATTTGGCAAGAATTAATGTTTTTACAGTTTTAAGTCTTCTTATCCCAAAACTGGTGTCTCTCCAATGTTTTCTAAAATATATTTTTAATAGATTTCTATCATTTTCTGCATACAGGTCTCACATATCTTTTATTAGGTTATTCTCAGGTGTCATACGGTTTTCATTGCTGTTGTGAAAGCTGTCACCTTTTCAAATTACACTTCCTAACTCTTGAGGGATATGTACAAATAAAATTGACTTTTTGCTTATTGATCTCATATTTAGCTCTCTTCCTAAGTTCTCATGATTTCTAATAATTTGTGGATTTTTTGAGATTTTGAGAGCACATAATTATATCATTTAAAAATCATGATAAATTTGTATTGTTTTTCTTTCTAATCTGTATGCATTTCATTGAAATTTCTTGTATTATGTGCTGGCTAGTACCTCCAGGAAAGTGTTGAACGAAAGTTGTGATATAGGATATACTTATCTTGATTCTAAATGGAATTTTTCCAATGCTTTCCCACACTGAATGATGTCTTATTTTTGGTAGACACATTTTCTAAGACGAAGGAGTCCTTTTCCATTCTTGTTTGGTAGAAGGCATTATCATGAATATGAGTTAAATTTTATAAGTTGTTTTCTTCATAGAAGATATACTTCAACTTTTTCTGTTTATTTGGTGAACTCAACTTGGTTATGGGTGATTGTCTTTTTGTATTTTGCTGCATTCAGTTTGGTAGTTTTTTTTAACAGAAGTTTAAATCTCATTGTGAGTGAGAAAATCTCGTAATTGGCTTTCCTATTGTGTTTGTTATGCTTTGAGTACTAACGAGATACTGGACTCATAGAATGAGTTGGGGAATAGGCCCTCTTTTCCTGTATTCTAAGGAGCTGCAACACAGTAGAGTGGCCTGCTCCTTGAAAATCAGTTATATCCTCTGAGTATGGTATTTTCTTTGTAGGAGGAGTTTCAACCCCTGATTCAATTTCTTTAATATGAATAGGACTTTATTGGCTCTCAGTTCCTTTCTTGAGTCCATTTGGGAAGGTATTAATATTTAGGAATTGATTTCTTTTATCTAAATTATTAAATTTATTAGCTTTACATTATTGATTTTGTTTTCTTATTTTTTTAAATCCCTATTATTTTGTGACATATCTACATTTTCACTCCTAAAAATTGTTTATTTAAGAGTTTTCTTTCCCTTGTTGATAAATATTATCAGAAGTCTATTTTATTAATTATTTCAAGTAGCCAATTTTTAGTTTATTCTTATTCCCTGTTATATCGTTTCTAGTCATTGACTGCCATTAGTGTGTTTATTCTACCAATTTTTTCTTAACTTCTTAACGGGACAGTTAGATCACTAATATTCAGACTTTATTTCTAAAATAAGCATTTTAAGGCTATAAATTTCCCTCAAAATACTAGTTTTGTTGCATCCCCTGTTTTGATATTTTCATTCTCATTCATTTCTAAGAATTTGATAATTTCCATCATGATTTCTTTTTTGGCTGAATTATTTTTACCTGCACATTTAAAAAATTACAGATACATGAAGTTATTTAAAAATTATTTTTTATTTACTGAGTTCTAATTTAATGGAATTGGAATTGTGGTCAGAGAATACATTCTACTTGATATTGATTCTTCGAAATTTTTTGAGTCTTGCTTTACTGTCCAGTGGTGTGCCCCATATCCCATTCTGTTCCTCTTTGGAGGAGTTATAAGATGGGGAGACAGGCCCATCTCCCACTATAGAAACACAAGGGGTCTCTATTTACTTTCTAGTCTGTAGATGTGTGTACAAGTCTTAAGTTTACCTAGTAGGATTCTCTTGCCTGTGGCTTTGAATAATGCAGGAGTGGGGTCAGTTAGAGATTTTTCTCAGCCAATATGGAGTTGTTGAGAGGCCAGTGGTGTGGCATCAAGAATCCAATAGCAGCAGACTCAGTTCCTGTGTCCTAAGCAGACTATGTGTGTATAACCAGCTTCTCTTGATTTTCTGCCAGAGCCTTGCTCTCTACTGTTTCAGTTGATTTTCTAAGTTATTGGTATCTTGCTAAATCAGTTCTTTTCTATTTAATTTAACCAAAGTCAGTTTCTATTTGCTTAAAACTGAAAACCCTGACAAGTGTAAAAAGGTAATACTTCTGAGGGAGTTACAGTATATTGTCTATTTTATTTCACTTAACCTTACAAGTCTTTCCTCAGTAGGCATTATTTATTTTTATTTAACAGATAAAGAAACTGGGTCTTCAAGGGTTTAAATAGCTTGCCCAAAGCTACAGAGCTTGTTAATGGTGGAGCCAGGATGCAAGCCAGCTTCGCCTGATTCTTGAACTGCTACCTCTTAACCATTCCATATAGCCAACAGATAATTTTTAACCTTTTTTCCCCCTGACTCTAATAGTCTATAAACTGAAAGAATTAATACTGATTGCCAAAGAATAGGTCAGGTTCTGAGAGGTCAAAGACTAGATGCTGCAGATATGAATACATTCTTAAATTTTAATTGGGAAAAAGTACTTCTCCCAGCCTTTTTAAAAAATACATGCTGTGAGATGACTTTTTAAAAACTGATTTTTTCCTAGCCACCTTCACTACCCCCACTTCAACTCTGCAAATTTGCCACACGTGCCTTGGCAGCCTAAACAAGCATCACACACAGGGACCAGTGACTTAACATCCTTCATCATCTCCCTGGCCTAACAGAGGGGTCCTTTTAGGTCATGGGCCACTTTTCCTTCTGTAGGTTTACTGAGAGTTTGTGTGTTCATGCTCATTAAGTAACTGCTAGCAACCTTGGCTAAATAAATTGGTAAAAGGCTAAACTCATAGTCAGTATTGCTTCATAACACATACATGCAGACCTCATAATATATGTGACAGTTGCCTCATTTAAATCACCCAATTAATTTTTTGTAGCCTTGTATAAATATAATAAAGTAGCTATAGAAATGAAAGATGTTTTCAAGTTGAATTTGACTCCACGGAACTCATGGACTCAGAGTTAACTTATATTTCATTTTAGGTGATTTTACAGAAAGTTGTTTTAAAGACAAAGTATTCTTAAAATATTGAAGTTGTTTCTGTCCCCATTTCTCTTAATTGCTTTCATGAAAAGCCTACTGATTTTATAATCTATTAATTTGCAATGGAAAAACTGTACTCTTGTTGATGTAGCAAGTTTACTCTACCAATAATGCATATCTATATCTATATATTAATCTAATTTTTAATATGTTTGGTGTCAAATCAAACATTACTGGCATTTTTATTTATTTCTTGGCTTTTCCCACAGCAGAATACTTCAGTGCCTTAAGTGGTCCATTCAAATTTAAGTGAAATAGAGCTGTGAGGACATTCTGACAAGAACATTTTGACAAGAAGCAATTTAGATAAGTATTAATTATTCGTATTCATCTCTCTTGTAGTCGATGGAGACATTTACCAAGCCACAGCAATTCAAACTCTGTCAGAAGAGAGGAATAACAAGGGTTCTATAAATGGTAGCCAGGTGCCCAAATCAAATTAAACTTCTCTGTCAACAGGGATTTGTTTTTTGAGAGTACAATGATAAAAGAGAGTTAACGGAGAATTGTTCATTGCAGCTGCCATGTACCAGTTGAATTATTCTTGTTGAAAATACTAGTGTTTTCCACGTGACCTAAAGAGCCATGAAAATTAGGCACACAAAGTATAAATCTGTAGAAACAGAGGGAGAAGTGTCACAGGAGTGACCTAGGGAAATTCATTTTGAGATGAAAACCAAGAATTTTTCATTCTGACTGTTATTCCCTTGGAGATAAAAGAGACAGTTTGTTGAACTTGTCTGTAGTATAGCTTATCTATCCTAAATGTGTAGGAAGTGAAGTAGATAAGGGTAGGGAGTGGATATGCAAAAGAGGGAGCAGCAAGAATCTTTATTATTATTTTTTAAATAGCTTCTGAAGGCAACCTGATTGCTTATTCATTGTTTCACTCTGGCTTAGACTCTGTTTTTCTTGAAGACAAACTAAGTAATAGATTAGCTGTTCTCTGGCTTGTGTCAACAACCAGATTAATCAAGTGAGGGAGGAGTACAAAGATTGCTGATACATTTATATGAAAATAACTGAAGAAAAGAGGAAAGGTGCAGTTATCCACTGATTTTTCTTATAGTTCAAGCTTAATATACTGATCTGATATACTGTGTGATATATTCATAACTAAAGTCCCTGCACTAGAAAGTGGTGAACCTACCTCTCCAAGTTCCATGTTTTTCCATCATATGCCATTGATAATCCACCTGAGTTGGGGGAGCTGGTTATCAAAATGCACCTCTTCTTTCAGTTTTAAAAAATTTTTTCTCACTCAAAAACCTACCATTTATATCACCTCACACTGGTCAGAATAACCATCATCAAAAAAATCTACAAACAGTAAATGCTGGAGAGGATGTGGAGAAAAGGGAACCCTCTTGCACTGTTGGTGGGAATGTAAATTGATACAGCCACTATGGAGAACAGTATGGAGGTTCCTTAAAAAACTAAAAAAATAACTACCATATGACCAGCAATCCCACTACTGGGCATATACCCTGAAAAAACTATAATTCAAAAAGAGACATGTACCACAATGTTTATTGCAGCACTATTTACAATAGCCAGGACATGGAAGCAACCTAAGTGTCCATCAACAGATGAATGGATAAAGAAGATGTGGCATATATATACAATGTAATATTACTCAGCCATAAAAAGAAATGAAATAGAGTTATTTGTAGTGAGGTGGATGAACCTAGAGTCTGTCATACAGAGTGAAGTAAGTCAGAAAGAAAAAAACAAATACAGTATGCTAACGCATATATATGGAATCAAAAAAAAAAAACAGTGGTTCTGATGAACCTATGGGAAGGACAGGAATAAAGACTCAGATGTAGAGAATGGACTTGAGGACACGGGGAGGGGGAGGGGTAAGATGGGACAAAGTAAGAGAGTTGCATTGACATATATACACTACCAAATGTAAAATAGAGAGCTAGTGGGAAGCAGCCACATAGCACAGGGAGATCAGCTCGGTGCTTTGTGACCACCTAGAGGGGTGGGATAGGGAGGGTGGGAGGGAGACACAAGAGGGATGGGATATGGGGATATATGTATACGTATAGCTGATTCACTTTGTTATACAGCAGAAAGTAACACAACATTGTAAAGCAATTTTACTCCAATAAAGATGTAAAAGAACAAAACAAAACAAACAAAAAACCCTACCATTTATTTAAAAGTACTACTTTCTAATTAATGCTAAATAAAGGTTATAAGCTCTTAGCTAATCAGGGGTTTAAAAATCACTTTATTTCTACATTTTTCTCCTTGCATCTGCTGCTGTTTATTGTTATTTAAGTTTTAATGCTTTGGCAGTACAGCTGGTATTTCAACAGCATTTTCCCCTAACACTTAATAATAACTCATAGCTGAGAGATGTATTAAGGCATGAGAATGTCTATTTTCCTCAACCGTCATCACTTAAAACCTTCAGAATATTTAACATCTGATCTTCATTTTAATTCTTATTCTGACTCACAGGCAGCATGGACTAGTTTATTGGAGTATGCAATGCAGTAATACTCCCTTCCTTTAGATTCTCCTTCCTGGGATTACACTGAGATCATTGCCCTGGACCATTATCTTCCATATTGTGAGAGGGTATTAGCATGGCTCAGATAATGAGACTTTATTGTGGCTATTTGTGTTTCCTCCGTGTATTAGATGAAGATGGAACGTTCTTTGGAGAAATTATTGCAAAGAAAGAGCTCTTTTTCTCCATTATTATTTAACTTAGGAATTTTTAATCAATTGAATTCATAAGCCCATACTTCTGGATCACATAATGAGCATATATATGTGTGTGTATGTATATATAATATGTATACATATATATGTATATATGCATATATAAAATTTTAATATATTAAATATATATTTATGTATTTAAATGAAATAAATATATTTAAATGTACATATAAATTCTAATATATATGTATGTATATCCTGTAAATAGTCTCAATAAAGAAATTTTGTTTACATGCATTTTTTTGTTTTTCAAAAGTGTATATTATAGTATTCCTTTATTAACTCTCAGATTAAACCTTTTTAT
Organism: Lagenorhynchus albirostris; assembly: GCF_949774975.1. NCBI lineage: Eukaryota > Metazoa > Chordata > Mammalia > Artiodactyla > Delphinidae > Lagenorhynchus > Lagenorhynchus albirostris. Next base: position 17,162,767 of record NC_083096.1, on the reverse strand, counting down.
ATGTTAGGCGATTTTCTGGGCACTGAAGATTACAGGAGCAGAAAAAAAAGTACTCGAAAAACCAAATCTGTCCCCCTGGATTGTGTATTCTATGGGAAGAGGGCAGACAATAAACAAATAACCAAGTATATAGATCCAGTGTCAGATGCTAACAAGGGTTGTGAAAGGGAAAAAATAAATAAATAAAACAGGGTCAGGGGAATGGGGACTGTGTGTTGATTTCTATTTTATGTTGGGTTGCCATGGAAGGGAACTTCTGATCAGAGTACTGAGGAAAGTTAGGGAGTGAATGGCTCATTCAGTCCATTCAAAGTGGCTGTAGTGACATGAGCTAGGATGGTAATAAGAGATGAGAAGAAAGAAGTATTAAGGGACTAGATCTGCAGGCCATTTCAGGCTCATAGGAAGGACTAGGTTTTATGTTTGCTGAGATGGGAAACCATTGACGGAGATATGATCTGATATAAATTTTTTTTTCTTTTGCATTACATGGGCCTCTCGCTGTTGTGGCCTCTCCCGCTGCGAAGCACAGACTCCAGACACGCAGGCCCAGCGGCCATGGCTCACGGGCCTAGCCACTCCGTGGCACATGGGATCTTCCCGGACCGGGGCACAAACCCATGTCCCCTGCATCAGCAGGTGGATTCTCAACCACTGCACCACCAGGGAAGCCCCTGATTTAAATTTTAAGACAGGCATGCTGGCTGGTTGTAGTAGGAAGGAAAGTAGTGAAATTGTTCACTCAGTTTGAGAGACTATAGTCCATAAAAATACTCTTTGTGGTCTACATCTCTTGTGCATACAAGAAAGCAAAAGCAAAAGTTTGGGGCATAATACTGAAGTGAAGTTTTTTTTCTTTAGACACCTCTTGCTGATTTTTCACATACATAGTGAAAATAACAGGCTTTTGGTTCAAAAACAAGGCAGGAGAATGAATTTAATCAAGATTGAATAAATTGTACATATCTTCAATCAAGGTGATACACCATATTAACAAATTGAAGGAGTAAAACCATCTCAATAGATGCAGAGAAAGCTTTCGACAAAATTCAACACCCATTTATGATAAAAACCCTCCAGAAAGTAGGCACAGAGGGAACTTTCCTCAACATAATAAAGGCCATATATGACAAACCCACAGCCATCATTGTCCTGAATGGTGAAAAACTGAAACCATTTCCACTAAGATCAGGAACAAGACAAGGTTGCCAACTCTCACCGCTATTATTCAACATAGTTTTGGAAGTTTTAGCCACAACAATCAGACAAGAAAAAGAAATAAAAGGAATCCAAATTGGAAAAGAAGAAGTAAAGCTGTCACTGTTTGCAGATGGCATGATACTATACACAGAGAATCCGAAAGATGCTACCAGAAAACTACTAGAGCTAATCAATGAATTTGGTAAAGTTGCAGGATAAACAATTAATGCACAGAAATCTCTGGCATTCCTATACACTAATGATGAAAAATCTGAAAGTGAAATTAAGAAAACACTTCCATTTACCATTGCAATGAAAAGAATAAAATATCAAGGAATAAACTTACCTAAGGAGACAAAAGACATGTATGCAGAAAATTATGACACTAATGAAAGAAATTAAAGATGATACAAATAGATGGAGAGATATACCATGTTCTTGGATTGGAAGAATCAATATTGTGAAAATGACTCTACTATGCAAAGCAATCTACAGATTCAATGCAATCCCTATCAAACTACCACTGGCATGTTCCACAGAACTAGAACAAAAAATTTCACAATTTGTATGGAAACACTAAAGACACTGAATAGCCAAAGCAATCTTGAAAACGAAAACTGGAGCTGGAGGAATCAGGCTCCCTGACTTCAGGCTATACTACAAAGCTACAGTAATCAAGACAGTATGATACTGGCACAGAAACAGAAATACAGATCAATGGAACAGGATAGAAAGCCCAGAGATAAACCCACCGCACATATGGTCATCTTATCTTTGATAAAGGAGGCAGGAATATACAGTGGAGAAAAGACAGCCTCTTAATAAGTGGTGCTGGAAAAAGGGACAGCTACATGTAAAAGAATGAAATTAGAACACTCCCTAACACCATACACAAAAATGAACTCAAAATGGATTAAAGACCTAAATGTAAGGCCAGACACCATCAAACTCTTAGAGGAAAACATAGACAGAACACTCTGTGACGTAAATCACAGCAAGATCCTTTTTGACCCACCTCCTAGAGATATGGAAATAAAAACAAAAGTAAACAAATGGGACCTAATGAAACTTCAAAGCTTTTGCACAGCAAAGGAAACCATAAACAAGACCAAAAGGCAATGCTCAGAATGGGAGAAAATATTTGCAAATGAAGCAACTGACAATGGATTAATCTCCAAAACATACAAGTAGCTCATGCAGCTCAATATCAAAAAAACAAACAACCCAATCCAAAAATGGGCAGAAGACCTAAATAGACATTTCTCCAAAGAAGATATACAGATTGCCAACAAACACATGAAAGAATGCTCAACATCATTAATCATTAGAGAAATGCAAATCAAAACTACAATGAGATATCATCTCACACCAGTCAGAATGGCCATCATCAAAAAATCTACAAGCAATAAATGCTGGAGAGGGTGTGGAGAAAACAGAACCCTCTTGCATTGTTGGTGGGAATGTAAATTGATACAGCCACTATGGAGAACAGTATGGGTGTTCCTTGAAAAACTAAAAATAGCACTGCCATATGACCCAGTAATCCCACTACTGGGCATATACCCTGAGAAAACCATAATTCAAAAAGAGTCATGTACCAAAATGTTCATTGCAGCTCTATTTACAATAGCCAGGACATGGAAGCAACCTGAGTGTCCATCCACAGATGAATGGATAAAGAAGATGTGGCACATATATACAATGGTTATTACTGGTTTATTAATGGTTATACAATGGTTTATTACTCAGCCATAAAAAGAAACGAAATTGAGATATTTGTAGTGAGGTGGATGAACCTAGAGTCTTTCATACAGAGTGAAGTAAGTCAGAAAGAGAAAAACAAATACCATATGCTAACACATATATATGGAATCTAAGAAAAAAAAAACAAAAGAAAAATGCAGACCTACTAGAGAATGGACTTAAGTATATGGGGAAGGGGAAGGGTAAGCTGGGACAAAGTGAGAGAGTCGCCTGGACATATATACACTACCAAATGTAAAATAGATAGCTAGTGGGAAGCAGCCGCGTAGCACAGGGAGATCAGCTTGGTGCTTTGTGACCACCTAGAGTGGTGAGGTAGGGAGGGTGGGAGGGAAGGAGATGCAAGAGGGAAGAGATATGGGGACATATGTATATGTATAACTGATCCACTTGTTATAAAGCAGTAACTAACACACCATTGTAAAGCTATTATAGTCCAACAAAGGTGTTAAAAAATATATAGTGACAGAAAAAAAAAACAAAAACAATACTAGTGTAGCATGCTATGTTAGAAAGCAAATTGACTTGTCTCCTATTCCTCTGCTCCTCAGAGACTTTACGAAAGTGATGTGGAACCATATCCTCTTCTCCAAGAACAGTGGAGGCTCTAGATTTCTGTACCAAAGGGATTAGGGGCACAGACTGGTTGGAATTATTGGAAGTAGGAGGCTAGAGGGCTTTCCTTAAAGTCGTACTTGCTCACTGTGATTTACTTATATTTTATGTTACAGACAAATGTAGCAAAAATTCGTAGAGGCTTTTATGTTTAAGATTAAGAAAATGTCAACTGTTTATATCAAATAATATTATTAAAATAAAAATTATAATCTTTAAAAAAAAAAGAAAATTCTTAGAAAAGTATTCACATATAAATGCAACAAAATCTGAAAGAGGATTTTTACTGAAGTAAAGAAAAAAACAAAAAAATTAAGGTAATTTCTAAACTGACATACTCATATGTTAGAATACTGTGTAGTATTTTATAAGGTTGAAACAAACAGAAATCTATTGTTGAATAAAAGAAGCATGTGAAAAATGATTTATACTGGATAATAGATTTTATATAATTAAATATGTATTTTTAAAATATTGTGCATATCTGTGCATATTTTGCCACCGTAGGGAATTAGGCACTGTAGAAAATGTACTTGAAACTATAAAATCAGAGAGTGAAATAGTTGTTGAAGCCATTACTCCTATTTAATGCTCAAATTTATATCACTACAGAACAAACGGAATTTATTTTTGCATGAATCCTCTTTTGTGATCACTCCATCTGTAAATATGGAGCAATACTAGATATAGTACCATATAAGTAATTAAGAAAACATATAGCCAAACACATAGAAAAGGAAATCTCTAAGTCTAAATGCCAGAAATTAATAGATGACTCAAATCCAAACGGAACCTTGAAGGGATGCCCAAAGGACTATCAAATACAGCCTTGAGTGTCTTCAGGATAGGGCATTAGAAGAGAAATCCCTGTAGATAGATCTAGGCAAGTGCAAAGAAATGTTGCTGACTTGCCAAGCCCTAGACAGAATTAAGTGATTGTATGAGAGAAAAATCAAGAACCCAAGTCTCCATCAAAAACAAGTGTGTGGTCAAAACTTATAGTAACTACATGAAGCAGAAATAACAAGCTTTGAAATTAGTAAAACACTTGTCAGAGACCAAAAGAATCCTGTGGGACTGATGCTTAAGGAAACAAACAAACAAAAACCTCAGTTACTCCATGAGGACAATTCTGTACCCCTGGATGCATGGGACACAAAAAGGAAAAAGTAAGTTACCCACTGAAGTTAATCTCTTTCTGTGTGTGTGTTGTGTTTGTATATATTTTATATATATATACACACACACATATATATATCTGTATTTATATTACACATATATCTGTATTTATATTATATATATAATTTTTCGTTTACAAACACAATCTTTGCAATGAGTTAACAGAGGCAAGCAAGCAATCTCCCACTGAAGATGATACCTAAAATACATATATATACTTTTTTTTTATACAAAGAAATAATTTCAAGGGAGAGTTAGCAGAGGCAAGCATGATTATAAGATACTAAGAAACAGTAATAATAGAATAATTTGAAAAAGATATTAATAAGTATTTTTATAATTCTTTAAATATAAAATTATTAAAATAGTTGAGGAAATAGTAACCTAATGTAATGACAGGTTTTAATACTAAGAAAGTTTTTTGAAAAAGAACAAAACTATTAGAAATAAAAATATCATTGCAAAAACAAAATTTTTCCATGGATGTGTAAAATTGAATATAAATGAAGAAAGAATTAGTAGAATTGATGAGGCACAATATTCAAGAAGTACAGAGAGATATAGTTATTTAGAATTGAAGAAAGACTTGACTTCTCAGATTGTGGAAGCAAATTAGCTACCAAGTAGGACAAACAAAACAAATCCACATAAAGACACACAACAGTTGAATTTGGTGCAGTATATCAACTTCAAAGAGAAAATCTTAAAAATAATAAAAAGAAAAATAAAGTTACCAATAAAGAATGATGACAACTTATCTCATAAGCAGTAAGAGGAACAAGAAGACAGTGGAATGATATCTTTAAAATTCTGAGGAAAATGAGATGTTAACCTAGAGCTCTATATCCAATTAAACAATTATTTAAGAGTGATAGGGGAAAAAAAGACTTTAAAAATTCTCAAAGAATGAGAAAGCTTGCAACTCATAAAATGTTGTTGAAAGATCTTCTCTATTAGGAACATCAGCAAGATTAAACCCAAAGAGAAAGAATGCCAAAGCAAGAAGCAGTGGTAAGTTTGAAAATTTGTAAACAAGTCAGTGAATATAAATATGCTTGACTGTAAAACACTTAAAATTATAGTGATTATTTTGAGATGGTTTTAAAAACAAATTAGAAAGGCAGTTGACAATATTCCATACCCTTTCATGATTAAAACAGACTCAAAAAACAAGGACCAGAAAAGAACTTCCTCAACCTAATAAAGGCTATCAACAAAAAAACTCCACAACTAACATTATGCTTAGTGGTGAAACTCAGAGCTTTCTCCAGAGATCACAAATAAGATGAGGATGTCCACTCTCACCACTTATATTCTGCATTGTATTGGAGGTTCTATCCATGGAAATTAGGGGGGGGAAAAAAAACATATGAGGCATCCAGATGGGAAAAGAAGTAAAATTGTCTCCATTTGCACATGACATTTTCTTATATATGAAAAATACTGTCAAATCCAGAAAATACTTTTAGCAGTAATAAGCAAGTTCAGCAAGGCATCCAGATACAAGATCAGAATGCAAAAATCAATTGTATTCCTATACAGTAGCAATAAACAAAGTAAAAATGAAATTAAGAAAAATGTCCCATTTGCAATAGAATCAAAAAGCATGAAATAGGAATGAAATGAACAAAAGAACTGTAAAACACATTTGGAAAACTATGAAACATTGCTAAATTAAGGAACCTGTAAATAAATGGTAAGATATCCCATGTTCATGGATTGGAGGACAATATTGTTAGGATGACAATACTATCAGAGTGAGTACATCTAGACTTGATGCAGTTCCTGTTAAACTCCCATCTGGATTCTTTGCAAAAATTAACAGATTGGTCCTAAAATTCACATGGAAATTTAGGGAACCAAAAATAGGGAAAATAATCTTGAAAGAGAAGAACATGGTAGGAGGATTCATACTTCCCAATTTCAAAACATACAATAAAGCAGTGTTAATCAAGAGAGTATAGTACTTACATAAGGATAGACTATAGATCAATGCGATAGAATGAAAAATAAAATAAAACCATGTGTTTATAGTCAACTGATTTTCAGCTAGTAGGCCAAGACCATTCAATTAAGAAGGCATAGTCTTTCAGTAAATAGTAATGGCTTAACTGGATAGCCACATGCAAAAAAATACATTTGGATTCTTCATACCATATATAAAAATTAATTCAAAATGAATCAAAGATCTAAATATAGAATCTAAAACTGTAAAACTCATAGAAGAAAATATAGGGGTAAATCTCATATTTAATAATAGAATATTAGATATGACACAAAAGCACAAACAAAAAAATAAAAATTAGATTAATTTAAATTAGTCTCACCAAAATTAAAACTTTTGTGTTTCAAGGACACTACCAAAAAGTGAAACAAACAAACAAAAACAGCCCACAGAATGGGAGAAAATATTTGCAAATCATATATCTTTTTTTTTCTGGTTTCTTTTTTTTAAATTAATTTTTATTGGAGTATAATTGCTTTACAATGTTGTGTTAGCTTCTACTGCACAGCAAAATGAATCAGCTATACATATAAATATATCCCCTCCATTTAGGACACTACAGTGCATTAAGTAGAGTTCCCTGGACTATACAGTATGTTCCCATCAGTTGTCTATTTTATACACAAATCATATATCTAATTAAGTACATGTATCTAGAATTTACAAAGAGTTCTTACAACTCAATTATAGAAAGAAAAATTACACAATTAAAAATGGGCAGAGGATCTGAATAGAGATTTCTCCAGAGAACGTATACAAATGACTAAGTACGTGAAAAGATGCTTCAAGTCATTAGTTATCTGGGAAATGCAAATCAAAATCAAAATGAAATGCTACTTCACACCTACTAGGAAGGCTGTAATCAAAAAGACAATTAGTTTCAAGTGTTAGAGCGGATGTGGTAAGAGTGTAAACTGCTGGCAGGAATGTAAAATGGCTTTTCTGCTTTTGGAAATAGTCTCAGTTCCTTAAAAGGCTAAACATACAGTTATATGTGTGACCCAGCACTTCTACTCCTACCTGGATATACACCTAAGAGAAATGAAAGCCTATGTCTACACAAAAACTTGTACACAAATCTTCGTAGCAGCATTTTTCATAATAGCCAAAAAGGAGAAATGACCTAAGTGTCCATCAACTGAAGAATGATAAATAAAATAGGGTATAGCCATATAATGGAATATTATTCAGCAAACTAAGAGAAATGAAGTTCTAATACATGCTACAACCTGCATAAATCTGAAATACATCATGTTAAGTGAGAGACACAAAGGACCACGTGTTGTAGAATTTCATTTATATGAAGTGTGCAGAGTGGGCAAATCTATAGAAACAGAAATTAGGTTAGTGGTTTCCTAGGGCTAAGGGTTGGGGGATGTGGATTTATGACTAAGGAATGTGGGAAGTCTTTTGGGGGGTGATAAAAGTGTTCTAAAATGTATTGTAGTAATGGTTGCAGAGCTCTAAGTATATAAATACATTACGAGCACTTTGAATTGTATACTTTACATGGGCAATTGTATGATATGTGAATTATATCTCAATAAATCTGTGAAAAATGTTAGTAATTAAATTATAGACATGAACATGGAATACTTAGGGGAAAGATTTTATAAAAATAATTTTGTTCCCTATAGGAACAGAAGAATTAATACTGATTAATTTTAGACTGTTAAGCATGCATGCTAAATTTTTGAGAGCAACAATTAAGAATAGAAACAGAAATATTTAACATAAACCAGTAGCTGGAAGGAGAAGAAATGACTAGAAGTGAATTAATAGAAGGTAGAAAAGGAAAAAATAAAAAAGCAAAGAAAAATGTCATAAATCCAAATATATAAGTAATTCACAAAAATATGTAAATCATCTAAACTTGTCTTTTAAAAAATAGAAATTCTGATATTGAATAAATAACAAAAAATATTTCTAGAGAACTTTTTAAAGCGTAATGGCATAGAAAAGCTGAAGGTGAAAGGATGGAAAAACATCTTTCAGGCAAATGCTAACTAAAAGAAAGCTGGTATAGCAATACTAATATCAAAAAAGATTGATAGACTTCAAGGCTTAAAGCATTCTCATAAATAAAGACTTCATACATGATAAAAGCAATGTTTCTCTAGGAAAATAGAATAATCTTAAATGTCCACATGCCTGGAAAATAGTCTCAAAATAGAAATAAATAATAGTAAAGGCCATTAAAAGGAATGATAGTAGAAGATTTTAAATAACTCTCCCAGAAACTGATAGATCAGGCAAATAAAAATTAGTAAAGTTAGAAGAGATTTGAACAATATAGTTAACAAGTCCAATCTAATGAACATGTATAGTACCATGTATAATTTGGCAATACACAGTTTTTAAAAGCACACCTGTGCTTCGATTTTTTTTTAATTTTATTGGATTATAGTTGATTTACAATGTTGTGTTAGTTTCAGGTGTACAGCAAAGTGGTTCAGCTATACATATACATATATTTATTCTTTTTCAGATTCTTTTCTCATATAGGTTATCACAGAATATTGACTAGAGTTCCCTGTGCTGTACAGTAGGTTCTGTTGGTTATCTATCTTAAATATATAGTAGTGTGTGTATGTAAATCCCAAGCTCCTGACTTGTTTTTAAAATATGAAGAACCTAAACCTTTATTGGAACACAAGTCTCCACAAATACCAGACAGTATCTAGGTAGATGATACTCATTGATCACACTGAAATAAAAATAGAAATCAATAAAAATATATAGCTTTACTCCCTTCCCGTATGTTTAAACATCAGAAGACACATGTCTAAATAATTTATGAGTGAAATAAGTCATAATGGCAATCATTCAGTATTTAATACTGAATGTCAATGAAAATACTACATACCAAAACTTGTGAAATACTGCTAAAGCAATGTATTGATTTATATCCTTAGGTATTTATGTTAGAAAGGAAAATATACTGAAAAGAAGCTAAGATTAATTTCAAGTATAAACCACAAAAATTTAAACAGCAAATTATTATAAAGTAGAGGGAAGGTGAAATAACTTCATTTGATTAACAGACATCAATAGACCCTCAGTTAATTAGGAAACGATCATAACACAGGAAATGTAAACAGACTGTGGGTATTCTCCACTTCTACGTTTTCTTTATCACCCACAGGGAAAAATGAAATCATACTTTATTGCTGATACTCATGTGGAAAAAACAATAGAGGCACAAAAAGACCCCAGATTATTACCCAAAGTCAAGAAGGTAATACCAGAAATTGATATTACTGCTATCATTACCATTGAAATTACCTCAGGCTCTAAAAATTGGGCTTAGTATTGATAAATTGATATTTAAAGGTCAGATTCTTTAATGCATCATAGTGAACAATATTTGAAATACTGTAAATAATAACTGCACTGAGAAAAACCAAATATCATATTATGGGAGGCTGAACAAAACACAGCCTGTAATGAGCTTTCTTTAGCACTATAAAATCTATGACAGTTTTTCCATAGAATATGTAAAATAGTTTGAATAATTATAATGTTTGACTTTGGTAATTGTAAGGCAATAATAATGGCCTGGTGAAAAGTATCGTTTGTCTTTTACTTATCATATTTTACTTACTATTCATCTACTTTTTAGTTTATCATACAAACCATGCTGATCAGTCATAAAACTGCCTTAATACAGTGCAATTTAGACTTTTTTCCCTCACTGAACTGTGCTTTTTCTCAAGCACACTTTGTGACATATGAATGAGCATTTACTATGCTATAAATAACTTAGTTCTGCAAATAAATAAAGCATTACATTGTTTATCTGGAAGATAGCTGGTATATTTTTTAATTATTTGGCTATTTCCTGTATGTCGTACTGTGCTAAACTTCATGGGATTTGGGTTCAGAAGACTTTTATCCTAGCTCAACCACTTTCTAGCTCTGTGATCCCAAGAAAGGAAAAAAAAAAATTCTGTGAACCATTGTTTCCAATCTGTGAAACAGGGCACATACCTCACAGTACTGTAATAAGAATTAAATTAGATAATGTCCATGAAAGTCAGTTTGGAACTGTCAAGTGGTTTGTAATACTGTCACTAATATCTAGATACTTGATAGACTCAATTGGTTTTCATTTGCATATTGATTGACTGAGTAGAATCACAGCATTTTATTGTCCCTAGTTCTACAAACCAGAAGGATATAGAAATCCCAAGACAGAAAATTAAACACCCTGACTTGAATTTTTGCCCGTCTAACTGCATTCTGTGATTCCCAAGACGATTTGAGGGAAAATGGCAGAAACAGATCCATAAACTGCCCAGGAGACACGCTATAAACACAAAACACAACGAGGCTTATGTCAGAGCGGGTGATTGAAAAATTAGAGAAGTTTAGGATGGAAAACTCTGCAATCCCAGACGGCCTCCATCCAGCGAGCATTGTGCACAGTCGTACGGGACTTGGGAGAACCTGTGGCCGACATGTGCGAGTCATGTCTGGAAACCCAGGGCACACTGGTGGATGGCGCTGGGCTGAGCACCACACCTGTCTTTGTAGTAATGCTTGCAGCTCCGCGTTGCTTTTCATCAGGGCTCCCTGGCAAGCTTCGCAGACACACCAGCTTTTAGAGGAGATGTTAAAGCCATTCTGGAGAGAGAAGTCTTAGGATCTTGTGACAAAGTCAATATTTGAGGGTCGCACAGTAAATTGGAATAAAACAGAGGCCTCCTGATAGTCCTCTTTCCGTGAATCTGGTGTGTGGTTTGCTCCGTATTTTTATCAAAACCAATCTCTGTTTAAATTTGGCTTAGGAATTAAACAAACATTTACAAAGCACTTACTATGTGGGGGACAATATGCAAGGCCTGAGGAATATACAGAAGTGAGTACCGACTAGTACCTGCATAAAAGGAATTTGTATTTAAGGGATAGAAAAGCGTCCATTTATAACTTGCAAAAAATGTAAGCATTGTACTAGTGGTATAAATAAATGTTAAGTGAGCCAAAAGACAGTAATTTTGGTGGAGTCATTGTGGAAGCCTTCATAGAGTGAATGGCAATGGGATAGTTAATTGGATGTTCAGGAGGAAGGAAGGAGGAAGGAAGCAGTGAAGACAGAAGGAGTAGCTTAAGTAAATGTACATGTATGTGAAAGTTTATGACAGATTTATAAATTAGCAAATCATCTGGGATTAGTAGTCTGATTGACTAGATTATAAAGCATATGTGTATGGCTGTATGGATGAATGTGAAAGTTAAGAGACAGGAGTGATTGTGGGAATTAAGTAAGGTTGGAAGGGTAGGCAGGGGTCAGATGGTGAAGACCCTGAAACTGAAAAAGAATTTGTTTTCCATTTTGTAGAAAATGGGGCAGGGATGGAGGACAGGTGTTGAAGTGAACCTGATGATTCTGGTAGAAATGTGGTTACTGGATTAAGGAGAGAAGGATAGAAATAGAGCAATTGAATGGCTAGTATAATGAATCAACTCATGGGGCTTGGAAAAAGATGAAGTCAGATATTTCAGACATGGGATATATCATATCTCTGATTAAATCATGAGGGTTAGGGAAGGAAAAAGTTGAAGATGACTCTAAGACCTTTAGCTGGTAACTGAGTGGATGATGATGCTATTAACTAAGAAAAGACACAAACATGGACTGGCAGGTATAGGATGAGAAGGAAGATATTGACTTAGCTTTGGATATTTCAGCTTGCCTGTGCACCTTTAAAAAGAAGACCAGTGTGAAGTCAGAAATTAATGATGACTTCGATAGAAAAGACTCGTGTCTTTCCCTAACATTTGTGGGTCCTCATGTAAGAGTAAAAATGGAGGACCACATACAGTACCATGTTAAATACTTAAAAGTTATAAATCAATCCACAGATTGTTAAATAAAATATAGTCTAGCCTCCTTTCATCACAAAATTGCCTCATATCAACTTGAAGGCCAGGTTTAAATTAGAATTTTGTGCGAAAATGTGGAGACAGTACCTTAGGAAGAGCTTTCCCCATCCCTGTTTCTTCCCACCCTGGCACAGGCCTCAGGTGCACTTATGGGAAGCCCCAACCTGCAGGCTCAAGCCCTGTCCACAACCCCACTGCCTGCAATCCCCCATTCTCACAAACAGCCACTCCTTGGCCGCCTCTCGGACCTCGGGATACATTTTACACATCAGAAGTGTAACCCAAATTCAAGAAGAAGACAGGCAGGCTCTGGAAGCAGACTCAGTGAGACTCAGGTGAGGAACTCTGAGGTCCTGGATACCAGAGTGTGGTTTGGATGGGAGGGTGTAGGCTCCAGGTGAGCGCATCCTGTTGAGCCTGCAGACTGCTTAGCTTGTGGAGGGCAGAGCAGGTGTCTGCAGCCTGAATTGCAGGAGAGGGCTCCTCTTGCTCTAATCTAAAGGCAGAAATGAGAAGACACTCCTAGTAGATTTCCTAGTCCAGCACATTCAAGGAGGGAAATAGAGTGTGTAGAAAACAGAGATGGAGCAACAGAACCTACATTTAAGAGGTAAATAGTATAGGACCCGAAGATGAAGCTGAGAGGAGAGGAAACAAAGATAGCACAGGCAGAGCATCCTTTCAAGAGATTTATCAGAAGAAAGGACAAGCTGGAGGAAGAGCTTACAAAGGGTGAAGAATCAAGGATATTTTAAAATTGTTTAAACATTTTAAAAACTTTTTTATAAGAGTAGAGGTCAGTTTTAAATTGTCTTGTTGCAATTGTAAAAGATCACCAAAATGAGATTCAAGCATTAAAAACAGAGTGCATTTATAACAAGGAGTTTAGCTGATTAGATTTCTAAACACAAGAGGGTAAAAATATAAATGAGGCCAGGGATATCCATTATTTTTTATGGAAAAAAGCTCTAGTGAATACCATTTATGCCACCTTTAATTAATGAAGTTTGGAAATAGAAGAGAGGTTTCTATGAAGGATGGAGCTAATGGCATTTCAGTCAATAGTCTAACGTTGAGTCTTAATGCTGTTTTGCCTAAGTTTATATGTGAATCAAGAATGTATGCTGGGAAGGCAAGACAGACAGTGTACTCTCTGAACCTAGAGATCTTCTAAAAGAAGAATAGAAGAATAAAAATTATACCTTGGCATGGGACAGCTACAGCCTCACTCAGTGTTATTGGACAGACAAAACACAAATGTGTAAATAACAGAAGACACCATAGAATTCTTAATAGGAAATTCTCAGTATTTTAGTGATAAAATAGATCAGTGAAGCTGGGCTGGGAGTTCGAAGATCCTAGGATTTTAGCCTCATTTTGTTCCTAGACTGATTGTAAACCAGGATAAGATATTTAATTAACAGGCTTGGTTTCTTTATCATGTTAGACCGTGGGGTTTCCCTCCCCAAAGCTGTGGAATCTGTTGCTCATACAATTCCTTTCTTGGAAAGGTAAAATAATTAAAGTGATGAAAGCAATGTTGGATTAAAAAGGGTGAGGGCCCTAAGAGTCTGCTGCCCACTTATACTCCTCTTTCCATTTTTGACTCTCTTTTGAAATGTTCCTAAGTGTCTCTCTGTTGCACAGTTGGAAAATATTTGAACTAGATAATCTCTAAAATCCATTCCAACTATAAGATCCTATGACTCTCCTAAGTCAGGTACAACTTTGCAGATGAGGTGGAGCTTGCGTAGGCCTTTGAAGCTGGGCCATATATTTGGATTAGTGGGTAGGAAGAGTGAAGATATTTAAAACAGGAAGAGGAACATAATAAAAATAATAAAAGAAATAGTGAAAGGAATAATACTCGTTTCCTTGGCAGAGGATGTGTGGAATAATAAGGAGACTTTTCTAACTAAACTGTAGGAATTGTAAGGTGGAGCAGTGGGAAATAAAATTTAAGTACAGGGCGCTTGCTTTTCATATAAGAGAAATGTTATTACTGGAGACTTTGTATAACTTAAAACTCAAGTAATTCAAAACAAATTTTCCCAAAGGGAAAATGCATTTTGGAACTTATAAAAATTCATAATTATTTTAGTGTGTATTTGCTTTGAAGTTACTTTTTACATTTTCTTTATTATTTTGCTGGGGGCTCTTTTCTAAATTATTGTTGGTGATTGCTTGCTCTCCTTCTTCTAGTGGTTTATCCCATCTTACTTCTATTCCAGAGTTATTGATTTTTGGTTTGTTTTCAGCACTAGCTTTGGCAGCACCATTGAATGAAGTTGGATAACATTGTGAAAGGCTATAAAAAATGAGATTTGAAATGATAATAACAGTGTTTGCTTAGGCTATAAAACCAAAAGTCACTTTCAGAAATTCAAAGGCAAGTAATCAAGAGTGGGTCTCATGATACTGACAAAGGAGGGCTTGTGTTTCCTTTCACTAGTGCTGTTGGTGATGGCAATCACATAAACACAGTTTGCAATTAACTCAGTTTTCAAATTAGGCAATTTTTCAAGAAATAAGTAAATTGAATTTCTCATCAGTTCAAAGTAGGCACAGCCATTTCTTTAATCCCATAGTTTCAAGTTTCTCATAATTTAGAATCCCATTTATATGTATTGTGAAACTGGCGTGAGGTCAGGGGATATATGCAGTTTATCTTTGTAACCCCTGAGGCATCTTTGCAGTATGCCTTTCAAGAAATAGACATTGAAGTCAGCTTTGTCTAAATGAAATTGAATTGTTCCATGCAGCTCATACTGGGAGGAGGTAGGATTAGAGAGTGGAAATTCATAATTTAGGCCCTCAGACTGCAGGGCCCAGCTACATGCTAAACATAAAGGAAGAGTTCAATAAATGCTTTTGATTGCTGGATGAGGGGGGTGGGCATTTGTAATCACACCTTACCCACTGCGAGCTCCTGTAAAGCTATAAAAGAATACTTAGACACCCAGTGACTTATGACTCAGCAGGATTCAAGAAAGAAGCATGTCTTGGACAGGAAGCAGAGGAGGCTTGGTGCTCCATTAGGCTGGGATGACATATGGGGGGAAAAAAAACAAAAAAACAAAAAACATACGGAGGCTGGGATGAGTGTAGCCAAGAAGAAAGGTGAAGCAGAGTGTAGTGCAAGGCATGCAGCTTCAAGCAAGTTGCGGACTAAAGCCCAAAGTGATACAGCTCTGTCTATGCAGTGCCAAAAGTCTAGGTGAAGAGTGGAAAAATCGAATCAATCACTGGGATGATTCAGAACATCCAGATGTGCGTTGTCATCAGGGCCATCACTAAGGGGTATGTGGGGTTAGGCAAATATCAGTCTTCCCACACTCCCCCCAGATATTTTTATTCAGTTGAAATCATACTGAAATAGAGGTTTAAATAGAAATAAGTCATAAAATTGCCCTGCACATACAGCCTGTGAGGAGCTTGTGTAAAGGTGGGGAGTAGTTATTGCTCTTTGCCTTAGTAGCTTCAAGTTGTTTGATTCTAGTGACAAAATTGTAAGTTAGAAATAATTGAATAATTAATTTTTAAAGGTAAATAATTTTTAAAGTTAAATTTTATCTAGTTCTTTAAATCCTACTTTCTGAAAGAAAATTTAAATAAGTTTAAATACATAATGGCAGGAGAAATATAGGAATAATTCAACACAGACCTATACAATGTGATATTTAAAAATGAATTTTAAGATCAAACTTAGGACAAAACAAGCATATCACCAGAAATGAGGCCACAGAGTCTTTCTGAGAGGATCTCTGTGACCAGTTTAACTTGTTCCTAAGGCCAAAGGCTATGACTTACGTGCCCCTTATAGTGCATAATAGAATGTTTTGTTTGGCCAAAATATGATTTTGAATTCACAGTAGTAGAAAGGGAAAAGACCTTTGGCCTTCTGGTTTGGCCACAAAATCACGAGTAATCAGCATTTATTTCCAGGTCAGACCTTAGATTCTCAAGCCAAACTATCAAGCAAATAGTTCAGTTGGGAATAAGGGCTAGGATTTTAGACTGGGTTCAGAAACACTTGAAGGGATCCTTGAGTAAAACAGAAACTCTGACATTTGGAGCATTTAGGGCCAGGGGATGCCTAAGAGCTCAGTTTCGAAGTTCACAGGGTTACGGGCAAGTCACCATCAAAAAGGGAGGGCTTAGGGGAGGACTTGACATTCTTGACTTTAAGTATTGCATAACTCTACTGTTATTTTTCTTCCCTATCGTCTAATGGGGAAAAAAATTTTTTTACTCCAATTTTTTTCTCTCTCATCTAACATTTCTTCAGTGCCTACCTTGCTCTGTGCCAGGCACTCTACTGTTCCAGGTTGTCGGGATACAGCAGTGAACCAAAGCCATTTCTTGGGACTTAAATTCTAGAGAGGAAGATAGCAATAAACAAAAAATGAATAAATACATGATTTGTCTCATCTTTATTAATTCTCAGAAGAAAAATCAAGCAAAGTAAGTGAAGGGAGGAATGATGGGGTGGGTTTCCAGAAAAGTGACCACTGAATTAGGAAAAAAAGGAGGATTGAGTACATTGGTATGTACCATCCAGATTGTTTTCTAGAAACACTTTCTAGTCAATTTGACTTCTCAGGTATATGAGGCATTTATAGACAAGGCAGGAGAGAAAGATACAGCTTAATTAAAACCCTATTTTGCATTGAAATCAGAGCTGGAAAAAGAGGAATTGCTAGCTTTAGTCTAGGGGGGCTGAAACATAGGAATGTCAACTAGTACTTTTTCTTTAATACTTAAAAAAATTGAGATACAATTCACGTACCATAAAATTCTTCCTTTAAAAGTGTACATTTCAGTGGTTTTTGGCATATTCACAAAATTGTACAAACATCACCACTAATGCCAGAACATTTTCATTACCCTCAAAAGAAACTGTGTACCTATTAGCAGTCAGACCTCATTATCTCCTCCACGAAGTCCCTGAAAACTACTAATCTATTTTCTGTCTCTGTGGATTTATCTGTTCTGGACATTTCATATAAATGGAGCATACATTATGTGGCCTACTATGAATGATTTCTTTTCCTTAGTATACTTTAAAGCTCATCCATGTTGTAGCATGTATCGATGCTTCATTTCTTTTTATCGCTTTTATTCCATTGTATGGATATACTGTATTTTGTATATCCATTCATCAGTTGACAGATATTTGGGTCATTTCCATTTTTTTGGCTATTATGAATAATGCTACTATTAAGAATTGTGTACGAGTTCTTGTCGGACATATGTTTTTAGTTCTCTTGGGCATATGCCTAGGAGTGGAATTGCTCAGACATATGGTAACTCTATGTTTAGCTTTTTGAGGAACTGGCAAATGGTTTTCCAAAGCAGTTGCAACATTTGCATTCCCACCATCAAGATACAAAAGTTTAAATTTCTCTGCATCCTCCTCAATGCTTGCTATTGTATGTCTTTTGATTATAGCCTTTCTAGTAGGTGTGAAGTGGCATCTCATTGTTTTTGATTTGCATTTTCTTTCTGAATGCTGAATGATGTTGAGCATCTTTTCAAGTACTTATGTCATTTGTGTATCTTCTTTGGAGAAATGTCTGTTCAAATCATTCACCCATCTTTTAATTAGATTGTCTTTTTATTGTTGAGTTGTAAGGTTTCTTTATATATTTGGATACTAGACTCTTATCAGGTGTATGATTTGAAATATGTTCTCTCATTCTGTTGGTGCAGCAAGTCAATTTTGATGGGTATACAGGTTGGGAGATCTTTGTGGCCTGTTAGAGTAGAGGATAAGTAGTGCATTCTAACTAATTGCCTTTGGATAGGTTCATTCTTAGCCTGTTCTTTCACTTTGTATCAGATGGGTATCTCTTCTATGTGTTTTGTACCTCTGGCCACCGGAGTTAAGATTTGTGAAATCCTAATTATGTATATCCTATTATTGCCCTTGTCCTGGTCTTAAGTATGAGAAACCTTTGGGAGCCACCAAATTTAAATAAGAATGGTGACATTAATCAATAGAGTCCTTGAAGACATAAGGTAGAACATGGAGGAGCTAAGGAGAGCGGAAGGGCCTGGAGAAGGGAGAAAGGAGCAGAAAGAAGGACAAACACACTTCCCTCACAATTTTACTGAGGATCCAGCTTTAACCTTCCTTTGAGCATAAATGAGATGTACTGTTCATTTTGTATGCAAGATTATTTCCATGACATACTTACAGTACATAGTATAATATAGTGATTATGCTAGACTTGTCTCTTACTTATTTAGAGAGATCTAAAAGATGCAGTAATTTATTTCGCTTGTGGAGAAAAGCTTTTTCCTATAGGTGTAGAGAGAGCCATCTGTCCATCTAATTTTCTCATTTCAGATTAATAAAGAATGTGTATATCCAAAGTAAAGAAAGCTATTATATCTATAATTAAACCTACTAAGGATAGTCATTGGGTTCTTTATGACAACTTCATCTACAGTGTCACAGTTGACAATCTGTATCCCTATATTATAAAAAAAAGTCACCACTTTAATCCACTGAATAAGGTCGTCAAGCTAGAAGTCAGCTTTGTGCAAATAATACAGCTTCTGCTTGATTGAATCATACACCTTTCAAACCAAATACATTCTTAAAAGATTTTTGTCCATAATCAGTATTCTGAAAGCATAGGGAATGTTGTTAGTAGGCAAAGGGCTACATTAAAGAAATGGTATTATTGAGGGGGAAAAAAAAACTGTCTCCAATCAGAACTTTCTTTTGTAAGGATAATGACAAGATTATACTGATTTCATAAAAAAGATGAAGAAATCAGGGTGAAAAAATGAAGGTTCTGTAGTATTGACTCAACACAGCAGAGGGATCAAGAAGGTCTCCCTGAACTCCTTTTGTTTGATGATGTCTCATTGTCAAGTATACTTATCCAAAACGAACAAATTATTAGCCAGGTTTTTTTTTAAATGAATTTGGGTACTTCGTGAAATTCATGAGAAAGACATGTCAGATTTACTCTTGTGGCTGATTCCAGTGGCCCAGCTCAAAACTGCAAAGTGTTTTCTATCAGATTGTTGGCCATCTAGCTTGAGAGCCCCTGGGAGGGGAGCTTTGCCATCTGTCTGTCCTATCCTGGGCCTTGCATTCTTTTGGCTGTCTTGAAATCTGTGAATAATGTCTGCCTATGCAGCTGAGAGAAATTTGTCATCTTCTCAATTGTAATATGTCATTGCATTCATTCCCTACCTCCAGCACATGCTAGCCATGGGGGGCTTGACCGAAAGTACACTTGTGCTTGTCAAAATGTCTACAAGAATAGACTTGGGGTTTGGAGGCAACCCCCTTCCCACCTCTCAAAAGAGCAGCACAGCAACAAGAGTTCTACAGTTATTTGTTGAACTTGGATTTTCAGTCATTTCCAAGGCACAATCATGCCTTCTCTGAGTTGTTTTTCTCTTTTCACATTACAGTACTTCATTATTGCCACAGGGGGAACTGTTGGCTTAATTTTGCTTTGGAGACGCTGCTGCTGAAATTATTAAACTAATGATTTATGCCCCCTGTGATACAGCAATCTCTTGTGCTTAAAAATGGTTACTATGTTTTGTTTACTGTTTATAACTACCAGTGGTTATGCCACGGAAAACCCCTGCCAGCTTGCAGGGTTTATTTATCCCTGTGGATCTTTAGAAACCACTGATTAATATAGAAAAAATTTGAATGGTTTATATTAAAAAAAAATCCCATAAGCTATGAATTAAACCACTGTGCTGTGATATATAGGAGGAAAAGTTCAGTGAGAATAAACAATGGATGTCAAAACCTACTGACTCTCGTATTTGCTTCTGGTTTTATCAAAGTGGAAAGTATGAGTGCTTTTCAGGAATACAGTGCTGTGACTCCATCAGTTTTGGGCTATGAGATCACCAGCATTTCCCCTTGGGTGCCGCACATTTTACCATATTAAGGAACCAATTTGCTTAGAGAAATGTTGCACATGTTTAAAGGCTGTTAAGTTTGATGGCTGGCAGAACTCTCCCATTTAGCCCTGAGGCCGGGCCTTGGTGAAAGAAGGCTTTACAACCAGCCTGCATTTTTTGTTCTGAGGTGCTTTTTGTAGCCAAAGGATTACACAAGGCAGATGAACCACGGGGCACGGAGGGATCCGATTTGTGAGTGATTTGTTTAAAATGGCAAAATGGTTCTTATACAATGTGTAAGTCTTGACCACGTTACCTCTCCAAGAGAAATACAGAAACCACCGCTGTTGCTTTGGACAGCTTCAGCCCAATTCCACACTTTCAGTCTTAGGCATCACCTGCTGGCACTTCAGTTACACCTTCCTGCAGGCTCCTGAGTGAACTCCGTCAGTCCATTTGGCTTTGTTTCCACTGCAAAATAGTCCCCCCACCCCAACCCTCTCTTGGACGGTGCCACACCTCCACTCCTCCTGTGATGGGCCAGTTCTGCTTGTTTACTGAACTCCTTTCCTCTGTGGTCTGATGCGGTCCATTCCAACAATGAGCGCTCTTCCCTGAGTGGACCTCAGGCCTCCCCCACACCAAGCCAGGCCAAGGTACAAGAAAGGTGTGGCATTTGTGCCGCAGGGCTGGGTACAATGACAAAACATTTATCAGTCGGGGGTCTGTAAATGTGATGAACGTGGATTATCCTGCCCAAAAGGCAGGACTTGAGCAAATTAGTTTGCAAATAGGAAAGAGGATGGACGAGGCCCTGAGTATGGGAATAAAACTACAGTTATAATGTGAACATCTGTGTACAGCTTGAGCCTCAGATATTCCCTTGATACAAAACTTTCCATACCAAAATGCAGTCAGACATTCAAGAGAAAGAGATAAGCTGGTCGTTGAGACACCGGGGACTAGTAAGATCTGTTTTATTCCTCCTCATAACTCATTATTTTTCTTCATGAAGATGCAAATTTTAGGCATAAAAATATTTAGTGTTATAGCACATGTGAATATGGAAAACATATTATCCAAGTAGCAATTTTAATTGGAAATACTTAACCTAATTTCATAGGTGTCTTCATTCAGTATGTATTTTCAGTTACTCTTAGAATTACTCTCCTTCTTGTATTAGAAGAGTAAAATGAAAGAAATAGAAATTCTGATGTAGTATATTCTAAAGATTTTTTAATGAATTCCATGTTTCATTTTTATTTTAACACAATGTTTAAGAAACTAAATCATACAGCTCATCTTAAATGTCTTAATGATCATTTTTTTAACTCAAAATATGATTTAATTACAAATTATTTTTAAATCACAGAAAATCTAAACACCAGTATGGTATGTGATTTGAAATTTTATACAACCACAAAACAGATTAAATATAAAGCTTAATAAGCATGACAGGCAAAAATATCTGTAATGTGTAGGATTTTCTAGCATGAAAAATTCCAGGCTTTGGTAGATAGATGTGGGGATTAGATTTCTCAGAGTTAATCAACAGAGTAAGTTTTCAAGGATCCCTAGTGAAAAAGAGTGAAAATAACTTGAAAATCAAATGCTTTTGTAGGGAAACCAGTGACCAACAATTAAGTATGTCAACAAAAAAAATATTGACATTATTTTTAAACATTATTCATGGTAATACATTTTCAGTCTACAGAATTGTAACACTTTCTAGGAACATTCATTTGTAACATTACTCTAGACATAATGACCATATTATCTATTGAATTTCTTTGTACCCTCACAGCTCCTTTTGTTTCTCTAAGGCCACTGGAGTTTGAAGGTAGAATGTGCATTCTGAAGGTGTCAGGAACACTTTAAGATTTAACCTCAACTCCAGAGCACCTCAAACTTCATTACTCAAGGAGAGGAGAATCAAGAAGCTGCCTCTCACTTGGGGGTTTAAAAATAAATAGGAGATGGTGAGGCTATGGGCTTACTCTGATTTTTTTCATTTCATTAGCTTTTATTGAAATATACATACAAAAAATGTACCAACTTGAATAATAGATTTTGAAGAGTTTTGACAAATTCTGTTATGTAACCACCACCACCATCAGGGTATAAAACATTTCCATCATCCCCCAATTTTCCTTCATGTCCTTCCAAACCCTCAGCCCTCAGTAGATACTCATTTCCTTTTGTTACTCTAATTGTGTCATTTCTTAAATTTCATATAAATGGACTCATACAGATCAGGGGGTATATCACTATGAAGTTGTTAGTGTTGGGTTTCTTTCGCTTAGCATAATGCTTTTGAAATTCATTTATCAGTAGTTCAACCATTTTTAGTATTGAATAATAATCTCCTCTTATATGGGTATAACAAAATGTGTGACCTTATTCACATTTTCTTGTTCTCACTTTGGTTTAATTTGCCCTTTTTTAAGGTGGAATATTATATCACTGATTTGAGACCTTGTTCTCTTTTATAATACATACTTTTGTTTTGTTTTTGCTATAAATCTCTTTAAACCCTGCTTTTCTGTAGTCCACAAATTTGGTACGTTATCATGCTGATTACTAATTTGTTGTTTCTCATCTTATGTTTACCCTTCTTTGTCCTACTTTGAGAAACTGAAGATGGGTCCTGTAAAAATTTCCTGTTGGCCAGTTACTGTAGTAATGTTAGCATGAGTCAATAGTGGGTTCTAGAAGAACACTAAATGACAGCAACAAAAGAGCCATCTTTCTGATGTGATGTTTAGTTTTCTCCCATTGCAACCAGTGCTGTGAAGGAGGCCTTGAAATGCTCAATCACTAGTGAATTTCTTCAGCACTCTAGTGGATTGTTTCTGGTGGAACAGCTCCAGACTGCCAGCACCCAATGGAGGCCACATTCTACAGAGAAGCTGAGCTACTCCATCACCCCAGAGAGCTAGTCTTGGTCTGCTGGCAGTGGATCAACTCTGGCCCATTGGCACTCTACAATAAAGTTCTTGGCCAGCATAAGGACTGTTTATTTGGATCAACCCTGGCTAGCCAGCACAATTCAGCTTGCTTTATGGTCACCCTGCATGTAATTTCTGTAGAATAGCTCCATCCTGCCTGCACCCTCTATTGAGTTTTTCAGACACTCAGTGGGGTCCTCTTACTGGCTTCAACCTCTGGCAAATTTGTTTGTCACAGGCAGGTTGAAGTTTCCTGTAGAAGTCATATTCTCTCCAATGAGATCTTAAAATTACACTAGTTGCGTGAGGGGGATTTCTTCCCCATTCTAAGCTCCTTCCTTGTGTGTTCTTCTTTAGCTGTAGAAATAGTAGATGGTTTCTAGTATTTGCTATTCCTATAGTTAATTACCTTTTACTAGTTAATAATTCTTAACCTTTACTTCTGTCTGTTGCTGCAATTTCTAGCTACTGATTAGAACCTGACCTGATACACTTGTGTTGTTATCTTCTTTCAGTTCAAACTATTTTCTAATTTCCCTTGTAATTTCTTCTTTGACCTATAAGGTTAAAAGAACATTGTTTTATTTTCATGGATTTGGGGGATAACTTAATGTTATTGAATTCTAGTTTAATTTTGTTGTGGTCACAGATCATACTTTATATGATTTCCATCTTTTCTAAGGTGGTAAAAACATATAACATAAAATCTACCTTATTAACAAAATTTTACGTGTATAGTACTGTATTACTAACTATATACACATTTCTGTATAGCAGATCTCTTAGAACTTTTTCATCTTGCCTGACTGAAACAAAACAAACCCATTGTACAGGAATTCCTCCTCCCACCCAGGCCCTGGCAGCCACTATTCCACTTTCTGTTCCATGAATTTGACTACTTTAAATATCTTATATAAATAATAATGGTGCAGTATTTGCCTTCCTGTAACTGGCTTATTTCACTTAGCATAAGGTCCTTCAGGTTCATCTGTGTCATCACAAATAGCAAGATTTCCTTTTTTTTTTTCCTTGATGGTTAAATAACATTCCATTGTACATATATATAGCCCATGCTACCACATTATCTTTATCAATTCATCTGCTGACAAATGCTTAGGTTGTGTCCATATCTTGATTATTATGAATAATCCTGCAAGGAACAAGGGAGCAGAAATATCTCTTCAAGATCCTGTTTTCAATTCTTTTGGATAAAAACCCAGAAGTGGGATTGCTGGATCATATCACAGTTCTACTTTATACTTTTTTGAAGAAACTCCATTTTGTTTTACATAGCAGCGACATCATTTTACAGTCCCACCAATAGTGTACAAAGGTTCCAGTTTCTTCACATCCTTACTAACACTTGTTATTTTCTTTCCTTTTTTTAATCATCATCCTGATATGTGAAAGGTGATATCTCATTATAGTTTTGATTTGCATTTCCAAATAGTGATGTTGAACATCTTTTCATATACCTATTGGCCATTTGTGTGTCTTCTTTGAAGAAATGTCTATTCAGGTTCTTTGCCCATTTTTTAATTGGGCTATTTATATATATTTTTTGTTATTGACTTGTAAGTGTTCCATATACATTTGGGTATTAAATGCTTACCAGATATGTGACTTGCACATATTTTTACCTTTCTGTACGTTGCCTTTTTACTCTTGATTATTTCCTTTGCTGCACAGAAACTTTTTAATTTGATGTAGTCCCACTTGTCTATTGCTTTTGTTGCCTATGCTTTTGGTGTCATATCCAGGAAATTACTGCTAAGACCAATGTTATGAAGATTTCCCCCTATATTTACTTCTAGGGGTTTAATAGTTTTAGATATATTGTTTAAGTTTTGAATCCATTTTGAGTTTGTTATTGTATATAGTATAGGATACAGATCCAATTTTTTTTTTTTTGCATGTAGATGTATAGTTTTTCCAAGGCAATTTGATGAAGGGACTATCCTTTCCCCATTGTATAATCTTGGCATCTTTATTGAAGATCACTTGACCATATATGCACGAATTTATTTCTGGCCTCTCCATTCTGTTCCATTGATCTGTATGTTTGTCTTTATGCCTGTACTATAAAGTTCTGGTTACTGCAGCTTTGTAATGTTTTTATCAGTCAGCAAGTGTGAAGCCTCCAGCTTTTTTCTTCTTTCCCAAGATTTTTTTTGACTCATTGTGGTGTTTTGCGTTTCCATGTGAACTTCTGGATTATTTTTTATTTCTGCAAAAAAAAAATGTCATTGGGAATTTGATAGAGATTCTATTAAATGTATAGATCACTTTGATTAGTATGAACATTTTAAAAGTATTGTCTTCTAATCCATGAACATAGGATGTCTTTTCATTTATTTGTGTCTTTAATTTCTTTCAGCAATGGTTTGTAGTTTTCATTGTACAAGTCCTTCACCTCTTTGGTTAAGTTTATTCACAAGTATTTTATTCTTTTTTGCTGGTGTAAATGAGGCTGTTTTCTTAATTTCCTTGTTAGATTGCTCATTGCTAATGTATAGAAATGCAACTGATTTCTGAGTGTTGATTTTGTTGAAACTTTACTGTTTGATTATTAGTTCTAACAGTTTTTTTGTGAGTATCATCTTTAGGTATTCTTATGTATAAGATCATGTCATTTATGAGCACAGATAATTTTACTTCTTCCTTTCCAATTTGGATGTCTTTTATTTATTTTTCTTGTTTAATTGCTCTAAGGCTTCCAGTACTATGTTGAGTAGTTGAGGTGAGAGAGGGCACCCTTGTCTTGTTCCTGATCTTAGAGGGAAAGCTTTCACATTTTCACCATTGTATGTGATGTTAGCTGTGACTTTTTTTTTTTTTTTTTTTGCGGTATGTGGGCCTCTCACTGTTGTGGACTCTCCCGTTGCGGAGCACAGGCTCCAGACGCACAGGCTCAGCGGCCATGGCTCACGGGCCCAGCCGCTCCACGGCATGTAGGATCTTCCCGGACCGGGACACGAACCCGTGTCCCCTGCATCGGCAGGCGGACTCTCAACCATTGCGCCACCAGGGAAGCCCTAGCTGTGGCTTTTTATATGTGGCCTTTATTTTGATGAGGCAATTTTCTTCTGTTCCTAGTTTATTGAGTGTTTTTATCATGAAAGGATGTTGAGTGCTTTCTCTGAATCTATTGAGATGATTATGTGATTTTTATCCTTTGTTCTCTAATACAGTGTATTATACTGATTGATTTTCATAAGTTGAACTATCCTCGCATACCAAGGATAAATCCCACTTAGTTGTGGTGTATGAGCCTTTTAATGTGCTATTGATTTCAGTTTGGTAATATTTAATTAAGAATTCTTACATCTGTGTTCATCGGGGATATTGGTTTGTAGTTTTCTTGTAGTGTATTTGTCTAGCTTTGGTAACAGAGTAATGTGGCCTTATAAAATGAGTTTGGAAGCATTCCCTTCCCTTCTAGTTTTTTGGAAGCGTTTGAGAAGGATTGGTGTTAATTCTTCTGTAAATGTCACAGATTTCTCCAGTGGAGTCATCTGGTCCTGGGCTTTTCTTTGTTGGGAGGATTTTTGTTAATGATTTAATCTCCTTATTAATTATAAATCTGTTCAGATTTTCTGTTTCTTCATGATTCAGTCTTAGTAGGTTGTACATTTCTAGGGATTTATTTATTTCTTCGGGGTTTGTTGGCATTTGATTGTTCATAGTAGTTGCTTATAATCCTTTTTTTTTATTTCTTTGGCATCAGTTTTAATGTCTCCTCTTTCATTTCTGATTTTGTTTATTTGAATCTTCTCTCTCTTTGCTAATCCTAGCTAAGGGCTTGCCAATTTTGTTTATCTTTTCAAAAACTGACTTTTAAGTTTCTTTGATTATTTTTTATCATTTTTCTATTCTCTATTCCATTTATTTATACACTCATGCTTATTATTTTCTTCATATTCTTCCTGATAATTTTGGGCTTAATTTGTTCTTCTTTTTCTTGTTCCTTGATGTATAAAGTTAGGTTGTTTATTTGAGATCTTTATTCATTTTTGAATGTAGGCATTTACCACTATACACTTCCCTGTTAGTACTGCTTCTGCTGCATCCCATTTTTTTGGCATGTTGTGTTTTTGTTTTTGTTTGTCTGAAGATAATTTTTGATTTGCCTTTTGATTTTTTTCTTTGACTCATTGGTTGTTCAGGATTACATTGTTTAATTTCCACATATTTGTGAATTTTGCAGTTTTCCTTCTGCTTTCGTTTCTAGTTTCCTCCCATTGTGGTCAGAAAAAATACTTGGTATAATTTCAATGTTTTAAAATTTGTTAAGACTTGTTTTGTGACCTATCATGTAATATATCCTTGAGAATGTTCCTTATGCACTTGAGAAGACTGTGTATTCTATTGCTGTTGGGTGGCATGTTCTGTTAGGTCCGTTTGTTCTATAGTGTTGTTCAAATAGTCTGTGTCCTTATTTATCTTCTGCCTAGTTATTCTATCTATTATTGAAATGAAATTGAAATATTCTACTATTACTGTGATGCTGTGTATTTCTACCTTCAATTTTTTTCTTTCAATTTTTGCTTCATATATTTTGATTCTCTATTGTTGGGTGCATATATGTTTACAGTTGTTATATCTTCATAGTACATTAGTTCTTTTATTACTTTGTAATGTCATATATTATATAATACCCTTCTTTGTCTCTTGTTAGTTTTTGACTTAAAGGCTATTTTGTCTAATATAAGTTTTTGCCAGATAGCATATTCTTAGTTGTAGGTTTTTTCCTCCCATCACTTTAAACATATTGTGCTACTCATTTCTGACCTTCAGAGTTTCTGCTGAAAAGTCAGCTGACAACCTTATGGGAAATCTCTTATACATAACTTGTTGCTTTTCCCTTACTGCTTTTAATAGTCTCCCCTTAGCTTTAATTTTTCCCATTTTAATTACAGTATGTGAACAACTCTCCTGTCAGTTCAGTGACTTCATGTTGATAAGCTGTAGTTGTCCATGGTGACTTTTACTTACCTTTCTTTCTTTTCTGAAAGTTGGTTGTTAAATATTTGTAAGCACATTGGTTTCAACTAATAAAGAAGCATTGGTAATTATAGGTATTTGCTAGTAACAGTAACTTTTCCATGAAGTAACAATACTTCATTAAAATGCAGTTAAATACTTAGGCTATGAAGTAACAGTACAGCATGAAAAAGAAGCCCATAAGTAGGCAGTCTAGGGTTGATATGGTAACTTTAAGATTTCACTTATTTTCCAAGTCTCCTGCTGTCTTTCTGTTCCAATATCCCTATTCTCATCCCTCGTCATTATCACCTCATTTTATAAGATGGTTGCTGGAGCTTCAGCCATCAACACCACATTCCAGGCAGGAAGAGGAAGAAGGGGGTCAAGGGTAAAAGGGTCCACCACCTCATAGATAAAGTAGTTCCTTTAAAGAACTTTCCTAAGAATCCTACTCAGTGACTTTTGCTTATGTCTCATTAACCATTCCTGACTGCAAAGAAGGTTACAAAGTGAAGGCTCAGCTGTGGAGTTTATCTGTCCCAGAAAAAATCTTGAATTCTCTTAATAAGGAAGAAAGGGAGAATGGACATTGGGCAACTGGCCTTTTCTGTCATAAGTACTTTAGAATTACTTTGTAATTAGAGCTATGTACCATTCCTTTTGTAAATATAACATATCTACTAAATTTTTCATAGTATGGTTTCAAATCAATGGATGATTTCATTTACTTGTCTTTATAGTGCCCTAAATAAGAATCACTTCATGATTCATTATGGAGTGGTACATGCAGTAGTCAATCCAGTGGCCATCTGCAGTCCCAGAAAACATCTCCCTTTCAGAATGCAGGGCCTATTCTAGTTTAAGTATCTCACTTCTTACACATAGTCAAAACAAACAAACAAAAATCTAGATTAGCTCTTCATAGTAATAAATCCAGGTATTGCCAACCAGGTATCTTCATTTGCCTGTAAGCAGTTAAGATAATTAGGGTAACTGTTCATTTTTTCTACAAAGAAGTTTTACTAAAATTTAGTTTTGTATTACTAGATTTTTTTTTTGTGCCATTTTAAAAATGTTATGCAAAATTTAATGATTAGGAATATATAAATAATACAAAGTACAAAACTCTTGTAATGTTGCCCTTTGGAAATATCCCTGTTAATGTTTGGTATATATTCTTCTGGCTTTTTTTCTTTACATCTATGAATATTTTTGTATTCTGAACTTATTATTTAAAAACTGGATTACTATTTCCATAATATTCCATTACTTGCTTTGAAAGAAAAATTAACAGTGTATCTTGAATACTGTTCCATGTTCTATTATATCATATAAGCCTACTTCGTTCTTTTTAAAGACTGTGTAGTAGTCCATTATAGAGATGTACTATAATTTTATCCACATATTAATGAATATTTAAGTTATTTCCACCTTCTCACTATTGGGAACATTTTGATGAGCATTCTTACATATATATCTTTGTGCACATGTGCACCTTTATTCTGTAGGATAAATTCCTTAGAAGTAAAACTACTAGACCAAAATATATGCAGGCATAAGATGTTAATAGCTGCTGCCTGATTACCCTCCTAAAAGGTTGTAAAAAATTACATTTATATCAATAGTGGGTATAATTCATTAAAATTGCTAATGGTAAAAAAAATCTACTGTTTTAATATGTGCTTCTTTAATTACTAGTGAGTTAAAACATATTTTTCATATGCTTGTGAATGTCCTTCGATCATTTTTTAACTAGATTGTCTTCGCGATATGATTTGTAAATAGTTCTTTATATTTTAGGAGCATTAATGCTTTGTCTTATTTACTGCAGTTTTTTTCTAGTTTATTATTCATCTTTGACTTGGTTTTTGGTGGTTTGCTTTTTGCCGTCTTTGGTCTTATTTTGTCAGTTTTGGTAATTTGTATTCTAGGAAATTTTGTATTTTATTTAAGTATTTTATTAGAATATTAGTATAGCCTTATGCACCAATAATTTTTAAAGCACTAACATTTAGATTTATCTTTACTGTTTATAGTTAAAAAAATAATTTACATTTTTGTCTTTATGAAGTTCCTTATATTGTTCCCTTATGCCCATATTGTCATTTTTCTAACTTCTCATTTAAATTATTAATTTATTTGTTTTTCCTTGCTGGGAAATAAACATGTTTATGTCTATAAACAAGCCTTAAACAAGGCAATCAGTTTTCATTTTAGTAAAACATTGGTTTATTTAACAGCCTTTGGTTTTTCATTGTTGTGATTTTCTAAATATTTCCAGTTGTGTTTTGGTTTTCTTCTTGATGTAAGAGTTCTTTAGGAGAAAACTTTAAATTTAAAAGCAATTCGAATTTCATTATTGCCCCATCTTTGTTATTTAGATATATTCATGTAAAGTTAAATCTTAGCACTCACAAATAAAATCAGAATTTAATTGCTATAGGTACATGTGGACGCGCACACACACACCCCAAAAATCAAAAAAACAGTTGTTCATGTGAGCCTTTCATACAGAACTTGGGATGCCAATCCCTGTGCCTTTTGGCCTATTGGGTAGAATAGCTAAGTATGTGCTGGGTGTGTTTAAGGAGAACAAGAAAGTCTAAATATTCTCCCGTAATCATTTTTCTCTACCCTGTTTTGTTCATTCTCTGTCTCCCTTTTCTCTGTCTCCATTTTCCTTCCTCTAAACTTATCATTCTTTTCCAATCTTTTCTTTGGCTTAAGTTACTGTTCCTTCAAAAACAAACATTTAGATGGGAAAAATACTTTTAAAACACATATTTCATTCTTATGTATGAGAGTCTGAGTAAAGTATGTGCTTTTAAACATTGAGTGCTAGTTGTGACTGGAGAACTTGCGGGTAGCAAATGAAGAGAAAAACTACACCTCCGTTTGCCTAGCATCAGGCATTTCAATCCAAGCTCAAAACTGATATACTTTAGCAAATAACATAGCACTTGACACACAGTCTGTGTTTAATAAATGTCTGTTGAATGAAAAAAATACATCTCAACTCTAAGATTTTTCTTCCATTTCTAGCATATTCAGTCACCGCATTCATTGTCTAATTTCCTAAAGATTTGTATTTGTTTGAATCTCACCTTTGAAATATCCCCTTGGTTGACATTCTGAAGCTTTTCAAGAGAAGAGGTGCCTGTCATGGTTCCATGATCCTCTAAGTATTTTTACATTGTTCGTTCAAACAGTACTACAGAGCCTCACCTTCTAACTTCATCTCCTCCACCTTTTATAAATTAAAGAAATGCATGGAAGGAAAAGTGTGTGCTGTGAAGATGAACATTTAGTTAGTTGATTTGTTTTGTGCTCTCGACTTTGTGTCCTCAGGAGCATTTATTAAGAATCAACTCTCCTAGCCATAAAAGAGAATGAAATAATGCCATTTACAGCAACATGGATGGACCTAGAGATTATCATACTAAGTGAAGTAAGGCAGACAGAAAGGAAATATCATATGATATCACTTACATGTGGAATCCTAAAAAAATGATGCAAATGAACTTATTTACAAAACAGAATCAGACTCACAGACATAGAAAACAAGTGTATGGTTACTAAAGGGGGAGGGGGAGTGTAAATTAGGAGTTTGGGATTAGCAGATACAAACTACTACATAGAAAACAGATAAACAACAAGGTCCTACTATATAGCAAAGGGACATATATTCAACATCTTATAATAAACTATAATGAAAAAGAATCTGTAAAAGAATATATATATGAGAATAAACTATATATACATGTACACACACACACATATGTAGCAGAATCACTTTTCTGTACACCAGAAACTGACACAACATTGTAAATCAACTATACTTCAATTAAAAAAAAGAATCAAGTCTCATATGATTATGGATGGGGCTCACTTCCAAGAGAGCTGAATAGAATTAGGTTGATCTTCTAGAAGTTTATACTCTGATGCTTTATCAGATATGTAGAACAGAAACTTCTTTTCTTATTGTTTTTCTAGGTAGTTGAGATTGAAGCAAAACAAGGAAGTGTTCCCCATGGTTAGAGAAGAGAATAATCTAAGGCACCTGGTAAAAAAAGGACATGAAATTTAAAAAAAATTGTACATGGTTTTGATTATCTGGTGTTTCTTATAAAAATATAGTAATGCCATGGGGAAGCTGCTGGCCGTGATTTGAACTGATCTGAATTGTCCTGTTAACTTATTCCCCTCAAGAGATAGTTGAGGATAACCTTTATGTACTTCTGTACTTAGTGCTGTATTAGTTGGGTTTTCCCAGAGAAACATAACCAATAGGATACACATATCTATCTTTGTCTATCTATATATAGCTTAATAGAGATATAAAAATAAAAATTAAATATAAAAAATTGGCTGACATGATTATGGAGGCTGTCAAGTTCTCAAATTCAAAATCTGCAGGATTGGTGGAAGGCTGGACACCCAGGAGAACTGATTCTGCAGTTCCAATTGGAGGGCAGTATGCTATAGAATCTCGCTTGCTCAGGGAAGAGCAATGTTTTTGTTCTATTCAAGTCTTCAACTGATTGGATGAGGTCCACTTACGTTAGTGAGGGCAATCTGCTTTAAGCAAAGTCCACCAATTTAAGTGTTAATCTTATCAAAAAACACCCTCACAGAAGTATTCAGAATAATGTTTGACCAAATATTGGGCACCCCATGGCCCAGACAATTCGACACCTAAAATTAACCATCACAGTACCCAAGCAAGCCTCAGGATAATTTTGTTTCCCAGATTCACATATAGAAGACAAAACAAATATGAAATGAATGACTGATTTTGCAAAGAATGTCCTAGTATAGACTAGTGTTCAGGGGGATTACTAAGAATAAGAAATAACTAAGCAAAGAGAACATGAGTAAAGTATATACCTCATGAGAAAGTCACAGTGTTTAGAATATCCCCAAAGAGCTATAATTTCCTGTAACTTGTATCCTCAGAGGTAAAATGAAAAAAAACTATGTCAGCAGGAAAACTAGATAATTTATATCAGCAATAAAAATTCCTTTATCCTTTGTTTTGTGGTAGCTTACCACACAAGATACCTCCTGTCTAGGTAACAGCTGAACTTAGATCTACAATTCATTTTTTGAAGGTGTTTTAAAAATATTTTAGACTAAATCACTTTAATATTTTAGATGAAAACAGTTATAAAAACAAAATTATCTGCACAACCACTCAATTGCTCCACTTCATTTTGCTAATATATTTCTCATTGGCATGTCATCAAAGCATATTTAACCTAAAAACAGACAAACAAATAAGCAAGCAATTATTTTTACATATTTTAAGAAGATTATTGTTTTTCAGGTAGAAAAGGACTGTGAAACTTTTCTGGTGACACATTTTCCTATGTTTATTAAGTAGTATGAATGCTTAAGAGAACAGCATAGAACAGTTTATCATTCAAAATGCATTACTTCAAAAATATTTTGTCCTTTTTATTTCTGTTTATAAAATCCACAATTTAATATGAATAAATGATGACTGTACCTTGGGCTTTTCACTAAAATATCAGAAGCCAGAGTTCTTAGCTGCCTGGGTTCTATTAGAACTTTGCAAATATGTCTCTTAAAACTTTTAATTGAATAAAGTTATAAAAATAGACCTGGCAACAGAAACTCATTTTCAAAAATTTAGTCTTGAATACTCAAAACACCTTATCCAATGAGACTTTCAGGCTAATTTCTTTTATGTATTTTCTTTCCCTAAACGAGTTCCTGTACTTTAGATTATAGGACCGTTATGGTCCCTAAGGCAGATCTCTGATTTATCAATGTCTGCCCTTAAAAACCTCAGGACATACAAATCAAACTTCATGTCATCATTATAGCTTTAGTCCTTGACTTCTCATTTTCCAGTCCACTGTTTTGTTCTGTTTTGTTTTTGTTTTTAAGTATGTGCTAAGCCTTTGGGGTAGGGCAAGGGAGATCTTTGGTCTTTCTGAGAGATTTTGTATTTGTATTTGATCACTTTTTAGAACTCTGAAGAGCAAGACATCCTTAAAGAATTTTTCAAATGAAGTTAACAATTGAGCTTTATCACAGCGCATCCATCTTTTCACTAAACATAAATCCACTAGTGACTCAAATAAACATATGAAATAATAGGGTAATATCTTGCCTAGTGATTATAAAAGGAAGAAATACTGAGATAAATGTAAACCAGTGAGACAACACTAAGGGGGAAGAGAGAGTCCCTGAAGGATGCAAGTGCCACACTCTTGCATCACCATTTCTATGTGAACTATTGCTAATATCTCGAATGGTTGCTATGTGTTCTGTACCCTACAGTGAGAGGAATCAGCAGAAATACACTAAGTTTATTTATATTTAAATTTTTAGCTTCAAAAACACAGTCTAGAGAGTTGAGGCCGTAGTAAATATGCCCCTCAGATTTGAAATAACACTAAGTTGGTTATAAAATAAAAGTACTGTGTATCAGATCGGCTACTGTGCCAGTGGGAAATTAAGAAGAGAAAAAGGTACTGAATTTTCTTTAATTGAGAAAGCAGATTTCACCGGTCATTATTAAGGGATTGGAATAACAACGTTTTGTTTTTGTAATTCCTTTACTAAGGAGCTGTGCATGATTTTGATCTCTGTGGTAGTGAGTATTATGCTAGGCAATGTTATGGTAACAAACAAACAATAATCTCAGTGTCCACGACAGTTTATTTCTCATTCATGAAAAGTCTGATGCATGTTGGGATTCCGTCCTTCATCTGGCAACTTCACCATGCAGAGCTCATGGTCTTGAGCTGTGGCTGAGGAAGAGAGCTGGATAGGCCTGGAAGAGGTATCTACCACTTTCTCTCATGCATTGGCCAGATGATAGCTATATGGTTTTAATTAACAGCAAGGGTGACTGGCAAATAAATGTAGGGACTACATCTGGTCTGTTGTATGGACTATTTGGTAAGGACTAAATGTCTCTGCCACAATCTCAGACTGGAATTAGAGAGTAGGATAGTGTGCTTTGTTCATATGGGTACAGGGGAAGCAGATTCAATCGAGGTTTATTTATTAATATTTGTTCCCCAACCAATTACATGGCATAAGATAATCATAATAATAGCTCTGACTTACTAAATTCCAGAAACCATTCTAAGCACTATATCTGCGTTATCTTATGCAATCCTTATCTATGCCCTTATGTTAGGCATTATTAGTATTACCTCTTTTGTACAGGTGAGGAGACTGTGGCAAGAGATGGTCAATGACTGGCCTAAGGTCACGTGGTAAATAAGTGGTAGAGCCAATTTTGAATCCAGGAAGTCAGGCTCCAGACCTAGGAGCTTTGCTTTTGTGTTTTAAGGTGAAGATCAATATAAAGCCACTAAAAACAAAACAAAACAAAACAAATCAACCCAGGTCTGTGGCTTTATTCTCACTAAAGGATTGTGTTTCTGCAGTTAACAGTATCTCATAGAAACAGCAACAGATCAGTGGACAGGTTTATGTGGGTGGTGGCCAGATAGGGAATGAAGAATACTAAAGGCATTTCTACCATTAGCAACCATCTCTGCAACTAAGAGTATGGATTCAGCAAGGATCTCAAAACCAATTTTTTTTTTATTAGAATGACCCATTTCCTTAGATATTTTACATCTGTGCTTTGCACCTTAAATTACTACTAATGTCACCAGAGAATAGAAAATTCATTGGAAATTGCCTCTTGATACTCTCAAAGTTATTCTTGAATAGAATAAACTGAAAAATAATATTAAAAATCTCTCCCCTTTGTCTTCTGCGTTTTTCTCCTTATTAATTTATCTTTTTCATTCTTTTTGTTTTGAACTCTTCATTGCTGCAGACATCCTCTGTTTCCTATCCACTTGCCAAATTTTAATCTATTTTAATAGTCCAGTCTTGGTTACACATAGTTTCTAACTTTTCAAATCACACACTGAATGCTTTTCGTTAACCAGTAAATTTTGCATAGTGAATTTCTATAATTATGCTTCTTTCTTCAAAGGGAATAAAAAGTATGATTAACAGTACTGTTATCTATTAAGAATTAAAACTTTCTTTTAAAAGCAGTGGAGCTCCATCATCATATTACTTTGACTTTAAACACTTTCTAAGGCAATGTTTTTTTCTCTCAACACAGCATCATAAAGTCTATTAAGTAGGATAATAGTAAATACAGCTTTTCTATGAAAATGAAAATTCCTGCTTTTGATCTGGACCAATTAAGTCTCGGCTGTGATTTGAGCCACGCATCACATGCATTGCTTTGTCCAATCTGTGATGTTTACATTTATCCCTTAGTATTTCACTATATCATGTTTAAATGTAAACAATTGAGTTTTGTTTTCCTGCGTCGGAATTCCTAAATAACAGTTCTGCCTATTACAGCTTTAAAGATGTGTCATGGCAGCTGCAAATAACTTCTAAAAAGAAACTTTGTGCAGGAAACTATCATATTTCATCTACACTCTGGCAAATGGTGCTTGCTTTTTGGCCCCAATTCAGCCTTCTTTTGCAAACCAACTTCCTGCAGCATGAGGATATACATTTTCCTGGGCCAAATATTCCAAAGTGTACACCAATTTGGGACTCCTAGCGTTTTCCAGCTCTCCAGCTTTTGGACATATGAGCACTGAAAATGCTAGGTTTCAACTATTGATGCCAAACGTTTAGGCTTTGAAGGCTGAAAAGTCAAGTCTTAATTTTAGTATTTAATGCCAGAAGCAAGCTGTCCTTTTGAAACAATTACTCCCTGGCAGTGGGTCAGCACACAACACCTCCTTTACAGGCGGTTTCTGTGTCATCTGCTCAGCACTCCCAGAGTGGTCAGTTACTTCTAGCTCTGGAGTGGAAATTGGATAATGTGAGTGGGGTGGGCAGGTTAGTGGACATGGACAGCGTGGTTATTTGATAAAAGGGAAGCTAACTAAATTTTAATTATTCATTTTTGTGTTTCTTTTTCTTTCCCAGCTAATGTGTAATTTTCTTTTTTTACTTCTCCATCTTTGGAAAATAGGGAAATAGTTGCTTTTCCATTCTTCCATCCTCCTCATTCTAAGTGCTTTAAAAGTTTAATAGCATAATGGAATAAAGAGTAACTTAGGTTTGCAGAGGACAGTTGCAGACAGGGTGATCAGAGAGAGTCTCTTTTAGGGGATGACATTTGAAGTAAGACCTGGATGACCAGAAGGAGGAAGTCATGAAAAGTTATGTGGGAAAAGCATTCCTAGCAGTGGGGATAGCTCATGGAAAGGCCCTAAAGGAGGAATTACCTTGGTGTATTTATGGAATAGAAAGGCCGGTGTGGCAAATAATATTATTTGGCTCATTCAGTAGACAATTCCTTTCTCACCTGCCTCTTGCCAATATGGTGTTTGAAAGTTAGTAGCTTTCCCAACACCTCTTATTGCCAAGATTGATCATTAACCTACTTTGAAACAATGATATTTACAGAGAAGTCTGTTTGTGGTTAATGAGGTATAGGGAAAATTCTGGTAAAGCTTTTACCTTCCAAGTAAAAAGATAGCTACAACTTCTCTCCCTTCCCTCTTCTTCCTGCCTAGAATGCAGATGTGAAGAATGGC
This sequence comes from Lagenorhynchus albirostris, assembly GCF_949774975.1. Classification (NCBI taxonomy): domain Eukaryota; kingdom Metazoa; phylum Chordata; class Mammalia; order Artiodactyla; family Delphinidae; genus Lagenorhynchus; species Lagenorhynchus albirostris. The sequence goes on along the minus strand of NC_083096.1, from coordinate 17,124,725 downwards.
ATGATAGCAGCCACACTGTAAACATGAGGCAATAAGCCTAGGGACTACAATCCAACATGCTAAGGATGGTAAAATAGAAACTGAAAATTAGCCTGGGTCCTTGATCACATTGACTTTTGGACCAATTCTGAGTTTACCTATTTCTGGGATTTTGGGTAAGTAAATTATAAATGTCCTTATGGTTTAAGCCATTGTTTATCAGATATTCTATTGCTTGCAGCTAAAAGCATTCCTACCCATTTGTAACAGTAGAGGTAGTAGAATAGTGTAGAATAGTGAGTGAACACAAGGGCTGAGAAATAGGAAGGGGCCAAATCATGTAGGCCTTTGTAGATAATGATAAGGGATTTAGATTTTATCCTAAGGGCTTAAGCAGAAAATCCCTGTTATCAGAATTATGGTTTTTTTAAATGAAAAGGTTACTCTGATATAACTAGGATATAGGTAGACTACAGGGAGACAGAAGAAGCAGAGAGGCAAGTTAGGAAGCTGTTGTAATAGTGAAGGGAAAGGATGAAGGTGGATGTGACTATGATGGTGGCAATGGAGAAGGAGATGAATTCAGTGAGTTTTCTCTGGCTCTGCACATGGAAGTGAGGGAAGGAGAGTGATCAAGGATTACTCCTAGATTGTTTGCCTGAGAAATTTGGTACTCAGTGGTGCCATTCACTGAGATGGAGGAAACAGGGAAAGGAGCAGATTGCTGGGAGGGGTAGCGGCAAAGGAAACCAGGAATTATATTTGATACACTAACTTTGAGATATTTAGTACACAGCAGAGTAGAGATGGAGTTTAGGGGAGAGGGTATGGGTAGACATAAATTTTGGAATTTGTAATTCTTTTAGCTTCAATAGAAAATTAGAAAAAAAGTTTCTAAATATTTTTTATGACTACCATGAATCTTCCATAAATTCCTTAATAATTCTCGAAAGAGAAATGGGGTTTAAAATTTCCCAGGGTTTTCCTAACCTTTCAGTGATTCTCTTTCTTCTTAGGAAGTTTTTGGTAATTGGATTGTGATACTGGCATAGAGGGCACTTTCTAAAAGAAATGGCTGCTGTCCATTTATCTATCTATCGCTCTGGTCTTTAAGTTTTCAAGTGGAATCACCTTATGTGATTTCTTAGTTTACGTAAGTATTTAATCAGTTGCTCTACTCCTCTGAGTATTGTAATTATTTCCAATGATAGGCAGATGTCTGTGTGGTCATCATTGCTGGCGTTACCTGTCCAGCTCCTCTGATATGTGGTAAGCATGATAAGAAGTTGTCAATACTTAAATAATAATGTGGAACACTTCCTGAGCGTTTACTATGTGACACATTCCTCTGTCTTGTTAGCAGTATCCATTATTTTTTTGCTGATTTCCCCCCCCAAAAAAATTGCATTTTATTTCAAAGTTAAAATGGAATTGTTTCCTAGATGTCACAATACAAGATTTTCCTTTCTTCATTGTCCTTGTTTATAATTTTCATATTTAAAGGATAACTTTGAAAGCAAAGACCCTAGGAAGGAAAATGTGAGCACTTTGAGACAGGACACCAGTTAGGAGACTGTTACTGTAACCTGATGACACACTTAGGCTGTAGCTGTGGAGAGGTAGACAAATATAAAGGAAAAAAAAGAAAAAAACATTTAGTAGGTATTTTGCACACTGATTAATCTTTTCCACCACAGCATATAGCACAGAGACAGTTTGTTAATAAATAGTGTTAAATGGAAAAGCAAGTTTGATGTGGAAAGTAGGGGAAAAGGAGAAACTTAAAAGGATTCCTAGTTTCTGACTTTGATCATTATGTGGATATTTTTGTGATAATAGAAGAAATCAGAGGGAAGAAACATATTAAGTTTGGGGATATATTGAATTTGTAATGCTCATAACACATTCAGGTGTCTGGCAGGAAGTTAGAGTATGGCACTCAGAATAGAGATACAGATTTTGGAGTGATGACCATTTTGTTGATAACTTAGTCCATGGAAATAGACAATGTATAGCGTGAGAAGAAAAGGAAGACAGTAGGCAGACCAGACATATGCTAGTCTCCAAGCTTTTTCAGATGCTGTTCCCTTTGCCTGGAGTGACCTTTGTCCAGATAGCCCATGACCTCTCCTCCTTCAGGTCTTGTTGTTCAAATGGCATCTTCTCAGTGAGATGTACCCCACCAACCCCATTTCTACTCTACCCCTTCTTGGGACTTCCCCTATTACCCTTCTTTATTTCCCCCCATAGTACTTAAAAGTATCTAGTACATTAAATATTTTATTTCTTTTTGTTTGTTTTGCCTATCAGTTTACCCCCACTAAAAGTTGCATTCCATGAGAGCAAGATTTTGTTTTTTCCTGCTTTGTTTATTGCTATAAACCTGGTACCTACAACAGTGTTAGGCATATAGAAAGTGCTCAATGTTTACTTATTGTATGAATTAAGAGCATGGGAAATCCGAAACAATGAAGGGGTATTTAGATTAAGCAAATGTCAAAGCAAAAACTGAGGGGAGACCAGAAAGATAGATGGAGCATCAAGAGAAACTAATGTCATGGAGGATTAAGGAGGAAGAGTTTCAAGCTGAAAATAGTGGTCAAAGCTATCAGAACATCATGGAGATAATAAGAAGAAAAAGACCTGAAATTTCACTTGGATAAAAGCCATAACAGATTTTAACTTAAATGGGAGAAAAAGTCCCCAACAAGCATCATGCATTCAAACTTCTTATGCATGTAAGAATTTCTTTGGAAACCTGGTTCTCACAATGAAGCAGGAAGTAAGGGAAAGTTGCAAGAGCATCTGTTCTCATGAGATTTTCAGACTTGAATCACAAACTAAAGGAAGTTTGGATAGTTCGGATAAAGTTCAGATACTTATCTGAACTTTGGGGGTGGTTATTTAAACCAAACTGAATACAATATGCAGCAGTTCATCTCCTAAAGACTAAAAATTCATTTGAGAACACTAACCGTAATGGTATTCATACCACATGTTTAGTTACTAACCTTTCATATTTGCTCTTTATAATAAAGTCGAAATGGAGAAAATACATAGATTTTGTGCTATCATTATATTTGTTAGAGGTGAAATTAAATAATCATGTTAATCTGTGTTTGCCCAGTGTTTAATGAACTAACATGTTTATGTACATCTTAGTTTTAAAATAATATTCTCATGAAATTTGAAAGTAATATCAGAGGTATTAAGACAACATTGAGAATAACTTTAAATCTCTCCCAGGTGCAGATCAATGAGAATTTTGATTATAGTACAAAATAATGGCTCACAATTTATCTTTATATACCTAAAAGATACTTTTTAACCATTTTTAATTTGAAATATAGTTAATATACAGTGTTGTGTTATTTTTAGGTGTACAGCAAAGTGATTCAGACATATATATTTATACACATATATATATATTCTTTTTCAGATTCTTTTCCATTTTAGGTTATTACAAGACATTAAATATTGTTCCCTGTGCTATACAGTAGGTCCTTGTTGTTTATTTTATATATAGTAGTATCTGTTAATACCAAACTCCTAATTTATCTCCCCCCTCCCGTCCCCTTTGGTAACCATAAGTTTGTTTTCTTAAAAGACATTTCTTTTTGACCTACACTAAAAAACAAGGCCAATAATATGGAGTATAAATCATATGTTGGATTGCATTTCAGTCTGATGCAGGTAAACAGAATAATTCCCTTCTGTTTATATAATGTTTTGCTGAACTTCGTTTATATTTAAAGCAGTTGACAGATAGTGCGCACTCCGGGAAGCAGCGCAATGGGAAATGGGCTTAAATACACAGTATAAATCAGAATTGGGTGAATTTAACTGCATTTTTGGTTTGGCTAACACCTTAAACCAGTTTTCAAATATCTAGGTGAGGCAAAAGTTGAAATATAAATTGTACAGCACAATTATCTCCCCTTTTTTAACGGATGGACATTTAACCGGAAATAGAATCTGTAAATCCTTCTGCTTTTATAGCTAATTCATCATCATACCTCATAAAGTCTATGCACTGTCCAGAAAGTCAACAGGTCCAGTTTTCTTAAGAAGCCACTTTCATAAGGAACACCCACAACTGAAACCTTAAGTTCTAAATTTATGAAATATTCAAACCTAAATTGATTACCAAGGCATTAGGTTCTAAAAACACTCTTCTATCTTTAATTAGATTGTATTACAAAAGCAAGGGGAGACCTCTGGCAGAAACCCAAACCTAGAAGAGATGTCCCCTAAAACAGGATTACTCTACTTTCTACACTCTCTAGGAAGCTTTTTATTTCGGTTCTTCAGAGGCTAACATCCCAGAAAATCTTGTTATAGACAAACTAAGCAATTAGGATTACAGGCAAGGGCATTATTCGGTCTAATGGAAGAGAAGAGCCTTCAGTGAAGGGTAGTTTGTCCCCAAGAGGTCAGGGAAGGGCTAAGGCTCCACTTCCTCTCTCTGCTCTAGTGAAAGTTCCGTTTCAAAGGATCTTAGGGGAGAAAGGGCGTCATAGGGAAGGTTAAGGAAAGACCTGGAAAAGAAGAGGATTGCAGAGAGGAGGTTGCGTAAATCAGCTAAGAAAAGAAAACAAGGCTGAGGATTCTTCTAATTAATGATGTGTTTCTAAGATTTTTTTTAAGTGCTTGTTAGGAAGTGAGAGCTAAAAAAATGTGGGAGCTTTAGAGATGCAATAAAGGGATTTAGGACATTACAAATAATTAATTTGTAACCTTTTGTGTTAAGGTTTTAAACTATTTTTGAGCGATGACAAGAAGATTGCTGTTAAACCTGTGCTTTGGGTAGTTACACAGCTGTATTTAATCTAGACATGGTTCTGTGAGTTTACTGAACATACATGTCTGAGGATTAAGGATTAGAGAATGTCACTAATGTAAATGGAGAAAAGAACTTTAGGGTTAGCTGAAGGCCTGAGCTTCATATTTCTCCTGAAGTATTCAAAATACTCTGATAGCTCTGCTTCATAGCTAGATAGTGCAGTGATAATCAATAGCCAAAGTTGGTTATTATTGATGATATTTATAAGAAATATTTAAATATATCTATCACATGCTCCCAACTCTACCTTTCAATAACTCTAATTTATTCAGTGTTCTTTCTGTGATATGGTCGGTCACATACAACAGTGAAAAGTCCTCCAGAAAACTACAAAGGACCAAGGAAACTAAATAGGAAAAATGAAGAGATCAAAGTAACATAATGGAGAAGAGTTTGATTCAAGATTTTGAGAAGCTAAAAGATGCTAAGAAAATACGAGATGATAGAAAATTAAGTGGTTTACAAAATTTAAGGAGACCAATAGGGGTCACTTGAAGGAGGCATAATCATTTAGAAAACTGTTGAAACAGCTCAAAAAACAAAAACTACCTCGTTGATATTTGGACTTTCAATGCGAGGACTCAAGTCATTTTTCAATTCAATTCTGAAAAATTCTCAGGTGATACCTTGTTTTATCTTTTAATCGTGGTAATTATTTCTATTATGTGTGTATAACTTACTGTTTGATTTGTGTTAAAAAACAAAACTGAGTAAATTTGAAGGTCTAATTGGCATTATTCAATGATTCGTGAACCAGGCGGCATCCAATCTATCAGATAGAAAGGCGCTCCAAGGAGCTGTACCAAATGGAAAGCTTTTGTAGGTAGAGGAAGGAGGGAAGGAGTTAAAAGATAGATAATCAAGGGCTATCCTGTTATCAGGAACAACTTTGTCCAGAGAGTATAAGGATTTTTGTTGGGCAGCTCTTGCTTTAGCAGCAGATTCAGCAATATCTTCAGGAGTTAAGGAGATTTCCATCTCTCTAGGAGGTGGCTTTGTGACCACCTAGAGGAGTGGGATAGGGAGGGTGGGAGGGAGATGCAAGAGGGAGGAGATATGGGGATATATGTATATGTATGGCTGATTCACTTTGTTATAAAGCAGAAACTAACACACCATTGTAAAGCAATGATACTCCAATAAAGATGTTAAAAAATAATAAAGAAAGAAAGAATTAAAAGCAAGTTTTAAAAAAAAGAGTTAAGGAGAGGTTCCCATCATAGCTTCATTTGTACTTTCTCCTAGTCAGGGGATCAGTGATCTTACAAAGGAAGCAAATTTTGAATCATGATTACCTCTTGGTAATTCCCATTTAAGTCTGTGGCTCAGGGCTGAAAGGTGACAGCCAAGGAGGCCAGTAAAATTTAAGGGTCAGAGACCACACAGGTAGTTTTATTTTGGCTACTCTTGCTTTGTGTCCCTTTCTGGTATAGAATCTGGATGCAAGGTTCCCTAGGTTTGGGACTGTTAACCAGAAACAGGAAAACAGACCCCCAGGGTTAGAGAGTCTAACACAATAGAAAGGGGACCGAGTTTATTCCTGAGGCATTGGAAATAAGGGCGAAAGTTATGATGGGAAGAACTACAGTATTATGGTAACATTGAGAATAGAAGGGAAATTGGTCACAGGGAGGACCAGGGCATCTCTAGCATTATGGACAGATCAGAGTTTCTGACAAATCCAGCAGTCTGAAAGATTACCCCCCCTTAGGAGTGGCCGGAGATATATGGATGATGCCATTATCTTTCCAGGCCAATGCCAGAGTAAAGGGAAGAAAGAAAAGAAAAGGTTTTCTGTTTAGTTAAAGTGGGAAGTCTTGACCCAGTGTCATGAGTGGAAGCAATCTACATCAGCGTCAGCTACTTCTCTTCCTCGTCAATTTGATTCAAAGGTCTCCAGTATCTGCACAGGACCAGATGTCAAGCAGACCCTTCTTTAACTGCGAGATGTGTACACGAGGTTCAAGTCCCTGAAGTTTAGCTTCCATCTGGTTAGTGAGGAGATTCTCTTGCAAGGAGATTCAAGGGAAGTCGTTCTTAGTGATTACAAATCCAAAGAACGGGAGGAAATTGGAAGCATTCGTTTGGAGAGCTGTAGACAGACATCTGAGGAATCTAGAAGAATTCAGGACCCAATCCAGCCATAGGTATATAACAAAACCTCAAAGGCAAACAACGTGGCCAGAATTCCACATAGACAAAAGTGCAAACACAATTTTTCTCTCTACCATTACCTCCAATTTTTTTTTTTTAACAAAAGATAATCACAGTGAAACTAATCTGTTTGCATTAAACTTGGCCTGATTATCACAAATGCAGCAAGAACAATGATCAACCATTTAAGACCCTTTCAAGACTGCTTTTCTGGGACCTGAAACAAGCGGCTTCACTGGCTCCATAAAGTCAGCCTTACTTTCTTAAAACTGTCTGGTCGTATCTGAGTCTATGCACATCTGTCTCAAATGTGACACTGCAGTCAAAGCTTTGATAATATAGCCAATGTTTCCAATTGTGTCCTATTACACAAAGAATAGATTCTAATTGAACTTATGCAAATAACTAAGTTGCTATGAAAAGAATACTCAAGAATTTCTGAATTCTGGAGGAATCAAGTAAATGTTTCTTTTCCAGAGAAAAAGTAAATGTTCCATCTTTGTTTACAAAGGTGTACTTCAGAAACCTGTACTTGTCACAGTTCTTCCTATGAATCTCCATGAAGAGGATGCACTATTGAAAGAACACTTTTGCAAAAACAGTAACTGTCTGAAAAATGACAAAAGATGTTAAAAATGTTCATTGTTACAGATCTAATGAGAGTTTACTTGAAAAGGAAATGTATATAAATGTTTAAGTTTACTTGAATGTTTCAAGTAAAACTTACTTTAAGTTTACTTAAATGTTTCAAGTTTACTTGAAAAGGAAATGTATATAAATGTTATATATCTTTGATATATAACATTTTAAGATAATAATTAGAATTACAAATGATACCGTTATACCAGGACATATGAGATTTCCAGGAATTTTACACAATTTCTGGAATACTTATAACATATGGAAATACAACATAGAGACTTAATATTATTTCTTATTTGACAATGCTTCCCATATAATTTAACATATCAAATAAGCCTAATTTGTTTAGCATCTCTTTTTTATTGGGTTGGCCAAAAAGTTTGTTCCAGTTTTTCCATAACCCGAATGAAATATTTGGCCAACCCAATATAAGGGGTGAGAACAAATCTTCTGAGATGTTCCAGAGGCTTTCTGGAAATCCCAAAGTATTTCCAGGTCAAAAAAGTCTTCGTTTATATTTTCATTTGGGAGAGTTTGTCTTTAACAGAAAAACTCCAATCTAGTTTTGTACCAGATTATTTTTGATATTAAAGTTTATTTACCTTAATTAAATGTAATCTCAGCCAGTTTGACCACATGTTAAAATATCTTTTGAAAAGATTTCTTTTCTACACCCTTTCTGCAATTTTTTTTTTTTTTTTTTTTTTTTTTACATTCAGATTTTCTGTTTTTTTCTCTTTCACCTTCTGAAACAAACAGCCTCATTTTAGGGCAAAACTGCTTCCTTTTCCCTCAACAATGACAACAAAATGCATCTCCATTCTTCATCTCTTCTTTTACTGAAAAACATGCATCCTGTTTTCCTTGTATAAGGAGATGTTCCCTTATTATTTCTAGTAGCTTTAATTACATATGTCAGAATTCTTAACCCTTAAAAACCTTAATTTCTAATGAAAATTTAGTAAGCAACTATGAATCATCTTTTATGTTAGCATTCTTTAACTTGGCACATTTATAAGTCCTTATAATTTCAAGAAACGTATGCTTTCTCATACTAAACTTTTTAGTGTGGCACAAAACATATTTACTAATAGACATCAATATAATTAGTTTCTCTGAAAAAGGAAGCCAAAAGTGGATAAACCCGTGTGTAGCAATTAATGATTTAGTATTTTATCTTATTTAGAAATGATCTAGATATTAAGTGACTTTTTATCATTTGACTTAACTCAGCAGAACCCTAAGTTTTCAAGTTACCAAAATATTTTAGAAACTACTTTTAAGCAAACGTTTTCTAAAGCCTCATTATCATTGAAAAGTTGATTTCTATACTTTTGTACCACTTGCATCTATGTAATTCACTGCTCCTAATAATTATATATAGACTACCAATAAAAACTTCATGAGATACTAGACAAAATCAGCTATCATCCCAAGCTATTTTTCTTGCTGACAAATGTTGTAAGAGATAACATGAACTCATTTGACCTTTCCTAAACCAAGGTAGAATAAAATATTGTATTTAATGCTGAAAGCTCTAATGACATGCCTGTTTTAATTAAACCCCCCAAACTAGCTTTAATACCAAATAAATTCCCAGATCACATAGATTTGAAAGGCTTTTGCATTAGTTACTTTTATATTTCTGAGAGTTTTAAGAATTCTTAATTCATGTAAGCCCTTAATCTTTAAGCCAATAAAATAGAGCTCTTTTACAAATTAATTTTAGTAATACCATTCATAGGTAGAAAATATCACATATCTACCTCACATATACATAGACACACATAAACGTACAGACACAGAAACCTTAAGGCTTTCATTTTAAAATTGTAGTCATCAATCAGGTGCAATAATACAAAACTCACTAGTTATAAGAGAACTTGAATCCAAGTTACGTTTCTTACAGGTGGAGTAACTTAAGGTTACCTGCTCAGATGGCTAAAGTTTTTTATTAATATTTGTAGAGAAGACACTTAAGATTTTTCATTTGTCTAAGTTTTAAAATAACCTTTTCCTCCTTTTGTTTTTCTTCTGATAAGAATTACCTCCCTTAAGTTTGCTTTTTTTTTTTTCTTTTTTTGCGGTATGCAGGCCTCTCACTGTTGTGGCCTCTCCCTTTGCAGAGCACAGGCTCCTGACGCGCAGGCTCAGCAGCCATGGCTCACGGGCCCAGCCGCTCCACAGCATGTGGGATCATCCCGGACTGGGACACGAACCAGTGTCCCCTGCATCAGCAGGGGGACTCTCAACCTCTGCGCCACCAGGGAAGCCCTAGAAGTTTGTATTTTAAAGAGATGAACTAGATAAGAGTTCTTGGAGTGATCAAGAAGAACATTTACATCTCAAAGGCACAGGGAAAGAATGCAAATTCCTCTAAGAAGGACTCTTGTTTCCTAAGGCCAGAATTTTTACAGTACCTATAAGCCTTTTGAGATGAATGGGTGAGGGTAATTGTTTAAAAGGATAGCTGACTCTGAATTGTTTCTAGAGCTACATTTCTGGCTTTGCAAAGATTTGTATGATAAAGACAGTTGCTTTTAATTCCTCAAATGATTGGGTTGCAGCTTATATGACATCACGTTGTTCCACCCATTCAGCCACATTGTCTTTAATTTGCTTTTTATATCAGGGAGAAGATTTCCAACTAAGATAGAAATCAAAAGATTTTTATGTTCTGGGTTTAGAGCTGTTTGTCTTTGGAATGTTTTAGTAAATCCTTCCACAAAGGCTTTAGAACGCTTTTCTTTCCCTCTGGGTACATAGTTTTATTTTAGCTTCAGGGAGAAAGCCTAAAAAAATTTCTGTTAGGCTCTGAAACAGAATATCAGCCTTTAATTCGACCAACTACTTAAAAAAAGTACTTTTAAATATCTTGTCAGTTTTCAGCAGGGACAAACAGTAAACGTTTCTGACAGTATTGTTAGGGGAATCACTGACCGAAACCACCGCCCTGGCCAGGCAAGATAGTAGCCACTTACATGAGTTCTCTTACAACAGGAGGTCCTGGTCAGGAATGCGGAACTAACAGGCTACCACCAAGGGGAAGAATTCGGGAAAGGTCAAAAGGAGAGAGGAGATGCGAGTCCACATGTCCCACCAACCTCCCAGAATCCTTGCTGGAATCCATCTTGGCTGAGTGATGCTCTTGGCACCAGGAAGGGCCCTGAGTCAGAATGATGGGCCAGAGACAACCCGGAAACGAACCCCATTACCATAAAATCTGAGACTGAGCCCCATGGCAAAGCAGTTCTCCTGGGCTCCCTTACCCTGCTGCTCTCCTCCAGGGCACCCCTTCCCAATCAAGTCTCTGGCTTTGTCAGCATGTGTGTCTCCTCGGACAGTTCATTTTCGAGTGTTAGGTAAGAGCGCACACTCTGGCCCTGGAAGAGTCCCCCTTTGCTGCAACAGTATTGCGTTATCCCTTAGACTCAAGAAGTGTGCCCAAAGATTTTCCTCTTTCTACAGACACAGATCCAGGAGAGTTGACTATGGTGAGAATTCTCACCCCTAGCCAGCTTCTGCCAGTTAAAGGTAGAGTGTTGCTCTGGTATCTACCAGAATCTGGAAAGATTTTCATTAATTTTAATCTTAGTTAAAATTAATTTAATTAAAATTCCCTTGGCTGTTTAAGGGAATAATGTAGCAGTTTACCAGAAAAACCCTCAGAATTCCTTCAGCTCTGGGAGATGCCTAAATGGTGGCCCACCTTTGAGGGTGATATGGACATTCCTATAAGGCCACTAACTCAGTGGACTTTTGCTTACAGTCTTGCAGTCTCTTTAGAGTGGAAAGAAAATTCAGACAGAGGATTACTAGAAAGAGAACTCATATAAAGGGGGGTAGGGAGGAACAGTACAAGACAGTCTTGTAGATCCCACTTTTGTCTTTAATTTTTCATTAGCCTTTCACAACAAATCTTCCAATGAAACCATTTTGGAATTTTTGAAACCTTTTGGAGGCTTCTGCATGCCATTTCAAATAGGTATCCCATTCCGTTTGTTTGATTTGGGAACCCTTGCTTTAAAGTGTGCTTCTTAAATAAATGATCTTGTCTAATTGGAACATTCCTCACAATGGCCATTGTAATTCCAGGTTGTTTTTTAGTAAGAATTTGTCATTTTCTAAGATATTTATAATTTCTGGAACCATAGTTCTTAGACATAAAATAGGCAGGTGTGCTGGAGGTGTCATGCTTTGACTCTTTAGAGCTTAAAGGTCACATTTCTTATTATTATCTATTAATTTTTTTTAGCTAAGTCTTTGGGTCTCTTGGAGGCAAACTAATACCTAAAAGGTTGTGTCACTGGGTTGGGAAATGTGTGACATTTTATGGTATATCTCATTGTATGGATATTTTCTTGAGATTGGTGGTGACCAACTTACCCTGACATGGGAGTCTTTGGCTTAGGTGGAAAGTACCTTAATAGCTTTTAAGTGCTCAATCAGTGCCCACTAATTTTTGTAGCATTTTGGCTTCTGAGATTCCCATTAGCAACAGCTTTTATCTACACAAAACAAGACAAATAAACAGGTGCACCTTAACGTACCAGCAGTATCCAGAGATGTTACTTTGTCCTGGCCAAGTAACACACACTCTTCCAATCTCTCCAGCCTCCCATTTATTATTCTAGTTAGATCATAATTTTGGTGAGGTAAATATTGCTAACATTTTTATGACTATTGTTGGAGGACAGAGGGAACGAAGAGTGCCCACTGAACTGAGAAGACATCTTGAGACTAAAAAACATGAAGCTGACAGCTCCATACAATCAATGGATCAGTTTATGATAGGGTAACTTACAGGGTGGGATCTGGATTGGGTAGACAATGATCCGGAAACATTGACAACTGCACTCACACTGCTGAGGGGCCATTAGGACAATTTTTTAGTTAACACAGGGTATGGGGTAAGGTATAGGTGCTTGGAAACAGGATGTGCATTCCTAACTTAAGATTTATGAATGGGTACTAGTCTCATAGGTGCCAGGAACACATCAGGGAAGGTTTTCCTCAGAAGGTTTTCCTAAGGACTAACAGAGCATAGAGGCTACCAGGTCCTAATGATTATTAAACAATGTCTATTAACTACAAAGCACTTGATAACAGAGAAGTGATTTGCTGAGTACAGTCCTGGGTAGAGTCAGTGAAAGGAGAAGTCGTAAGGCCCCAATATGGTGTCAGTTATGCTAACAGCCATACAGCTATGTATATGTGTTTCATGGCTACATCATTTAGCATTCTTTGAGTACTCTCTTTTCTATACAGCTTGTTTTTCCTGTAATTAATAACTAACATTTTTATTTGCTTATTTTTCTATGTATTTTTAAATTACAAAATCATCCTAATACGAATAGTCTACATCTTTTTGCAGTGCATTCAGAATAGACAGTTGTTCTACCAATATAATCTTGAAGAAACCTTTATTGGAGGTTTCTCATCTGCTCCAATATGAACTAATTTCCTTCTGTCTAACCTGGTATGAAGCTGTCACTTGTGATCTTCTTCAATGCCCTCCTGAGATTCCTTTTCACTCTTTCTCCTGTATTGGATCTCCCATTTCTTTATCCATGTTTTCCTTCTTGGCTTACTTTCTCATTTTAGTAGATAACATTCTCTAGTAAATTCCTGAGAAAAGTTGCAATAGAAATATACTTTTTGAGGAATGTCAAAAAGTTTTTTCCCTGTTTAAAAATGTCGTTATTTTACCATCACACTTAAGTTTTAGCTGAGCTAGCTCTAGAATTCTAGGTTAGAAAATATTTTCCTTCAGAGTTTTGAACACCTTACTCAGTCATCTCTAGTTTTTAGTAATGTTGGTCAAAATTTAAAAAAAAAATCAGATTCCTAGTATTGTTAGAACTACTATATCATCCATCTCCAACATAGAATTTCATAGGTTCTACTCTTTGCTCCCAATATTAGTGGGAATTATGATTTTAAACCCCTGTCCCTCAGTTTGAAATTGTTTGGAATCATTTCATTGACAATGAGGTTACTAAGCCATTTTCTCATGTGTGCTCTCTGGATGATGTCCTCTGGTCTTGTCTTTTCATTTTCTTTCTTTTTATTTATATCTTTTCATTTTCCCTTTTATTTTCCATCTCTGTATTACTGCTCTACTTTGTGTGAATATTTTTACCTGTATCTTCCCTGTTTTTTATTGAGTTTTTCCCTAATTTGCTGTGAAATTTTACTTTCTAAAAGGTTTTTTAATTTTTTTACCAGTTGTTTTTATAGTAATTTAAAATATTTCTATGGATGCAATATATTTCTCTTTATCTCCCTGAGGGTAGTGATGATATTTAGGTTTTGGAGTCTTTATTTTTTGAATTGAAATATGATTCACATACCACAAAATCACCATTTGAAAGTAGAAAATTCAACATTTGTTTGTCTATTCACAATGTTGTGCAAACACCACTAATTCCAGAAGATTTTCATAATCCCCCAAAGATACCCCATGCCTGTTAGCTGTCACTTTCTATCTCCCCTTTCTGCAGCTGCTGGCAACTGACCTCCTTTTTGTCCTTTTGGATTTACCTATTCTAGACATTTCATATCAGTGGAATCATACAATATTTGCCTTTTGTATTTGGCCATTTTCACTTAGCATAATATTTTCAAGGTTAATCCAAAACTTGTAGCATGTATCTTTACTACATTCCTTATTTATGGCTGAATAATATTCCGTCGTGCGGCTGTATCACTTTTGTTCATTCAGTTGATTGACAATTGGATTGTTTCTACATTTGGGCTATTAAAAAATAATGCTGCTATGAACATTTGTGTATTTTTATATTAACATGTGTTTTCAGTTATCTTGGGTATATACCTAGGAGTAGAATTACTAGATTATGTGGTAACACTTCATTTAAATTTTTGAGGAATTGCCAAACTGTTCTCCAAAGAGGCTACACCATTTTACATTGCTAGTGTTAATATGTGAGGGGTCCAATTTCTTTACTTTTTTACCAATATTTATTATTTTTCTTTAAAAAATATGGCCATCTTAGTTTGTGTGAAGTAGGATCTCACAATGGTTTTGATTTGAATTTTTTTAATGAATAATGATTTAGATCATCTTTTCATGTGCATATTTTCCATTTGTATATCTTATTTTAGAGAAACATTTATTCAGGTCCTTTGAGTATTTTCTAGGCTAGAGGCTCATCAATTTTATTGATCTTTTCAAAGAATCAGCCTTTGATTTTGTTGATTTTTTTATTTCTTCTTTTCAAATGTATTGATTTCTACTCTAATGGTTCTTATTTCTTTCATTCTGCTTACTTTAGATTTAATTTGCTCTCCTTTTTCCAGTTTCTGAAGGTAGAAGCTTAGATTTTTGATCTTCAATCTTTCTTCTTTTCCAGTTTAAGCACTTATTGCTGTAAATTTCTCTCTAAACACTGCTTTCACTGTATGCATCAAACGTTGATAAATTATATTTTTATTTAGTTCATTTAGTTCAAAAAAATTAAATTTCTCTTGTGATTTCTTCTACGACTCATGTTATTTAGAAGTATGCTTTTAAATCTCCAAGTAATTTGTGATTTTCCTTTCTGTTATTTATTTCTAATTTAATTCCATTGTGGTCTAAGAGCAGACTTTATGGGATTTTTTTTTTAATTAGTTAAGGTGATTTTATGTCCCAGAACTGGTCTATCTTGGTAAATAATCCATGTGAACTTGAAAAAAATGTTGATTTTGCTGTTGTTGGATAAATTAGTCTATAGATATCCATTATATCCAGTTGATTGTCCCTTTTTTAAATTTATGCAATGCTCTTCTTTTTCTCTGTTAATTTTTCTTATTCTTAAGGCTGCTCTGTCTGAAATTAAAGTAAAGCTACTGAAGTAAAGCTACTTTACATTTCTTTCCTTTTCTTTTTTTCCCCAAATTTCTTTGGATTAGTGTTAGTATGGTTTATGTTTCACCATTTCTTTAGTATAGATTTGTATGTGTCTTTATATTTAAAATGGGTTTCTTGTAGACAGTGTATAAGTTGGCCTTAATTTTTGATTCATTCTGACACTATCTGCCTTTTAATTGGCATATTTAGCCCGTGACATTAAAGTGATTATTGATATATTTGGATGAAAATCTACCAAAGTTGTCACAGTTTTCTATTCACTGACATTGTTCTTACTTCCTGTTTCATCACGTGCTCTTTGTATGCCTTTTGTGGTTTTAATTGAGCTTTTTTTTTGCTCTTTTTAGTGATTACTCTAGATTTTGCAATATATATTTACAACTAATCCCAGTCCACATTCAAATAACAGTATATATATATATCACTTCACCTGTAGTACAAATACTTTGTATCAACAAACTATTCCTAAGTCTTCCCATCTGTTTCTTATATTATTGATTTCATTCATTTCACTTATACATGAGATATAATCATGCATATAGTACAAAAGCATAATCAAGCATATAATACAGAAGCATACGTAATTGAATACATTTTTGCTATTATTTGAACTCATTGTTATCTTTTAGATGAATTAAGACTATGAAACTGTTATGTGTTAGATTAATTAAGAACTTAAAAAATGAAGTTTTTATTTTTAAGTAAAGTGTTTTTGTTTTTTTTTTTTTTGCAGTACGCAGGCCTCTCACCGTTGTGGCCTCTCCCGTTGCGGAGCACAGGCTCCGGACGCGCAGGCTCAGCGGCCATGGCTCACGGGCCCAGCCGCTCCGCGGCATGTGGGATCTTCCCGGACTGGGGCACGAACCTGTGTCCCCTGCATCGGCAGGCGGACTCTCAACCACTGCGCCACCAGGGAAGCCCCTAGGTAAAGTGTTTTTTTCCTCCAGCATCCTCTAAGATTTTTTTCTCAGTTTTGATGTTCTCCATTTTGAATATGATGTTTCTAGTTTTAGGGCTTTTTTGGGCATTTATCATGTTTGGGCTTCTTTGAGTTTCCCATATATGTAGTTTGCTATCAGACATTAATTTGGGGGAAATTCTCAGTCATTATTGCTTCAGATATTTATTTTGTTCCTTTATCTCTTTATTCTCTTACTGGTTTTCTCATCACACATATGATACACCTTTTTAGTTGTCCAACAGCTCTGATATTTTATCATTTTTTTCAATCATCTTCTCTTTGCTTTTCAGTTTTGCAATTTCCTATTGACATATCCTCACATATTCTTCCATATCCATGTCCTCTCTAGTAACTGAGTCTATCAAAGGCATTTTTCATTTCTGTTACAGTGTTTTTACCTCTAGTATTTCTCTTTGGTTCTTTCTTAGAATTTCCATCTTTCTGCTTATATTACCTATTTGTTCTTGTATCTTGTTTACTTTTCCCATTAGTAGACAATGTGCAAATATGCTAAGAACTCTTAGCATATGAATCATAGTTATTTTAAATTTCTGATCTGATAATTCCAACATCCCTGCCATATTTGAGTCTGTTTCTGATGTATGAACTATCTGTTCCAACTGTGTCTTTTTACTGTTCGGTGTGCCTTGTAATTTTTAGTTATAGCTGGACATGATGTATTGGGTAGTAAGCACAACAGTAAATAGGCCTTTAGTAATGTGATGATAGATTGTGGAGGAATGAGAAGTGTTCTGTAGTCCTGTGATTAAGTTTCAGTTTTGGTGATCCTGTGCCTCTGGACTGTGAACTTTACCTATGCTTCTAGTACCCCCACCCTTTGGTGGGACAGGATGGCTACAGTGGGTAGGTTGGAATCAGGTGTTTCTCTTCCCTCATGGAAAACTAGGCAGAGCTGAAGTTGAGTATTTCTCTTGAAAGGATAGAGCAGGCTGGAGTTGGATATTTTCCTTCACCCAGGTTGTTTAGACTCTGGTAAAGGGATTTCACTTGAGCACACACCTTGTTTGAAGAACAGATGCTCTGGTACATTTCAAAATTGTTACTTTTCCCCTTCTCCTACCTATAATCTAAGGGGATTCTCTTCCAATATTCATTGTGATAGCCTGATTGAGCTCCTAGAGGTAAAGCTCAGAAGAGTGTGGAGGCCCTCTTACAGCTGGTTCCCTCTGGAGTTTTTAACTCTCAGTCTTGTACACCCTGAGCTTTCCGATATTCATCAATTATAATTCAGATTTTCCTACCTCAGTACTGGTTCCCATAGTTTTCTGCTTGTGAGTTTCTGCTCAGGTAAGTTGTGATTCTGTGTATTTGCCTGTCCATCTCTCCACCTTGGCGGGTAATGGTTTCCCCTGTGACCTTACTTCTCTGAGGGATCTAAGATGAGTAGTTGATTTTTCAATTCGTTTAACTTTTTATTTATTATTAGAACAGAGTGGCTGTTACCGAGTCCAAGCTTGTACTGCTTGCTGCATGACAGGCCAATTAAATAAATAAGAGATGAGCTGTTGGGGCAAGGAATAGTGACTTTATTTGGAAAACCAGTAGACTGAGAATATGGTGGACGGGTGTCCCAGCCCTTGCCTGGGTTTGGATGCTAGTTGCTTATAGAACAAAGTGGGGGAGGTGAGGAGGTGAAGTAAAAAAGGTGCTAAGTTGCTGCAAGTATTTCCTGGTTCCAGCCAGATTCCAGAGAGGATGTGTTTATTTCTTCCTTCCTACAACCATTCACAGGTGGGCCTGGTCAGGGTGTTTCCTGTGAGCTAAACAAAGGTATTTTAGCTTAACACTTAGTCATGGGAGGCAGAGTTCCTGGAGGGGGACCATTATGTGTACTTTAAGTTATAGACGACATCCCTTTAGTGATTGGCTTGTAGCAAAAGCAGTAGAATACAAAATTTTAAGTGAAAGGAACAGATCCAATGTGGAGTCAGATTTGTTCTTCCCAATTACATGGTAACTCCGAAGATTCTTATATGCTAGTCCCAAACCAGAAGTTTTTCTTTTTAATTTTAATAATAACTCACATTTTCAATATTTCATGTGGGTCCAGGTTCATACATAGAAGACTCAACATCCTGAAGGTGTGGGTTCTTCTCAACTCGATTTCTATATTCAGTGCAATCCCTCTCAAAATTCCAGCAAGCTATTTTGTTTTTATCAACAAACTGATTCTTAAATTTATATGGAGAGGCAAAAGAACAGCCAGAATAGCCTACACAGTATTGAAAGAATAATTGGAAGGCTGACAAGACTTACTATAAAACAACAGCAATCAAGACAATATGGTCTGGTGAGAGAATAGACAAATAGAACAGAAATATACCCACATAGATACAGTGAACTAACATTTGACAAAGGAACAAAGGCAATACAATAGAGAATAGGTAGTCTTCTCATCAAATAGTACTGGGACAACTGGACATAAACACAAACAAAACAAAAGTATTACTCTATACACAGACCTTACACCCTTCACAAAAATTAAGTCAAAATGGATCATAGACTTAAATGTAAAACTCAAAAGTATAAAACTCTTAGATGATAATATAGGATAAAATCTAAATGACCTAGAGTATGGTGATGACATTTTAGATACAACACCAGAGGTATGATCCTTGAAAAAAATAATTGAATAGCTCTGCTTCATTAAAATTTAAAAATTATGCCCTGCAAATAGACTGTCAAAAGAGGGAGAAGACAAGCCATAAACTGGGAGAATATGTTTGTAAAAGCTCTATCTGATAAAGGACTGTTATTCAAATTATTCACAGAACTCTTAAAAGTCAATAATAAGAAAATGAAAAGCCTGATTAACAAATGCACTAAAGGGCTTCCCTGGTGGCGCAGTGGTTGAGAGTTCGCCTGCCGATGCAGGGGACACGGGTTCGTGCCCGGTCCGAGAAGATCCCACATGCCACGGAGCGGCTGGGCCCGTGAGCCATGGCCGCTGAGCCTGCGTGTCCGGAGCCTGTGCTCCGCAACGGGAGAGGCCACAACAGTGAGAGGCCCGCGTATCGGGAAAAAAAAAAAAAATGCACTAAAGACCTGAACAGACCTTATCATAAATGATACCCAGATAGGCAAAAAAACATATGAAAAAGTACTCCATATCATTAGTCATTAGGGAAATGCAAGTTAAAACAGCAGTGAGATATGACTACATACCTATGAGAATGGGTAAAATCCAGAACACTGACAACACTAAATGTTGGTGAGGACAGGAGCTCTCATTTATTACTGGTGGCAATGCAAAATGACACAGCAATTTGGAGGACAGTTTGGCACTTTCTTTTAAAAACTAAACATACTCTTACCGTACTATCCAGCAATCATGCCCCATGGTATTTACCCAAAGAGTTGAAAATTATGTCCACACAAAAATCTGCATATGGATGTTGATAGCAGTTTCATTCATAATTGCCAAAACTTAGAAGCAACCAAAATGTCTTTCAGTAGATGAATGGATAAACAGCTGTGGTACATATAGACAATGGAATGTTATTCAGTGTTAAAAAGAAATGAACTATCAACCCATAAAAACAATTGAAGGAACCTTAAATGCATATTTACTAAATGCATGAAGCCAATCTGAAAAGACTACCTACTGTATGATTTCAAATATATGATATTCTGAAAAAGGCAAAACTATGGAAATAATTTAAAAAATGTGGTTGCCAAGTGTTGGGAGAGGAGAAGGAATGAATAGGTAGAACACAGATTTTTAGCACAGTGAAACTACTCTCTATGATATTATAATTGTGGATACATACCATTGTAAATTTGTCAAATTCATAGAATGTACAACTCCAGGAGTGAACCCTTATGTAAACTATGGTCTTTGGATGATAGTGATGTGTCAATTTAGGTCATCAGTTTTAACAAATATCTCTCATGGGAGATGTTGTTAATGGGAAAGGCTATGCATGTGTAGGGGTGTGGAGTATATGGGAAATCTCTGCACCTCTGTTCAATTTTACTGAACCTAAACTGCTCTAAAAAATAATGTTTAAAAAATCTCATACTGATTTTTTTCTAGTTTTTTAAAAAATTAATTAATTAATTTTTCGCTGTGTTGGGTGTTCTTTGCTGTGCATGGGCTTTCTCTAGTTGCGGCAAGCGGGGGCTACTCTTCATTGCGGTGCATGGACTTCTCATTGCAGTGGCTTCTCTTGTTGCAGAACACGGGCTCTAGGAGTGCAGGCTTTAGTAGTTGTAGCTCGCGGGCTCAGCAGTTGTGGCTCGCGGACTCTAGAGCACAGGCTCAGTAGTTGTGGCACATGGGCCTAGTTGCTTCGTGGCATGTGGGATCTTCCCGGACCAGGGCTTGAACCCGTGTCCCCTGCATTGGCAGGTGGTCTCTTAACCACTGTGCCACCAGGGAAGTCCCAATTTTTTCTAGTTTTTGCTTCTGTTCTACTTTTGCTTCATATTAAATGTTTGTTCCTTTTGTATAGAAATTATGCTTTCATTCATGTCTTTGAACATATTAATTTATTTCTAATTATTTATTAGACTTCTACAAATCAGCTTCATCTGAGGTAAAATATTGTTTAATTTTTGATTTTGGGTGTCCATTTCACTTTAATTTTTTTTCATTTCTTCGAGTGTTTTGGATTTTTAGTTTGCGTATTTATTTCCTATGTGAGATGTCTTATATTCTCTTTCTCTGAGTATTCTGTCTAGCAACTTTGTAACTACCTTCTCTCAGCTCCCTGTGCTTCAAGTTCAAACTCGGTAATATAAAGGCAGTTCACAACTCCTCCCTGGTGATATTGAATATGTTAAAAATTCAGCTTCCAAGACAATAGGGCACTGTTCAGTTCCTGGGTGGGATGCTTTGTGTGTTCTCTGCAGTCTTAGATATGCAACTTATTAAAAGCTGTAACCTGAGGCAATGGTCAACGCCTTTTGTTCTGCTCCTCTTTTTATGATATGGGGAACATAACAGTTTCTTGATACAAACTGTGACCCTTATTTTGGGATCCTGCTTTGCACATAGACTTTTGAGTGAGTTTCCTTTACCTGACATGGCCAAATTCTCAGTCGTCGCCTCCAATTCCAGACCCGAAGACCATCATTTATGGTCTTATGAGGTGGCCTTCCAACCTCACCAACATTTCTAGTTTTATGAAGATGTTTATGTTCCCTTTGAACTGCCCTATGTGCTTCTTTTTTCTCCTATTTTTTTCTATATCATTAACTAATTGTATTTGTGGTGAAGGAAGTCAGTCAAAACATGAATTCAATATATCATCTGTACAAGACATTCTTTGACTAGCTATTAACACTTATTTTAACACTTAACCCCTAGCTCATCCTGTTCCTCTACATGTTTGTAATGTTTCTTGAATCCCTGAAAATGCCAAGCTCTTACCCACCTCAAATGAAGAAACAGTTTCCTCCATCTAAAACACTTCCATCTAAGTTCTTCACACGGCTGACATTTCATCTTCCCAGGTCATAGCTTAAGTCACCTCACCAGAGAGGCAGTCCCTGATCACACAATATAAGTGGACCTTCCTCCTGTTTCTTCTTCTTCTTTTTATTATTATTTTACCTCAGAATCTTGTTAGGTTTCCTCAGAGCATTCTTTAAGATGTATTACTTATTTATTTATTGGTTTATTGGCTGGTTGTATGACCACCATACCCTCCATCAGAAGGTAAGTTCTATATAGAGCATTTCTATGAAAGTTGTGTGGTTCAGCCACTGCCTGGCATTTGTTGAGTGAATGTATAAAATGAATCTTTTTGTGAATGAAGTATACCAGTGCTTAAACAGAATCCACTTTACACACACAAAATGTATGAGTCTAGATTGTTAAAACATTCTCTTTTTTCCTCTCATGAAAGTAAGGAGTGAACTAAATTCTAAATCAGTAAAGCCTACAGATAATGTGTGGTTATCTACATTTATAGGTTACAAATCAAGCATGATTATTGAAAATTTATTTAGAATTATCATAAGAAATGATTCCTTGCAACCAAGGGTAATCCTTGGACTTATTTATGTTGCAGTTCTCAGTGTTTGCTTTAGGTCTTTAGAAACACCTTAATTTTCTCACTGCAAAGACTATAAAATTTGAAAGCTGTTGATGGAAAATTATTGTAGGATTTACTTTGAGCTCAGAAGCAAAATTTTAGATACTTATTCACTGAAGTGCAGCACCTTGATATGATTAAAAGCCTCCAGTGACTAATTCCCACATGAATTTTCTAAGTTATTCTTTTACTTCAAAAATATTTTGGAACCTCTTAAAGGTTTAGACTGAGACGAAAAAAAAGAATAATTACTTAGAACTTCAGTTTCTAAGAGCTTGAGTAGGAATGAGTTAGATTTTCAAATTCAGGTAAGTTAATACTTAATTCAATAGCTGTTGACAAACATAATTGATGGAAAATGTGTTTGTAGATCATGTGTTCTATTTTCTTACCAAAATATGTGAATTATAACTGGAATTCTATGGTTTGGAACAAACATGAACTTGAATTAGGAAATTTAATTAAATGTGGAACAATGGGGAAATTGTGAATAGGGAGGTAAAGAGAACCAAAACTCTTACACCATTCTATTATTTACCAAAACCTGCCAAATTTTGAATCCCTGTATACCATGTGATAAAGCACAATATGAAAATTAAGCTTCTGTCTTAGTCATCTGTTCATTATACACTATATTAGCTTGGGACGTTAAAGAAATATTTTAGTAACACTGCAAGAATTGCAGCCAGCAATCTTTTCCGGGTTATGTGCAAAGTAAACAGTGACTAGGAAGAAAACTTACTCAGTGAGAGAACTTCTTAATTTTATAACTATAACGTCTGGTGTGGGGGAGGAAATGAAATTAAATTGCAAGGCTATTAATGAATTCTGGTTTTGTTTAGGTATAGTATCTTTTCACCAAGAGGATATGCTGTTATCTTTTTAGCATGATAAGATCATAGAAAAAAATAATAAGTATTATTCTAATTTAGGCACAAACACTAGAAGAATTACTTGTGGCTTGGAAATGAAATAGTTTTAAACCAAGAGAGGGATTTTTTTGAGTACATGGAGGTTTCAGTTCCTTTCTACTCTGACGAGGAGCAAATGGACAGATTTTGCACCAAGAGATGTTGCAATAGAAGAACTGGGCTTTTTAATGTTCAATATCATTTTGTTTATATTTTCCCAAGATAATTGCATGTCTTCATACCCTCTCATATTTTATCTGTGTCATTTCTGATTCAGGCAGAGAATCAAAGCTTCATTCAATTCTTTTTGTAAAGCATCTAGTGTTGTTTTCAAATAAATGATGAATGAATATTTTTTAAAATATTCAACAATGTAAGAGGATCATTAGTTTCTTTATATGTTCATATTATGTTCATGAACTTTTCAAAATGTTGCTTATATTTCCTCCTCCAATTGCCATAGATCAGTCTTGCAGAAAATGTTCATTTGTCTCACTTTTATTGCACCCTCATCTGGCAAGCTTTCAGGTTCTATTAGAGCCACAGTAGTCATTTCCCTGGTGGTTTTGATACAATCCAAAGAAACCAGATCAGAAGACCTGTTTATTTTATTTCTTCAGCTTTTCCCCTCAGTACTTAATATTTTGTTTTCCTTTTCATTGAGATAGGTATCATTGCAATAATTTTACAGATCCAGGAAAAGTTAGATTCCTAATAGCCTCATTGCTGATACATGATTTTTGTCCCTGTACAGGTCTTTGATGTTCTGAACTCTGGGGTTGTGATTTTGTTACATCATTACCCCAGTGCTTTTGCCTTCATACTCACTCCTGTCTAGAGATCCTTATTTCCAATGAGAAGGGCTGGGAGGGAGTTAAGAAAATATTTACCTCATAACCAGGAAGGAAACTGGCTTACACCCTGAAACATTTGAGCTCAGAAAAAGAGGCAAGCATACCATTAGGCTCATTTCATTTAAAAAAAAAAAAAAATCATCAGTAGTCATTCAACCTTGTTCACCCAAACTGGAGGTAGCACAGCAATGTGGTTGATAGCCCAACTCTGAACTATTAATATTTTGACAACCGAGATTTTTAAAAATTTATTTTTATTGAAGTATAGTTGATTTGTAATGTGGTATTGGTTTCTGGTGTACAGCAGAGTGATTCCATTATACATATATATATGTTGTTTTTCATATTATTTTCCATATGGTTTATCACAGGATATTGAATATAGTTCCCTGTGCTATACAGTAGGACCTTGTTGTTTATCCATTCCATATATAATAGTTTGCATCTGCTGATCCCAAACTCCCAATCCATCCCTCCCCACCTCCCCTCCCTCTTGGCAACCACGAGTCTGTTCTCTATGTCTGTGAATCTGTTTCTGTTTCACAGATAAGTTCATTTGTGTCATATTTTAGATTACACATATAGGTGGTATCATATGGTATTTGTCTTTCTCTTTCTGACTTCACTTAGTATGGTAATCTCTAGGCCCATCAGTGTTGCTGCCCATCTTCTTTATCCATTTATCTGTTGATGGACAGTTAGAACAACCGAGACTTTAACAAGACATTAAACCTGTCCCCACCACTTCCTACCTAGGTAACATTAGACTTATTCTTTACTTATAAAAATATGAGGTCTATGGTCAGTGGTCCTCCTTACAAAAAGTGTGTGCATATCATGTCGCTATTAATAATTCCCCTCTCTGTACATCCCTATAAACTGAGGCTTCATAAACATGCACTTTCACTGCACCCCTCTTTTTGTTTTCCCTACTAAAAGGAAACACACATACACATCCAAATAGGAACAAAATAAGAGCAATAAAAACAAAATTAAAAACTTAAATGTAGATTATAAAAGAAAATCCTGGTGCATAGGGAAAAACAGTAAAGACCTAAGTATAGTATACCACATGAAAAATTTTAAAGTCTTACTTTAAAAATGAAACCAAGAAAATGGAAAGATTGAAGAATCCCATTCAAGAGAAAACTATGGGTTGCAGTCTATATGTCAGGACTGAATTCTAAAGGAGAAAATCAGGAAAAAATAAAAAGAAAGATGGGGAATATAGTTATATGGTTGAATGTTGAACTTGTCGTAAGTTTAGATATGATGATTGCAGACGGATAAGGGACTGATTTATACTGGAAAACTGAGTTGCATTTTGTCAGTAAAGTATTATATTACCTCAACAAGATCTCATCTTATAGCCTTACATTTTAAATTAGAAATAATTGCTATCTCCTTGCCTGAAGGTTTAGCTTGATTATTAAATAAATAATGAGAAAATAAGTGATCATGGAAATAAAATAAATGCTTGAAACTGAGGTTTCCATTTTGATGATAGCTAATACTCCTGATAACTAAGTCTGTTTTCTGAAAAGGTCCGAAAAAAATTAATAGAGGAATGGTTTTTGAGAATGTGTGTGAGTTATTACTACTTAATTTCTCTGAGAGCAACGACAATAGTTGAATTTACTCATCCTTTAAAAATGTTTGTTTGGAGTCAAAGCATGGACATAATTATAACAAATTCACAATAGCCAGTTTTACCCAATTTAACCAAATAAGTTGTGAAATGAAGATATGAGAATAATAAACTTCATTTAGAGGCTTCAGATATCATTTTTACTGTATTGACAGCTGTTCTCCGTCAAAGGCAGTTATAGAAGAGATGGGTTTTCAAGCTGTCTGCTTTGGTCTGATAGTCCTTGTGCTGCACTTCTTTTATCACAATGTGTCCTGTAATAGTCAAATTCACAAAGCAAAGCAAGCCATATCCTAGAAATGATCACCTATTAAGCAATGGGAAAATGTAGTCAATACTAGAGAAAAATGTTTTGTTTTTTATTTCCTTTTGGTTTAATTTTTTCTCATTGATGAGAGTACACAGTTGATTCAGCATGTATTTTTTTTCATTCAGTAATCAGAATTTTAATATTAGAGTTACTTAGATTTAGAGAAGAAAAATGTTTCCTGTTTACTTCTGATGTTTGATTGTTTACCAGATTGCATAATCTGGAACTTTGAATTCATAGGCTGAGCATCTTCCTATAATTGACTGTAACATCATATTCTAAGTTCCAGAGAAAGATACTTTGTGTTTCACTTTTTTCCCCCAAATTATTAGTATCTCAGTTTGTGTTCACAATACCCTTGACAATAGGTATGGCAAGGCTTGTACTATTATAATTTCATAGATACAATATCTAAGACCCAATATAGTTGGCCTAAAGTTCCTCCCCCTCAGAGTTTTTCCCACTAACCTAAAGAGAAGAATGCATCTTAATTCTTAATATGTTTAATAAATAAACAAATAACTGAATCGTTCTTATTTATCCAAGTTGATAGTCTACAGAGTCTGGGCCCCAGTCTGGTCTCAGTTGACAATAATGGTGTTAGGGAGGAAGCGAGAGACCAAATACCACTGACCCTGAAACTTCTGGACTCTTATCCGTGTTCTGCACTGGACGAAAACATTTGCTTTTGCCTGAAGATACTATTCAGAACTAAAAGAGAAATTTTATGGATACAGTCAACTGGCTAGCAGTCCCTAACTCAGCCTCCCCCAAATTCCCATTAAAATATTTATGCAGACTGAAAAATAATGAAAATTCCTCAACATCAAACACTTGGACTGAGCATCAATTTACTTCTAGGATCTGAGAGAAATGTCTGCTTGGCAGAAGACTCCTTTCATGCTCTTTTGCTAAGAACAGTTTTAGTTGCCAGGCATTAAAGGGGACAATTTTCCCTCTCCAAAAATCTTCCTGCTGGCATCTTATTTTCTTCTGATGGAATTTCTTCTCCTCTTTCAAGGTATTGTTTCTTCTTGAATCCCATTGATAATGGTAAACATTAAAAAAAAACTTTCTTCTTTTTTCTAATAAATAATCTTCATGTATATTCTTGTGAGGCTCTGGGATGATATTCTATTTTTTTTTTCATTTTGCTTAATTTTTCCACAGAGGCCCTAAGGTCTACACTTAAACAGAAAACTGGGCAGCAGTTTCTTTTTCGAGGAACCAGCTTTTCAGCTAACCCGAGTACCTTCTCTCTACTTCTTCTCTCTTAGGACTCACCTGTCATAGAACACTTGTGAAGACACTAATTTGAGCATATCACATCCTGAGGGGTAAGGTGAGGACAGGGCTAAAATTCCCTAAATAAAATAATTTGGAAGAGAGCAGAAGTTCAGGTAGCAATAAATGTTAGCATTACATTTTTTATGAGAACTAGGCAGTGAGTGCAGAAAGAGGCTTAATTTAGAAAATATGCACAAAATATGCATAAAATATCAATGGTGGGATTATATGAAGGATTCCTACTACTGGTTTCCAGTCTGACATGTAGGGAGCTTAGAAGTCACTACTCCATCCTAACAAGAAGTAAAAAACTGAACAAACGTAAAAATCATCAGTTTTTCTTAGATCACTTAGAGAAGTGAGATCACAGGGCAAGCTGCTGCCCCAGAACTTGGAGAGACACATAGGAGAACACAGAGAACCACAGCTTAACTGGAGCAGACACTCATGCGCAGGAATCGCCCGATGAAGCAATGCTGGGTTAGGAGAAACTAAACTGTAATCAATTGCTGTAGGCTCAGTGTAGACAAATTAGATAATTTAAAACCCCGGGGGGGGTCCCAGTCATAGGGGAATCCCCACACTTTTGTGGGTTTTACCACCAGTTCAACTAGGATCTCACAATGAGTATTAGAGGGAAAAAATTCCCTTGTACAACAGCAGGGGGAGGGAAAAGTAGCCATTTTGAAATATTCCAGAGCATTTTTTTCTTCTTAAGAAGGCCTGGGCTCAAGAGAAACTATTTTAGCAGAGTCTAATATACTGGATTTTTTTTTTTTTCCAGAGCCTAATCAAGCTTGGGGAAGGAAAATACACAAATACAGCCCAGTCTTGCCTTCTATGTATGGGAAGGGAAATATCCCACTCCAGTTCCCTCTAGCCTTCCACATGTGGAGAAGAGCAATACCAAGTTCCATCCTGTTCTAGCCATTCTGTCCTACCTAAGGGAGGGAAACTGAGAAGCACTGATGAAGTTCTCAATCCAAGGGTGCAGAATTATGAAAAAAACTGAGACCTAATTATAGAACTACAGAATACTTTCCATCCCCCCATAACTTACTGACACATTACTAAAGGCCTATTTACTGTAGTTCCTTTTACCCAGGACATGATACCCAGTTTTTACCAAAAAATTACAAGGCATATGAAAAGAATAAAATACAGCCTAAAGAGATGGAGCAAACATCAGAAACAGACTCATATATGGCAGGGATGTTGGAATTACCAGACCAGGAATTTAAAGTAACTATGATTAACATGCTAAGGACTCTAATGGAAAAAGTAGAAAACGTGCAAGAATAGATAGGTAATGTAAGATGGAAATTTTAAGAAAGAATAAAAAAGAAATGCCAGAGATCAAAATATCAGACAGAGTAAAGAATGCCTTCAACGATCCCCTTAATAGACAAGGCACAAGTATGGCATCTCTGAGGATATGTCAATAGAAACTTAACAAAACTGAAAAGCAATGAGAAAAAAAGAGTGAAAAAAATGGGATAGAGTATCCAAGAACTGAGGGACAACTATAAAGAGTGTATCATACACATAGTGGAGCTATCAGTAGGAAAATAGAGAAATAGATGTGAGGTGATATCTCATTGTAGTTTTGATTTACATTTCTCTAATAATTAGCAATGTTGAGCATCTTTTCATGTGCCTTTTGACCATCTGTATGTACTAATTGGAGAAATGTCTATTTAGATCTTCTGCCCATTTTTTATTGGTTTGTTTTTTTGATATTGAGCTGTATGAGCTGTTTGTATGTTTTAGAGATTAAATGCAGTCTCTTCTATAAGTGGTGCCAGGAAAACTGACAGCTACATGTAAAAGAATGAAATTAGGACATTCTCTAACACCACACACAAAATAAACTCAAACTTAATTAAAGACCTAAAAGTAAAACTGGATACTATAAAATTCCTAGAGGAAAACATAGGCAGAACACTCTGACATAAATTGCAGCAATATCTTTTTGGATCCATGGGGCTTCCCTGGTGGCACAGTGGTTGAGAGTCCACCTGCCAATTCAGGGGACACAGGTTCGTGCCCCGGTCCGGGAAGATCCCACATGCCATGGAGCGGCTGGTCCCGTGAGCCATGGCCGCTGAGCCTGCGCGTGCTCTGCAACGGGAGAGGCCACAACATTGAGAGGCCCGCGTACCGCCAAAAAAAAAAAAAATTGCAGCAATATCTTTTTGGATCCATCTCCTAGAGTAATGGAAATAAAAACAAAACAAAACAAAATCCAAATGGAACCTAATTAAACGTAAAAGCTTTTGCACAGCAAAAGAAACTATAAATGAAATGAAAAGACAAACTACAGAATGGGAGAAAATATTTGCAAATGATGCAACTGACAAGGGATTAATCTCTGTCATTTTTTGAAGGACAGTTTTGTCAAAATCTTGATTGGAAGTTTTTTTTTTTTCCTTTCAGCACTTTAAATATGATATCCTCCTGTCTTTTCACCACTGTGGTTCCTGATGAGAAATTGGCTGTTAATTTTATTGAGGATCCCTCATAAATGATGACTCACTTCTTTCTTGCTACTTTCAAGATTCTCTATCTTTGGCTTTTAAAAGTTTGATTATAATGTGGCTCAGTGAGGTATCTTTGCTTTTATACAACTTGGAGTTCACTTCATTTCTTATATTTGTAGAATCATGTCTTTTATCAAATTTGGGAAATTTTTAGCAATTATATCTTGAAACATTCTTTCTACAATTTTCTCTTTCTTCTCCTTCTGGACTCATAAGGTGTGTGATGGTCTGCTTGATGGTATCCTGCAAATCTCTTAGGCTACGTTCACTTCTACTCATTTATTTCTGTTATGCATGCTAGATGATTTCAATCACCCTGACTTCAAGTTTGCTGTTTCTGCCTGTTCAAATCTTCTATTAAACTCCTCTGTTGAATTTGTTTTTTATTTCAAGTATTGTATATCTTAGCTCCAGAATTTATGTCTGGTTCCTTTCTACACTTTCTTTTTTTATATTCACACTTTTCTCAAACATCGTTTTCCTGATTTCCTTTAGTTCTTTCCTTATGACTTCCATTAGCCCTTTGAACATGTTTATAACGGTTTAAATCCTTGTCTAGTTGCTTTGATAACTCTGGGCTTCCTCAGGGATGGTTTCTGTCCACTTATTTTGTTCCTTTGAATGGAGTATACTTTCTGTTTATCTGTATGCTTTGTGACTTTTTGGTTGTTGTTGGAAACTGGACATCTAAATATTATGTGATAAGTCTGTGATCAGATTCTCCCCCTTCCCTAGGTTTTGTTTTATTTGAGTGTTGAAGACTGTGGTCCATTAGTTCAGATACTCTTCTAAACTATTTTTACAAGATCTATATTCATTGTCCTGTGGTCACTGAAGTCTGTTTTCCTTTCTCAGGTTCAACAAATGTGTTGACAGATATGTCCTTGGATGAAAGGAGCCAAAAAGAAAAACAGAATGAAAAGACCCCCCCCAAATGAGAAAAAATAGAAATCTAATGAGTAATCAAAATAGAAGAATTGCAACTATATACAACAACAAGGATTTATTTGCATTTTGAGCAGCCTTCCAGTTTTTATTTCACATTTATTTTAGTATCACCAACTTGTCAGTTGTAACTTTTTCTTTTTTTTTCCATTCAGACATCAGAAATATCCATTCCATTCTCTTTTATACAAATCTAAGATTGCAGGTCAACTATATATATTAGAAAGCTTTTAGTGTCCCAAAGAGATTCTACAATACTTTCTTTACCAGTTGTTTTTAGGCACTCAATTTTCTATCTTCCTAGTGACTTTCTCGCTTCCTCTTAACAAGCAAAAGGAAGAAACTTTCAAACAGGAAAAGACAAACAGCAATTTTTCTTTTTTTTTTTTTTTTTTGCGGTACACGGGCCTCTCACTTTTGTGGCCTCTCCATTGCGGAGCACAGGCTCTGGATAAGCAGGCTCAGCAGCCATGGCTCACGGGCCCAGGTGCTCTGCAGCATGTGGGATCTTCCCGGACCGGGGCACGAACCCATGTCCCCTGCATCAGCAGGCAGACTCTCAATCACTGCGCCACCAGGAAAGCCCAGTAATTTTTCTTACGTTGACTAAATTGTCACTAAATGACTGAACAGAAGTAGAAAGACAATATACATCACAACAACTGACATCCAATAGATATTCTTTGTAGCTTCAAAGAATATAATAGATAATTCTTTGTAGTGTCAGGAAAAGAACTAATTTTCCACTCTAAATAAATAAGAAGCATTCCCTCTTCTGACAATTATTTATAGATTGTAACTCTTCTACTAAGGGTTAATTGAAACATAAATTAAATGGCACATCATTTAGAAGTTGAGGTTGCTCCTGGCATCCTGTAATTTTACAAATTGATGAAATCCTTTTTGAAAGAAATTATATCTTTCACCACAGACCATTACATTTTGAGAAACATTTTAAAACAAAAACTGTAGCAGAGTTTATATAAATGGGTTCATCACTTTCTCTCCCCAAGTTCTCAATACAGCATGGTTCCATGAGTGTTTGCATATGCTCAAAAATGGTCAAAGCCAAAAATAGCTGTCAAATGTAGATAGCAACTTGTAAATTATACTAACATTTATTTTGTTCATTTAATATAACTTTTGTAGTAAGTCAGTATAATCCTCAAGAGTTAAATACATTATGTTTCAAATAAAACATAGTAAGCATTTAATCTGTTTACCATTATTAACAACACTCCATCGCTGAAATCTGTCATACTAACTACATAAAAGAAGCAATAGTAAGTCCTGGATTAAACATATGAGTAATTCAAGTTTCATTTGCTCTGGAAAAGCAAAGGTTGATATGTTTTATATGGGTCACAATTAAAATCATCAGAAAAATTTAATGTTGTTTTTGAGTGTGGCTGTAT
This sequence comes from Lagenorhynchus albirostris, assembly GCF_949774975.1. Taxonomy (NCBI): domain Eukaryota; kingdom Metazoa; phylum Chordata; class Mammalia; order Artiodactyla; family Delphinidae; genus Lagenorhynchus; species Lagenorhynchus albirostris. Next base: position 17,092,301 of record NC_083096.1, on the reverse strand, counting down.
AGTTTTCAATTTGTTCAAAAGGCTAAAAGTCACACTGGAATTTAAACATAGTAGAACATTAACCTTTCTTTTAGGTGACATGAATTTCAGCCAAGAATTACTTTTAAATGCACATGAATATATTCTATATGATTATTATAGTCTTAATGAAGCAAACTGACTTTTGTCACTTACATCAAGTTGTGGATTAATCGTAAACACTACACTTTCAAATCCAAATTAATTCCACTTGAAATTGTCATACTCTTCAAATGTATATTAAAGTATGTAGCTATTTTCTTTGATTTTCAAAGAAAAATAATAAATCATGTATTGTATCTCTAAACCAAAAGCAAATGCAACCAAAAAAATTTAGTTGGTGCCATCCTTATTTACCTGGGAGGGTAATATCTATGAACAAGGGAAGATGACTCATTCTCTATTTTAACACAAAATATGAATTTCTCACTTCAACAGAAAAACAAATGCCTAAAAATAGAAAGCTTGTATCATAGTCCATGTAGGTATCCCTCTGAACATTTGTATATATTCCTCTCTTCATTTATTTATTCATTTATTAACCTCTTATATGTACCAAGCATCATGGTAGGCACTATAAAAATCAAGATCAAAAGAGGATCCCCAGCTTCTGGTAATGATACAGGAGCTTATATAAAACTAATCTTGATGACAAAATTATAGAGTCTGGACAAAACAAAATGCAGTAAAATGAAAATAACTCTTTAAGGGCATGGGAGAATGACTAAAGAAAGCAGAAGCTTGAAGGAAGAAAGTCATGCTGGATGAGATCCACATTTGACCAGTTTCTGAATGAGGACACTCCCAGTGTGTGCTGTATATGAGGAATAGAGGTCAACGAGAAAGTGTCATTCTTACTGGCCGACTAGTCAGAAATTGGAATTAGAGGCTGCCAGAATATCTGGAAACTGAGGAAGAAAAGCCCTGTGAAGAGGAATTCATAAAGGTGAGAGACCCAAAGATCTACAAGTGAATTCCCTCAAAGTTTTGCCTTGACCACTGAACAGTGAGTGCATGGTGCAATACTCCAAGCACCTGAGAGCACAAACAACAGCTGAAATATTGAAAGGGGTAAGCAGAGATGGCAGTGGTTTGGATACAACAGTGAAATGGTTTTGGGTTCAAGTCTTACCAAGTTAGACTTGGAAAGCACCTCACACTTTTACAGTTATGCTTTAGGGGTGAGAATAATGTTCACTCTTAGGCTTTTGTGCTAAGAGTAAGGGAAATATTGATAGATACTCCCCATCAGAAAGGAAAATAAGCTTCTCTTCAGAATTAAGATGACATACCAATAATTTAAGCAGGAAAATAAAACATAATGCTTTTCATAGAATGATTAAAGCATTCATGGTCTCTAAAAAGTGAGGTACACCAAGTATAACATTAAAAAATTAATAGACATGTGAAGAAGCAGAAAATGTAATCTATAATCAAGAGTAAAAATAATCAATAGATGTTGAAATTAGATGACAAGGAATTTAAAGTAACTATGTTAACTGTGCTAGAGAATCTAAAGGGAAACATGAATACAATCAGTGAAGAGATGGGTAATTTCAGTAGCGATACAGAAACTCAAAAAGAGTGAAATGGAAATCATAGAACTAAAATACGTATCTGAACTTGTAGAAGAAAGAGTCACTGAACTTAAAGACAGTTAAATAGAAGCTGTCCAAACTGAAGCATAAAGAAACAACGTTTGCAAGTGAACAGCACTTCATGATCCATGCAACAGTATCATGTGCTCTAGAAAGCACATGATTAGAGTCATAGAAGTAGAGGAGGTAGAAAATAGGGCAGAAAGAACGTTAGGAGAAATAATAGAAAAATTTCCAGATTTCACTAATATCAGTAACCCAGAAATCCAGGAAACAAAGCAATCACCAAGCAGGATAAAAAAATCCCACCTAGTCAAATCATAGGCAAACTGCTAAAAACCACACATAAAAAAAAGATTTTTAAAAAATTGTTAAAAGAAGTTGTTAAAAGTAGACAGAGACATTGATAGTTATCCGTTACAGGGGACTACATGTAAGAGACTGCATACGGGGGAACAAGGATGCGAAGGACAGTTGATCTCTTATGAGAAATAACACAAGTCAGAAGGAAATGTAACTATTTTTGAGCTATGAAGAGAAAACGCCCTATCAACCTGGAATTCTGTATCTAGCCATTTACCTTTCTAAACTGAAGGTAAATTAAAGCCATCTTTGAAATTGAAAAGAAAACAAAAAACAATAGCAAGGTTGGAGAATTGTTGCAGATCTGTACTAAAAGGAAATTTTAGGCTTAAGGGAAATTATAGCAGATGAATTTACAGTTTACCCTTGAAGAACTCAGAGTTAGGGATGCTTACCCTCCATGCAGTCAAAAATGTGTGTACTGCTATCTCTGCCTCCAAAAAAAAAAACAAAACAGAAAAAGGAATTAGTAAAGGACTCACCCAAGGGCAGGAAGCCCTGATAGAATCAGGGCTTATATCGTGATCTCTAATTGAACACAAAGTCTTTCCCACACTTAGTTACTTTAAAAATGTTTAAAATAAAAATACAGGTACTGTAATTATTGGAAAAAACTCTAACTGTAAGTGGACCTACATAATTCAAACATGTGTTGTTCAAGAGTCAACTGTAAAGGAAAAAATGAATACTGGTAAAGGAAAACATGAGTAATTACTTTTAAAAAACTTTTTTGTTAAACTTCTTAAAAGTCAATTGGATGTTTAATGCAGAAATAATAACAATGTATTGTTAATACATATATAATATATATGTATATGTATATGTATATATATATATAATACATATATAAACAGATAGATAAATGTTTATATGTATGCACATGTATTTATACATCTCTATCAATATGTATAGTAGTAAAATATATAACAACAATAAAAAGGACAAAAGGGGTTGTAAATGGAGTTTTATTGTTTTGATGTTTTTTAAGTTTTTGCAAAATAGTGTAATATTAATACTAGGCAGGCTGTGATAACTTTTGTCTGCCTATTTCCATCCCTAGGAAACAAATGAAAATATAATGCACAGAGATATATTTAAAAAGTCAACAGAGAAAAAGTAGGATTCTAAAAGATGTTTGATTAACCTGAAAAGAGAAAATTAAAAAAGGAATAAAGGCGAGAGAAATGGAAAACCAATAGCAATGTGTAAATTTAACCACAATCATATCAATAAATACATTAAACATAATTGAATAAGTACTACAATTGAAAAGCAGAGGTTGCCAGACTGAATATAAAAGCAACATCCAACTATATGCTGTCTATAAGAGATACAAAGACATATACAGGTTGAAGTAAAAAGATAGTAAAAGAATAAGCATAAAAAACCCAAAAACAAAGGTTTTAAGACAAAAGTATTATCAGAGATAAAGAGGATTATTTCATAATGTTGAAAGGTCAATTCATCCAAAATTTATTGCAATCTTATGAACATTAAAAAATCAAAACTGAAAAATATGTGAAGCAAAAATTGACAGATCTAAAAGGACAATTTGACAAATCAACCATATCAGTAAAAGGTTTTGGCATCCCTCTCTCTAACAGAAAAGGAAGGGGAGAAAAAACGGTAAAGATATAGAAGATTTGAGCAACATTATCAACCAATTGACAGTTCCAGAACATTACTGCAGTCTCCATGTGCATATGCAATGTTCACCAAGAGAGACCACGTGTAGCTGTAAAATGTCTCAGGTACATTCAAAGGATTTAAATCATAGAGTGAGTTCTCTGATCACTATAGAATTGAACTAGAAATTAATAGGAAGAAGAGTATAGAAAACTTCAAATCTTTGCAAATTAAGCAACAGATTTCTAAACAACCTACAGTTCAAAGAAGAATCAGTTAAGGAAGTTAAAAGAATGTTTTGAACTGGATGATAAAATTTTGCCTACATTTGCAAAATATCACAAAATTATTAATGACAAGGAAATTTATAGGTGTATAAGTTTGAAAAGAAAAAAGGTTTAAAATCAATGACATAAGCTTCCAACTTACACTAGAAAAAGAGGAACAAATTAAACTCAGAGTAAGTAGAAAGAAGGAAACGAAAAAATAAGGGAAGATATCAATAAAATAGAAGACAAATGATAGAGAAAGAAAATAAAGTCAAAAGATTTGTTTTTTGCAAAAATTAATAAATTTGGTAAACCTTTAGTAACTCTGATCAAGAAAACAAAAATAGACAACACAAGTTACTAATATTAATAATGAAGGATAACACATTACAGAGCCTACAGATATTAAGAGAATAATAAGGAAATATTATGAATAATTTTAGGCCAATAAATTCAGCAACTTAGAAAAATTGACAAAGTACCAAAGCTCACTGGTTAATTAATAGAAGAATATCTGTATATCTATTTTAAAATTAAAATTTGTAGTTTAAAACTTTCCTACAGAGAAAAGTTCAGGCCCAGATTACTTTACCAGTGAATTATTTTACATAATTATGGAAGAAATTGTATCAATTTAAATAAAACCTGCATTAGTTTCCTAGTGCTGCTGGGAACAAATATTACCACAAACAGAGTGGTTATAAACAACAGAAATTTAATCTCCCACGGTTCTGGAGGCTGGAAGTCTGAAATTAAGGTATCACCCGAGCCATGTTCTTCCTGCAGGCTCTAGGGGAAAATCGGTTTTGTGCCTTTCTCTTAGCCTCTGGTGTTGCCAGCAACACTTGGTGTTCCTTGGCCAGTAGAAGCATCACTCCAATCTCCACCTTGTTGTCACATGGCACTCTCTCTCTGTGTCTCTCCCTGTGTCTCTTCTCTCTTCTTAAAAAATACAGCAGTCATACTGAATTAAGGCCCATCCTAATGTCCACATTAGATGTAACTTGATTACATCTGCAAATCATGCCTGATTTCCAAATAAGGTCACAATCATAGGTACCAGGGGTTAGGACTTCAACATATCTTTTGGGGGGACACAATTCAATCCATAACAAACTCTTTCTGAAAATAGAGGCCAACTCATGAGGCCAGCATTACCCTGACACCAAAATAAAAGAGAGATATTGCAAGAAAAGAAATTTACAGCGCATAGCCCTCATGAACATAGATGAAGAAAATCCTTGGCAAAAAAATAATTAATCAAATTCCTCAATATATAAGAGGATAGTTCATCATGACTATTGATTGAGGTTTATCATAGGGAACAAGGTTGGTTTCCTATTGCAAAACCCAATATGTATTTCACCACATTAATGAAATAAATGAGAAACTATATCCTTTCAATAAATGAAACAGGGCTTCCCTGGTGGCGCAGTGGTTGAGAGTCCGCCTGCCGATGCAGGGTACACGGGTTCGTACCCTGGTCTGGGAAGATCCCACATGCCGCGGAGCGGCTAGGCCCGTGAGCCATGGCCACTGAGCCTGCGCGTCCAGAGCCTGTGCTCCGCAACGGGAGAGGCCACAACAGTGAGAGGCCCGCATACAGCAAAAAATAAATAAATAAATAAATAAATAAATAAATAAATGAAACAAAAACATTTGTTTCTTATTAAACATTGTCATGATAAAAGCTCTCTCATCAAACTAAGGATAGAAAGGAGCTTCCTCAATCTGATAAAGTACATCTATGAAAAAAGGGCCTCTATACAATGAACCTGCCTAATGTTAAGAAATTGAGGAAAATGCAGCGTTCTTTTTAGGGAATTCTGTTCATCATGTATTGGAGATCTTAGTGCACTAAGCCAAGAAAAATACTTTCAAAAGCATAAAAAATTGGAAGTAAAGAATTCAAACTGTTTTTATTTCTAGAAAATATGCTTGTGTATTTAGACAATCCTAAGTAATTTACTTAGAATTTTAATTAAGAATGACAAGAATGAATAAATGCATTTAGCAAGATTACAGGCCACTGAGGCAAAATACAAAAAAAATTTAAAAAGCCAACCAGATCCCTGCCTTCCAATAACTCACAATCTGCAGAAAAGAAATCTATATACAAATACAATTGTAGAGTGATCTCAGTAAAATGGCAGAGTAAATGGCTCCATGTTCTCATTCCCCCACAGATCAAAAAACAAGCGGAAACTGTCAAGGCAACTTTGCAGAACTCTGGAAAACAGTCAGAGGTTTAGAGCCAATAAGTGAATGCTGAATAAAGGCAGAGAGAACTTGAAAATGGTAGGAAAGCTTTATGGCATTTTTACTGGCTCTCGCTGCATCCCTCTCCTGCAGCCGGTGTTCACAGTGTGGGACCCTGGTCCCTGGTTCTGGAGGGAGCAGAGCTGATCTTATTTGCAAATTATTGTGTTATGCCCATTCTCACTGGTCTAGGGGCTCTCTAAAGAACCGACACAAGGTAGTTTTGCCTAACTCAGATCTCAGGCCAGAAAAGCACCGTGCATTGCTGGAAAAAAAGAGCAAGGCAGAGTAACCAGCCCTAGGTTTTTGTGGCAAAAGATTACAGGTACAGATTTACCATAAACTTCCTGAGGCCTGAGAGGAAAGCTGGGGGTGGGGGATTCTTTGGGAAATTAGGACATTCAAAAGCACCCTTGTATAAAGGGGAATTTAGAAAGCCATGCTCATGATCAGGGCAAGGCACGTGCTTGGAATAGAGACCTGCAAAGCCCTTGAGTTTTCATCTTGGCCTGACCACTAGGCTCAGTTAAGCCTGGTTAAGTGGGAAGGAGTGACTATTTCACTATTTAATGATACTTCGATTTTTTTTTCTTAATTAGTTAGTTTCATAATTATATAAAATATTTACCTGAATCCAAAATTAAATCTACAAAATAAATTATGTATATTAAAAGAAATCAAGCTTCTATCCCTATACTCTCCACCACATTTCCTCCCTCTTTTAACCATTATCTTACCATATAAATTTGTTTTCAATTTCTCCATTTCTAACATAGAGGACACAATACATACTTTTTTCCATCTTTCTATTTGCATTCTACAACACATCTTTCAAATGATTCCATAGTAATACATAGAGACATCATATCCATATTTATTACTGTATAGTACTCCACTGTGTACTATGGTTTATTCTAATCAGCCCCATATAGAAGAATATTTGAATTTTTTTTTTCTTACATCTTTATTGGAGTACAACTGCTCCACAATGGTGGGTTAGTTTCTGCTCCCTAACAAAGTGAATCAGTTATACATATACGTATGTTCCCATATCTCTTCCCTCCGGCGTCTCCCTCCCTCCCACCCTCCCTATCCCACCCCTCTAGGTGGTCACAAAGCAGCGAGCTGATCTCCCTGTGCTATGTGGCTGCCCCCCACTAGCTGTCTATTTTACATTTGGTAGTGTATATATGTCCATGCCACTCTCTCACTTTGTCACAGCTTACCCTTCCCCCTCCCCATGTCCTCAAGTCCATTCTCTAGTAGGTCTGTGTCTTTATTCCTGTCTTACCCCTAGGTTCTTCATGACTTTTTTTACCCTTAAATTCCATATATATGTGTTAGCATACAGTACTTGTCTTTCGCTTTCTGACTTACTTTACTCTGTATGACAGACTCTAGGTCCATCCACCTCATTACAAATAGCTCAAATTCATTTCTTTTTAAGGCTGAGTAATATTCCATTGTATATATGTGCCACATCTTCTTTATCCATTCATCTGACGATGGGCACTTACATTGTTTCCATTTCCGGGCTATTGTAAATAGAGCTGCAATGGACATTTTAGTACATAACTCTTTTTGAATTATGGTTTTCTCAGGATATATGCCCAGTAGTGGGATTGCTGGGTCATATGGTAGCTCTATTTGTAGTTTTTTAAGGAACCTCCATACTGTTCTCCACAGTGGCTGTACCAATTCACGTTCCCACCAGCAGTGCAAGAGTGTTCCCTTTTCTCCACACCCTCTCCAGCATTTATTGCTTGTAGATTTTTTGATGATGGCCATTCTGACTGGTGTGAGATGATATCTCATTGTAGTTTTGATTTGCATTTCTCTAATGAGTAATGATGTTGAGCATCCTTTCATGTGTTTGTTGGCAGTCTGTGTATCTTCTTTGGAGAAATATCTATTTAGGTCTTCTGCCCATTTTGGGATTGGGTTGTTTATTTTTTTGTTATTGAGCTGCATGAGCTGCTTGTAAATTTTGGAGATTAATCCTTTGTCAGTTGCTTCATTTGCAAATATTTTCTCCCATTCTGAGGGTTGTCTTTTGGTCTTGTTTATGGTTTCCTTTGCAGTGCAAAAGCTTTGAAGTTTCATTAGGTCCCATTTGTTTATTTTTGTTTTTATTTCCACTTCTCTAGGAGGTGAGTCAAAAAGGATCTTGCTGTGATTTATGTCATAGAGTGTTCTGCCTATGTTTTCCTCTAAGAGTTTGGTAGTTTCTGGCTTTACATTTAGGTCTTCAGTCCATTTTGAGCTTTTTTTGTGTGTATGGTGTTAGGGAGTGATCTAATCTCATACTTTTACATGTACCTGTCCAGTTTTCCAAGCACCACTTACTGAAGAGGCTGTCCTTTCTCCACTGTACATTCCTGCCTCCTTTATCAAAGATATGGTGACCATATGTGCATGGGTTTATCTCTGGGCTTTCTATCCTGTTCCATTGAGCTTTCTTTCTGTTTTTGTGTCAGTACCATACTGTCTTGACGACTGTAGCTTTGTAGTATAGTCTGAAGTCAGGGAGCCTGATTCCTCCAGCTCCATTTTTTGTTCTCAAGATTGCTTTGGCTATTTGGGGTCTTTTGTGTTTCCATACAAATTGTGAAATATTTTGTTCTAGTTCTGTGAAAAATGCCAGTGGTAGTTTGATAGGGATTGCATTGAATCTGTAGATTGCTTTGGGTAGTAGAGTCATTTTCACAATGCTGATTCTTCCAATCCAAGAACATGGTATATCTCTCCATCTATTTGTATCATCTTTAATTTCTTTCATCAGTGTCTTATAATGTCTCCTTAGGTAGGTTTATTCCTACATATTTTATTCTTTTTGTTGCAATGGTAAACGGGAGTGTTTTCTTGATTTCACTTTCACATATTTCATCATTAGTGTATAGGAATGCCAGAGATTTCTGTGCATTAATTTTGTATCCTGCTACTCTACCAAATTCATTGATTAGCTCTAGTAGTTTTCTGGTAGCATCTTTAGGATTCTCTATGTATAGTATCATGTCATCTGCAAACAGTGACAGCTTTACTTCTTCTTTTCCGATTTGGATTCCTTTTATTTCCTTTTCTTCTCTGATTGCTGTGGCTAAAACTTGCAAAACTATTTTGAATAAAAGTGGTGGGAGCAACCTTGTCTTGTTCCTGATATTTGTGGAAATGCTTTCAGTTTTTCACCGTTGAGGATGATGTTGGCTGTGGGTTTGTCATATATGGCCTTTATTATGTTGAGGAAAGTTCCCTCTATGCCTACTTTCTGCAGGGTTTTTATCATAAATGGGTGTTGAATTTTGTCGAAAGCTTTCTCTGCATCTATTGAGATGATCATATGGTTTTTCTCCTTCAATTTGTTAATATGGTGTATCACGTTGATTGATTTGCATATATTGAAGAATTCTAGCATTCCTGGAATAAACCCCACTTGATCATGGTGTATGATCCTTTTAATGTGCTGTTGGATTCTGTTTGCTAGTATTTTGTTGAGGATTTTTGCATCTATGTTCATCGGTGATATTGACCTGTAGCTTTCTTTCTTTGTGACACCCTTGTCTGGTTTTGGTATCAAGGTGATGGTGGCCTCGTAGAATAAGTTTTGGAGTGTTCCTCCCTCTGCTGTATTTTGGAAGAGTTTGAGAAGGATAGGTGTTAGCTCTTCTCTAAATGATTGATAGAATTCGCCTGTGAAGCCATCTGGTCCTGGGCTTTTCTTTGTTGGAAGATTTTGAATCACAGTTTCAATTTCAGTGCTTGTGATTGGTCTGTTTATATTTTCTATTTCTTCCTGATTCAGTCTTGGCAGGTTGTGCATTTCTAAGAATTTGTCCATTTCTTCCAGGTTGTCCATTTTATTGGCATAGATTGCTTGTAGTAATCTCTCATGATCTTTTGTATTTCTGCAGTGTCTGTTGTTACTTCTCCTTTTTCATTTCTAATTCTGTTGATTTGAGTCTTCTCCCTTTTCTTCTTGATGAGTCTGGTTAATGGTTTATCAATTTTGTTTATCTTTTCAAAGAACCAGCTTTTAGTTTTATTGATCTTTGCTATCGTTTCCTTCATTTCTTTTTCATTTATTTCTGATCTGATCTTCATGATTTCTTTCCTTCTGCTAAATTTTGGGTTTTTGGTTCTTCTTTCTCTAATTGCTTTAGGTGCAACATTAGGTTTTTTATATAAGATGTTTCTTGTTTCTTAAGGTAGGATTGTATTGCTATAAACGTCCCTCTTAAAACTGCTTTTGCTGCATCCCATAGGTTTTGGGTTGTTGTGTCTCCATTGTCATTTGTTTCTAGGTATTTTTTAATTTCCTCTTTGATTTCTTCAGTGATCACTTCGTTATTAAGTAGTGTATTGTTTAGCCTCCATGTGTTTGTATTTTTTACAGATCTTTTCCTGTAATTGATATCTAGTCTCATAGCGTTGTGGTCAGAAAAGATACTTGAAACAATTTCAATTTTCTTAAATTTACCGAGGCTTGACTTGGGACCCAAGATATGATCTATCCTGGAGAATGTTCCATGAGCACTTGAGAAAAATGTGTATTCTGTTGTTTTGGGATCGAATGTCCTATAAATATCAATTAAGTCCATCTTGTTTAATGTGTCATTTAAAGCTTGTGTTTCCTTATTTATTTTCATTTTGGATGATCTGTCCACTGGTGAAAGTGGGGTGTTAAAGTCCCCTACTACAAATGTGTTACTGTCGATTTCCCCTTTTATGGCTGTTAGTATTTGCCTTATGTATTGAGGTGCTCCTATGTTGGGTGCATAAATATTTACAATTGTTATATCTTCTTCTTGGATCGATCCCTTGATCATTATGTATTGTCCTTCTTTGTCTCATGTAACATTCTTTATTTTAAAATCTATTTTGTCTGACATGAGAATTGCTACTCCAGCTTTCTTTTGGTTTCCATTTGCATGGAATATCTTTTTCCATTTGCATGGAATATCTTTTCCCCTTACTTTCAGTCTGTATCTGTCTCTAGGTCTGAAGTGTGTCTCTTGTAGACAGCATATAAATGGGTCTTGTTTTTGTGTCCATTCAGCCAATCTGTGTCTTTTGGTGGGAGCATTTAGTCCATTTACATTTAAGGCAATTATCGATATGTATGTTCCTATTCCCATTTTCTTAATTGTTTTGGGTTCATTATTGTAGGTCTTTTCCTTCTCTTGTGTTTCTTGCCTAGAGAAGTTCCTTTAGCATTTGTTGTAAAGCTGGTTTGGTGGTGCTGAACTCTCTCAGCTTTTGCTTGTCTGTAAAGGTTTTAATTTCTCCATCAAATCTGAATGAGATCCTTGCTGGGTAGAGTAATCTTGGTTGTAGGTTTTTCTCCTACATCACTTTAAATATGTTCTGCCACTCCCTTCTGGCTTGCAGAGTTTCTGCTGAAAGATCAGCTGTTAACCTTATGGGGATTCTCTTGTTTGTTATTTGTTGTTTTTCCCTTGCTGCTTTTAATATGTTTTCTTTGTATTTAATTTTTGACAGTTTGATTAATATGTGTCTTGGTGTATTTCTCCTTGGATTTATCCTGTATGGGACTCTCTGTGCTTCCTGGACTTGATTAACTATTTCCTTTCCCATATTAGGGAAGTTTTCAACTATAATCTCTTCAAATATTTTCTCAGTCCCTTTCTTTTTCTCTTCTTCTTCTGGAACCCCTATAATTAGAATGTTGGTGTGTTTAATGTTGTCCCAGAGGTCTCTGAGACTGTCCTCAATTCTTTTCATTCTTTTTTCTTTATTCTGCTCTGCAGTAGTTATTTCCACTCTTTTATCTTCCAGGTCACTTATCCGTTCTTCTGCCTCAGTTATTCTGCTATTGATCCCATCTGGAGTATTTTTAATTTCATTTATTGTTTTGTTCATCGTTTCATCTTTAGTTCTTCTGGGTCCTTGTTAAATGTTTCTTGCATTTTGTCCATTCTATTTCCAAGATTTTGGATCATCTTTACTATCATTATTCTGAATTCTTTTTCAGGTAGACTGCCTATTTCCTCTTCGTTTGTTAGGTTTGGTGGGTTTTTATCTTGCTCCTTCATCTGCTGTGTGTTTTTCTGTCTTCTCATATTGCTTATCTTACTGTGCTTGGCGTCTCCTTTTTGCAGGCTGCAGGTTCGTAGTTCCCGTTGTTTTTGGTGTCTGTCCCCAGTGGCTAAATTTGGTTCAGTGGGTTGTGTAGGCTTCCTGCTGGAGGGGACTAGTGCCTGTGTTCTGATGGATGAGGCTGGATCTTTTCTTTCTGGTGGGCAGGTCCACGTCTGGTGGTGTGTTTTGGGGTGTCTGTGGACTTATGATTTTAGGCAGCCTCTCTGTTAATGGGTGGGGTTGTGTTCCTGTCTTGCTAGTACTTTGGCATAGGGTGTCCGGCACTGTAGCTTGCTGGTTGTTGAGTGAAGCTGGGTGTGTTGTTGAGATGGAAATCTCTGGGAGATTTTCGCTGTTTTATATTATGTGGAGCTGGGAGGTCTCTTGTGGACCAGTGTCCTGAAGTTGGCTCTCCCACCTCAGAGGCACAGCACTGACTCCTGGCTGCTGTACCAAGAGCCTTTCATCCACACGGCTCAGAATAAAAGGGAGAAATATAGTAAGTAATAAAGAAAGATAGAAAGAAAGAAGATAAAATAAAATAACGTAAGATAAAATAAAGTTCTTAAAATAAAAAATAATTATTAAGAAAAAAAAAAGAACAAAACGGATGGATAGAACCCTAGGACAAATGGTGGAAGCAAAGCTATACAGACAAAATCTCACACAGAAGCATACACATACACACTCACAAAAAGAGGAAAAGAGGAAAAAGTCATAAATCTTGCTCTCAAAGACCACCTTCTTAATTTGGGATGATTTGTTTTCTATTCATGTATTCCACAGATGCAGGGTACATCATGTTGATTGTGGAGCTTTAATCCGCTGCTTCTGAGGCTGCTGGGAGGGATTTCCCTTCTCTTCTTTGTTCTCACAGCTCCTGGGGCTCAGCTTTCGATTTGGCCCCGCCTCTGCGTGTAGGTCGCCTGAGGTCGTCTGTTCTTCGCTCAGACAGGACGGGGTTAAAGGAGCCTCTGATTCGGGGGCTCTGGCTCACTCAGGCTGCGGGGAGGGAGGGGCACGGAGTGCAGGGCGAGCCTGCGGCGGTAGAGGCCAGCGTGACGTTGCACCAGCCTGAGGCGTGCTGTGTGTTCTCCCGGGAAAGTTGTCCCTGGATCTCAGGACCCTGGCAGTGGCGGGCTGCACAGGCTCCCCAGAAGGGGGGTGTGGATAGTGACCAGTGCTCGTACAAAGGCTTCTTGGTGGCGGCAGCAGCAGCCTTAGCGTCTCATGCCCGTCTCTGGGGTCCGCGCTTTTAGCCGCGGCTAGTGCCCGTCTCTGGAGCTCCTTTAAGCAGCGCTCTTAATCTCCTCTCCTCGCACACCAGGAAAGAAAGAGGGAAGAAAAAGTCTCTTGCCTCTTCGACAGCTCCAGACTTTTCCCCGGACTCCCTCCCGGCTAGCCATGTTGCACTAACCCCCTGCAGGCTGTGTTCATGCCACCAACCCCAGTCCTCTCCCTGTGCTCCGACCGAAGCCCAAGCCTCAGCTCCCTGACCCGCCCGCCCCAGCAGGTGAGCAGACAAGCCTCTTAGGCTGGTGAGTGTCGGTCTGCACCAATCCTCTTTGCGGGACTCTCTCCACTTTGCCCTCTGCACCCCTGTTGCTGTGCCCTCCTCCACGTCTCCGAAGCTTTCCCCCTCCACCACTCACAGTCTCCGCCCGCGAAGGGGCTTCCTAGTGTGTAGAAACCTTTCCTCCTTCACAGCTCCCTCCCACTGGTGCAGGTCCTGTGCCTATCCTTTTGTCTCAGTTTATTCTTTTTTCTTTTGCCCTACCCAGGTACGTGGGGAGTTTCTTGCCTTTTGGTAGGTCTGAGGTCTTCTGCCAGTGATCAGTAGGTGTTCCGTAGGAGTTGTTCCACGTGTAGATGTATTTCTGGTGTATCTGTGGGGAGGAAGGTGATCTCCGCGTCTTACTCTTCTGCCATCTTTCCCTCGTCCTCTTGAATTGTTTTCAGTCTGTTTTTTTAATAAAACATCCTGCAGTGAATATCTTTGTTCATATATATTTTTATGGTTTTGCTACTGTATATGAGGAAGATTACAGAACATGATTTCTGGATTAATAGATAAACATATATTTATTTATTTACTTACTTATAATTTTGCTAGATATGCCATATTGCCTTCCACAGGGAATGTATCTTTTAACATTTATCCCAGTAATATATGAAAGTTCCTGTTTCCCCACAGCCTCACAGAGTATGTTGTCATACTTTTATATTTTGTTACCAATCATCTGGTGAGAAATGGTAGCACAGGGTAGTTTTAATATTCATTCCTCTTATTATTAATGAAATTAGTCATCTTTTCCTATTATTAAGAACCATTTGTACATCTTTTTTTCTTCTCTGAACTCTTTGCTAGCTAATTTGTTCCATAGGGGAGTGAGATTTTGTTTCTTTTCTATTTTCAAAAATTCTTTATATATTAGGAACATAAACTCTCTAACTGTGATATAATTTTAAATATTTTGCTCATTTTCTCATTTTATTTTGTGAAGGACCATTCTGTATACAAAAAATTGTAATTAAATGTATATACTTTATTCTTATTGCTTCTAGATTTTGACTCATCATTAGGACTGTTTATTACTACTCCAAAGTTATAAAGGAGTTCACCTATCATTATTTTTTAAATCTTGGTTTTATTTTTACACATAAATCTCTGTTTCATTTTGAATTTATTCTTTTGTATGGTATAAAAAATGAATCTGACTTCTGGTTTTTAGCTCTGATATATAAAGAGATCAGAAGTCATCACTCTCGTTCTTACTACAAGAAAATCTGCACAAACTGAAGATCAGTGAAATTTTTTAGACCCATGAGAGAACTGAGGTTGCTGGGCAAATAACCACCCTGAAATATGTAGAGACAGGAGAATCTAAAAAGTCACAGCTGAGTTCTGCTTGTTTGGAAGCCACTGGAGCCATAAACTGTTAGGAACTCTTAAATAGTAATTTTGGTGAATTGTCAAATTCCTCACTGCTGTGGGCTATACCTCCAGGAACCCATACCAGGTTCTGATGTTAAGGTTCTGAGAAAGATCCTCTTATAGCTCTTACAGAACAATGGGAAGAATAACAATTATAAAATATTCTCAGAGAGTTCTTTATAAGAAAGGGTTACTCTTCAGAGGACAAGATTTTTCTAGAATGTTGCCTAGTTGAAAGGCATTCTTCCTATTCAAACTGTTTCTAGGCTTCTTGTCTCTCACCTAGAAAGAGAAGGACAAATCTGTAGCATTGGAGAAATATTTGTGAAGACTGATGTCTCCGTCTGCAGATGCAGGTCCACTTAAAAATTAAGACAGTCATAAGACTATAAAATGCTTTCCCGTTCACATATCTTACCACCCTCCACCAACAAAGCTGCAGTAAACTCCAGTGGATTACAGCTGAAACAGCTGCATCATGCAGATTCTCTTTGATGAGCACTTTTTAGGGAAACCCAAAGTCATCAGAGAAAACTCTAAGAACACTAGAGTAATTTGAAGCCTTGGGACGCTCCAGTAAAAATTAAATATAGCACAACTCCTAAGCAGATTAACATATATCCTCACACTAAAGGCCTGTTAACATCAGTCCCTATTCTTGGTATAATATATCCAGTTTTCAAAAAAATAATAATAATCATGCCCAAAGATAAGGAAAAAAGTCTGAAGAGAAAACATACATCAGAACCATACTTAGGAATGGATTAAAATAACTGTGATTAATATGTTAAAAGATCTAACAGAAAAAGTACACATCATTCAAGAAGAGATGAGCAATGTAAGCAGAAAGGTGGAAACTCAAAGAATTAAAAGGAAATGCAAGACGTCAGAAACATTTTAACAGAAAGAATGCCTTTATGGGCTCATATATGAACTACACATAATCAAAGAAGAATCAGTGACCTTAAAGACAGGTCAATAGAGACTTTTTCAATCTGAAAAACAAAGAAAAAAAAAAACAAAGTAAAACAGAAGGCACATCACCTCTGTGGTTTCTCCCCCCTCCAGACCACATAACCTCAGTCTTAACATTAGTAAAACATCAGATAAATCCCAACTGAGGGATAATCTCCAAATATTTGATCAGTACTTCTCAAAACTGTCAAGGTCATCAAAAATAAGGGAAGTCTCAGAAACTCTAGAAGCCTAAGGATATGTCAACTAAATGTAATGTAGCATCCTGGCTGGGATCCTGAAACAGGGGGGAAAAAAAAGGACATTAGGAAAAAAACAAAGGAAAGCTGAATAAATTATGTACTTTAGTTAATGTATTAAAATAGGTTCATTGTAACAAGTATACAATATAAGACATTAATAATAAGGGGAACAGGGCATGAGGTACATGGGAATCCTCTGTACTATCTTTGCAATTCTTCTGTAAATTGAAATCTATTATAAAATTTTAAAAGTCCATTTAAAAATAGGAACAAAATTTATAAAGGGATCTTAGTATTTTAAGTAAATTGAGCATTTAAGAATAAAATGTAGGGAGATCGGTTCAAGATGGCGGAATAGAAGGACGTGCACTCACTCCCTCCCTCAAGAGCACCAGAATCACAACTCACTGCTGAACAGTCATCAACAGGAAGACACTAGAACTCACCAAAAAAGATACCCTGTATACAAAGACAAAGGAGAAACCTATATCAGATGGTAGGAGGGGTGCAATCACAATAAAAACAAATCCCATAACAGCTGAGTGGGTGACTCACAAACTGGAGAACACTTATACCACAGAAGTCCACCCACTGGAATGAAGGTTCTGAGCCCTACATCAGGCTTCCCAACCTGGGGGTCCAGCAACGGGAGGAGGCTTTCCTAGAGAATCAGACTGTGAAAGCTAGTGGGATTTGATTGCAGGACTTCAGCAGGACTGGAGGAAACAGAGACTCCACTCTTGGAAAGCACACACAAAGTAGTGTGTGCATTGGAACGCAGGAGAAGGAGGAGTGACCCCAAAGGAGACTGAACCAAACCTACCTGCTAGTGTTGGAGGGTCCCCTGCAGAGGTGGAGGGGTGGCTTTGGCTCAATGTGAGGACAAGGACACTGGCAGCAGAAGTTCTGGGAAGTACTCCTTGGCGTGAGCCCTCCCAGAGTCTGCCATTAGCCCCACCAAAGAGCCAGGTAGGCTCCAGTGTTGGGTTGCCACAGGCCAAACAACCAACAGGGAGGGAACCCAGTCACACCCATCAGCAGACAAGGGGATTAAAGTTTTACTGACCTCTGCCCACCAGAGAAACACCCAGCTCTACCCACCACCAGTCCCTCCCATCAGGAAGCTTGCAGAAGCCTCTTAGATAGCCTCATCCACCAGAGGGCAGACAGCAGAAGCAAGAAGAACTACAGTCCTGCACCCTGTGGAACGAAAACCACATTCACAGAAAGATAGACAAGATGAAAAGTCAGAGGGCTATGTACCAGATGAAGGAACAAGATAAAACCCCAGAAAAACAACTAAACGAAGTGGAGATAGGAAACCTTCCAGAAAAAGAATTCAGAATAATGACAGTGAAGATGATCCAGGACCTCGGAAAAAGAATGGAGGCAAAGATCAAGAAGATGGAAGAAATGGTTAACAAAGACCTAGAAGAATTAAAGAACAAATAAACAGAGATGAACAACAAAATAACTGAAATGAAAAATACACTAGAAGGAATCAGCAGAATAACTGAGGCAGAAGAACGGATAAGTGACCTGGAAGACAGAATGGTGGAATTCACTGCCACAGAACAGAATAAAGAAAAAAGAATGATAAGAAATGAAGACAGCCTAACAGACCTCTGGGACAACATTAAATGCACCAACATTTGCATTATAGGGGTCTCAGAAGGAGAAGAGAGAGAGAAATGACCCAAGAAAATATTTGAAGTGATTATAGTTGAAAACTTCCCTAACATAGGAAAGGAAATAGCCACCCAAGTCCAGGAAGCTCAGAGAGTCCCAGGCAGGATAAAACCAAGAAGAAACACGCTGAGACACACAGTAATCAAACTGACAAAAATTAAAGAAAAATTATTGAAAGCAACAAGCGAATAATGAAAAGTAACATACAAGGGAACTCCCAAGAGATTAACAGCTGATTTCTCAGCAGAAACTCTACAAGCCAGAAGAGACTGGCATGATATACTTAAAGTAATGAAAGGGAAGAAACTACAACCAAGATTACTCTACTTGGAAAGATCTCATTCAGATTTGACAGAGAAATCAAAAATTTTACAGACAAGCAAAAGCTAAGAGAATTCAGCACCACCAAACCAGCTCTACAACAAGCTAAAGGAACTTCTCTAAGTGGGAAATAGAAGAGAAGAAAAGGACCTACAAAAACAAACCCATAACAATTAAGAAAATGGTCATGGGGGCTTCCCTGGTGGCCCAGTGGTTGAGAGTCCGCCTGCTGATGCAGGGGACGCGGGTTTGTGCCCCAGCCCGGGAGGATCCCGCATGCCGCGGAGTGGCAGAATGGCCATCATCAAAAAATCTGTAAGCCTTAAATGCTGGAAAGGGTGTGGAGAAAAGGGAACCTTCTTTCACTGGTGGTGGGAATGTAATTTGATACAGCCGCTATGGAGAACAGTATGGAGGTTCCTTAAAATACTAAAAATAGAATTACCATATGACCCAGCAATCCCATTACTGGGCATATACCCAGAGAAAACCATCATTCAAAAAGACAGATTCACCCCAATGTTCATTGCAGAACTATTTACGATAGCCAAGTCATGGAAGCAACCTAAATGCCCATCGACAGACGAATGGTTAAAGATGTGGTACATGTATACAATGGAATATTAGCCATAAAAAGGAATGAAATTGGGTCATTTGTAGAGATGTGGATGGATCTAGAGACTGTCATACAGAGTGAAGTAAGTCAGAAAGAGAAAAACAAATATCGTATATTAACGCATATATGTGGAACCTAGAAAAATGGTGTAGATGAACCGATTTGCAGGGCAGAAATTGAGACACAGATGTAGAGAACAAACATATGGACACCAAGGGGGGAAAGTGGCGGGGGGTTGATGGTGGTGGTGGGATGAATCTGGAGATTAGGATTGACATATATACACTAATATGTATAAAGTGGATAACTAATAAGAACCTGTTGTATAAAAAAATAAATAAAATTTAAAAATTCAAAAAAATAAAAATAAAATGTAAATACATTTATATTATACTAATCCATTAGGAGTTATATACACAGGTCATTTTGGTGTTCTCAGTGGATCTAGATTACAATAACATAACCATTTTTATAATATATTTGGACCTTTTTTACATGAATGAATGTTTATGTTAAACTCACTATATATTTTGCATTGATATATATAGGAATATTTGAATGTTTTTTAACATAAGTAAGTATGGAATTTTGTCAATGCCTTTTCTCCATATAAGGATATGATCTTTATTAATATAACAGATTACATCAATGGATTTCCTTATTTCAAATCATCCCTGCTTTCTTGAAGTGAATACTTCTTGAATATAATATGTTATTTTTGATGTGCTACTTGTTACTCTTTGCTAATATTTTATTTAAGATTTTTGCATTGATATTACACGTGAGATTGGTTTGTAGTTTTCTTTTTCAGTGCAGTCTTTGACATGTTTTTGGAATCAATGTTCTATTTATTTTATAAAATAAATTTAGAAGTATTTTTTCCTTTTTCTCTATCCTCTGGAATAGTTTTAAGTAGAATTGAAATTTTCTGTTCTTTAAAGCTTAGATGAAATTTCCCTGTGTAACCTTCTAGGGCTTGTGCTTCTTTACTCCTTCTCGTTCATCTCTCATAATTGTATGAGATTATTTAAAGTTTCTGCCTCAACTGAGGACTATTTTGGCAAGTTGTAATTTTCAGAACAAAAAATTCATTTCATCTAGCAGTGAATTTCTGTCCTCACCTAAGCTGGAAGCTCTTGGGGGTGTATTCCAACAGCAGTTTTATGACATCAATTTGGTGTCCAGTGAGTCAGTTCAATACTAGCAATAATAGTATATTATGTATAACTACCTAGAATTAAACCCCACAGGTTAAGGAGCTCAGTCTCATAATACTGTCCCCATTTGAGATTCCAGGAACAAGTCCCAGGTCCTCAGTCTACTTATAATTCTGACCAACTGTCTTTACTACAAGTTCAGGGGATCCCATGACCCATCTTAAGGTTTGGTATTTTTCTAGAACCACTCACAGAATTCACTGAAAGCACTATACTTACAGTTATAGTTTTATTATAAAGAATGCAGCCAAATGGAAGCTGGAGCTGGGTGCAGAGCTTCCCTGCCCTCTCCAGGCATGCCACCCTCCCAGCACACTGATGTGCCCACACCCCAGAAGCTCTGAGAGCCTCTTTGTTTTCAGAGTGTTTATCTGGACATTCCTTACTAAAGCTTGCTTGATTAAATCACTGGCCACATGATTAAGCACAATCTCTAGCCCCTTTCCTTTCCCCAGAAGTCAGGGAGGGAGGTTGAAAGGTCTGGCCTTCTAATCAGGTGCTTGGGTATCATTTCTAGACAGCCAGCCTCTCCCTAGAAACTAAGAGCCCACCCCGTGCATCACCTAGTCAGTGTAAACTCAGGTATGGTAAAGTGGGGCTCATTGTGAATAACAAAAGACACCCTTATCTCTCAGGAAATTCTATGGGTTTTAGGAGCTCTGGTGCCAAGAATGTGGGGCAAAGACCAAATACATTTTTTTTATTATTATACTACTGGGAGAATACTGTATATTTCTTTAGTGCCTAGCTAGTATTCTGCCTAGCGCCAGTAGTAGGTTTACAATCATTATGTATTAAATTAGTGAAGACAAGAGTGAATAAGCTGTATTCGTGTCAGTTAGTAAGGCTGTGCTTTATTTCGGGAAGGAAACTTGAACTTGCCTTTGCACGTGTTATTTGGTAGTGCTAATTCATTAAATTCCCTCCAGGACCTCCCCAAAGTGCAGGTTATTCCAAAGCCCTGCAGTCCACAGACCTGAAGTCTTGATTTAAGAAACGCCAATGTGATCTTTTGATCAAAGCTTTCATTGTAACGTATCAAGTCTATAGTTACATGAAAGCATGAATCTTGCGCTGACTAAAGTAGGAGACCATCTGGAATAAGGTCCAAACATCAGTTTTCTTCATTGCTTTTTTAATGGCACAGGTACATTTTGAGAGCTCTTAATTGCATTTTCCCTAAAGGTTGTAAAATCTAGATACAAATGTGTGTGTGTGTGTGTGTGTGTGTGTGTGTAATCTCACATTTTCTAATGGGAAAAGTTCTAGTGCTCAGATGGAACCACTTGAGAACAGGAACCAATTCAATTTGACAGTCATACCTGATACTCCGTTAATCCTCAACATTTTAATCATCTGGATTTTGTAATTCTGTTGTGTTTTGTAGGAAAAGCAACTGTGTTATGTGAGAGATGAAACTTTGCAGTTTTCTCATGTTTTGTTTTTTCAAATCTGTCGTGGAGAATTTTTCCATCTGGATGACTAATGCAGAGGGATTTTTCTCTTCCATTGCTATCATCCTGTATGTGAATTATTAATATATGTTTTTATTTATAATTCATTACCTTTAAAATAGCGTCATGGATGAGCAAAGACCCAGCTGCACTGGGGCTCATCAGATGTCCCTAACTGTTTTTCAAAGTTTGAGCATATTCCCAAACTTGTTTCCATGAATATTCTCCCGTTATTTACAATCCCTTGTGTGTTTAAGGGAAATGTAAGCCTTATGTTTCTTTTTCATTTATACTTAACTCATCAAAATTGTTTAGTAAAGCAATTTAAGTGTCCAAAATTTTTATTACTGATTTTCTTAGAAACAGAAAGCCCTATTTTGCCAATAGTAGAAGAGAAAAACACCTATATATAAGCCCAAGGACTAATGTTTGGTTCAAAACTTGAAACCAGCAAAGTTTTGATTGGGTTCTGAACTTGGCAAATCCTGCCCTAAATCACTTGTAGGAAATCTTCATCTGTTAGCTACAAATAAGCAGTTTCTTGTGTGAACTAGTAATTTCAAGCCTTACTTCCCACTTTGCTTGTGCTTGTATCTAGCTGTGAGCCAAACTATAGTATTTCAGAAAACAAGAATTAGAGGTACAAACCATGGAATGAGTTTATCAGCTAACCTGGGATGAAAAAGATGTAAGCTCTAGTTTGTAAAGAAACAGTAAGAGGGCTTCCCTGGAAGCGCAGTGGTAAACAATCTGCCTGCCAATGCAGGGGACACGGGTTCAAGCCCTGGTCCGGGAAGATCCCACATGCCACGGAGCAGCTAAGCCCGTGTGCCACAATTACTGAAGCCCACACGCCACTACTGAAGCTCTTGTGCCTAGAGCCCGTGCCCCACAGTAGGAGAAGCCACCACAGTGAGAAACTCGCGCACCGCAACGAAGAGTAGCCCCCGGGCTTCCCTGGTGGCGCAGTGGTTGAGAATCTGCCTGCCAATGCAGGGGACACAGGTTCAAGCCCTGGTCTGGGAAGATCCCACATGCCGGGGAGCAACTAGGCCCATGAGCCACAACTACTAAGCCTGTGCATCTGGAGCCTGTGCTCCGCAACAAGAGAGGTGGCGATAGTGAGAGGCCCGCGCACCGCGATGAAGAGTGGCCCCTGCTTGCCTCAACTAGAGAAAGCCCTCGCACAGAAACGAAGACCCAACACAGCCAAAAAATAAATAAATAAATAATAAAATAAAATAAAAAAAGAGTAGCCCCCGCTCTCCGCAACTAGAGAAAGCCCGTGCACAGCAACGAAGACACAATGCAACCAAAATAAATAAATAAATAAAATTTTAAAAAAAGAAGAAACTGAATTTTTCTGTGTCTTTATAGAGTTTTCCATGCTAATTAAAAGAATAGGAGTTATAAATATTTCATTTATTTAAAAGTTCAAAATGCTTTTCAAATCTTTTAGCAGCTTTTATCAATACATGGGCAATCAGTAGAGTAACTCAGTTAATGTAGTTTAGTCATTAAAGTAAGCCAATTAAGCCTTCAGTTTGGCAAGAATAGTACAGATCGAATTATTTAGTATATTGGGGAGGAAAATAGAGACTGACCCTGAGCTTGGGAGGATGGTGGGGAATTTGATACTTTTTATGAAACACTGTCCATCTACCATTTAGTTTCTTCAAAACAGTGAAATTGATTTTGACTTATCAAATAAGGTACTTAAACAAATAGAGGTCTATTCTTTCTTTCATAACTTTTGAGGTTTGGGTTTTGGGTAAGGCTAGGAGTTATGACATCATAGAAAAAAAAGTTGTATATCTGATTACTCATCTGTTTAACCACTCTGCACTGATTTTCCCATGTGTAAGTAGGAAAAAACATCACCTTTGTGAGGTTGCTGTGTAAAGAGTCTAATGTAATACCTGAAAATTGACAGGCACTCAGTAAATGCAAGTTCTCTGACAGCACAAGAGCTCCCAGCGACCAATGGTGTTTAAGCCTCAGTGAGCTCATTACCTGGTGGAAGTATTGTAAAGTTAGCCTCAGCATCCAGGTACCTGGACTTGATGATTTCAAGGCTCCTTCCAACACCAATCTATTTCTTTTCTTTTTTTAAAATTTTTTTTATTTATTTATGTTTGATTGCATTGGGTCTTCATTGCTGTGCATGGGCTTTTCTCTAGTTGTGTCGAGCAGGGGCTACTCTTCGCTGCGGTGTGTGGTCTTCTCATTGCGGTGGCTTCTCTTGTTGCAGAGCACAGGCTGTAGGCGGGCGGGCTTCAGTAGCTGTGGCACGTGGGCTCAGTAGTTGTGGCTTGCGGGCTCTAGAGTGGAGGCTTGGTAGTTGTAGCGCTCGGGCTTAGTTGGTCTGCAGCATATGGGATCTTCCCGGACCAGGGAATCGAACCCATGTCCCCTGCATGGGCAGGCAGATTCTTAATCACTGTGCCACCAGGGAAGTCCCCCAATCTATTTCTTTCTGCTTCCTTTTCACCAAAGGATGCATCCATAGCTGCTTTTCAAGTACATGTGCCCTAGACTCACATAGCATCATTTCGACTATGATCTATAATCTCATAACTACTAAAGTCAATTGAGAAACTCCATTTGCCGGTTTGACAGAAGTTAACCCTCTAAAGTCCCTATTTTAACAAGACCTGAAATGAATGCAGAAGGAGGCTTAGGGGAAGTGTGTTCCTCTCTAAAAAGCATATTTTGAGTACTCCAGTGCTGGTAGAAGAGGATCGTACTTCAGCGAGAAACTTTTGTTTGTTTTTTTGGCTAGGATTTTTTAAAGCCTGAGTTCATTATAAAGAAAACAGGACAGTTTTCTTTATAAAGCCATAGAAATAGAACAGACCCTCAGAGGAACCGATATGAGTGTGTCCATTTTGCATACATCTGGCTCTCTTACCTCACACCCCCAGAACAGACTTCGCAAGTCAGTCAGTCAGTCAGTCTTTTCGACCACTGTGCTCTTGCTAAGCCTCAAAGTGCTTTACAATGAACACTCATTCCATAAATTTACTACAAGTCTGTGGGTGCTCACAAGTGGACTTGTGTTTTTAATCTACGCCATTCTTTCACTCCTGACCTATTCTAAGTCACATGTGTATCAACCTCATCTGCAGCGTTATTAGAAAACCAAAATTAAGTCACTTTCTTTATTATAAAAATTCTCAAAAGAGAAATTCTACGAAGAAATTCATTTTTGGTAATTGGCCTGGTTTGCTCAAATTGGCTGCCATAACTATCAGTAGTATACACCATGAAGACACTAACCTGATCAGAGAAATCCTGGATCAGCCTTGGCAGATATCCACTTACTAATAAAAAATGTACATGTACTTTCTTGTGCGTATTAAAAGGAGAATTTCTTTGTTGTTATACTTGTTACATGAGATACAAATCAATGTGGTACTAATTTATTGTGTTGATTGTTTTCGACCAGTGGTTAAAAATGTTTCATGAAAAAGACCCTCTAACTGTTAAACATGAAAAATATGGAGAAACCATGAAGGGAAAAACAGAAAATTTTAACTCCTTGAAAACATAAAACTCAGTACCTCAAAAAGACCAATATCACAGTTTAAAGACAAAAAGCACTGAAATAGACATTTATAATGTTTAATTAAGAACTAGAAACTTGATAAATAAATCTCACTTACCAATCAGTAAGATAAAACTTAATACCCCAAAGAAAAATGGGCAAAAATTGTGAGTGGAAGATTCATAAAACAGTGACAGAAAAGGACTATAATGTGATTTAAAATGTTCAGCTCCTTTAATAAAAGAATTTTCAATTGAATGAACATGAGATTCAGTTTTTTACATGTCCGATGAATAAATTAAAAAAATATATATGAGAGTACCCATGTTGGTAAGTGTGTGGATAACCAGAGACTGCCATGCCCTGCTGTAAGGAGGGATGCCTTACAACTGTTGAGAGCCACTGGGGACTGTTTGTCAAGAAGCTTTAAAAGTTCAGTCCTTTTGCCTCAGTATTTCAAAATCTAAATGTCTCCTTGGAAATAATATGAGATAACATTGTTCACAACAATACTATTTATAATGAAAAATTGGAAACTGTATAAGTGCCCAATAGTAAAGAAATTCTTCAATATAGTACACCCATCTAATAAAATATCATAGAGGTATTTAAAGTGAGGTTTTTGATACATGCACTCCAATGTTCATTGCAGCACTATTTACAATAGCCAAGACATGGAAACAACCTAAGTGTACATCAACAGAAGAATGGATAAAGAATATGTGGTACATATATACAATGGAATATTACTCAGCCATAAAAGAACAAAATAATGCCATTTGCAGTGACATGGATAAACTTAGAGATTGTCATACTGAGTGAAGTCAGACAAAGACAAATATCATATGATATTGCTTATATGTGGAATCTAAAAAAAATGGTACAAATGAACTCATTTACAAAACAGAAATAGGGTCACAGATGTAGAAAACAAACTTATGGTTACCAGGGGGTAAGTGGGGGGAGGGATAAATAGGGAGATAAGGATCGACATATACACACTACTATATATAAAATAGATAACTAATAAGGACCCACTGTATAGCACAGGGAACTCTACTCAATATTCTGTAACGGCCTCTATGGGAAAAGAATCTAAAAAAGAATGGATATATGTATATGTATTACTGATTCACTTTGCTGCACACTTGAAACTAACATAGCATTGTAAATCAACTATACTCCAATAAAAATTTTAAAAAATAAAGTGAGGTTTTTGACACTTTTTAGCTACAGAGACAATGATAATGATACAAGTTTAAATGAAAAAAAATCAGATTAAAAAGGTTTACTCTAGCTGACATTTATTGAATACTTATTGCATGCCAGATACTTATTTATCTCATTTAATCTCCAAAATTACCACATGAGGTCTGTGCTATGTTTTATCACCATTTTGCAGATGAGGAAACTGAGGTTCAGGGAGGTTAATTAACTTGCCCCAAGGTGCACATATAGAAAGAGACAGAATCAGGGTTCTATCCTACAATCTTCCAGTAGAGCCTGCATGCTTAACAACTCTTAGCCCTGTCTCTGCTCGATTGTCTAACCATTAACAAAACTCTATGTGTATGTTTACTAAAAATAAATGTAAATAGAGAAAAGAGTGAAAGGAAACGCACAGGACTGCTAATAGTGGTTATCTCCTGGGGCAAGATTTTTAATTTCTTTCTACATCTTTTATATTTTTCAAAAATTCTAATATGAATATGTATTATTTTTATATTTAAGAAAAAATCATATTAAATATAAAAAGTATAATTCCAGTATAACATAGTTGGATATCTGCGTCATTCTGAATGCCACATGCTCATTCTTAGACTTTAATTTTAGAGTGGAGAAGGAGTAGTTTTTCCATTTCCAAGAACAGAATTGAGTCAGGTGGACAGCAGGATTGCAGAGGTGGGCAGACCCAGGCAAGGCAGGGATGGCTTTAAATCACTGCTATCTGTTTGTCATTAAGAACTGTTTTTCTTTCCCTCTAAGACCTAAATGTCTTTTAATTATAGGTCAACTGATTCTGTAACTGAAAAGTTGAGCAGCAGATTAAATACAGCCTGCTGTTACTGTAATGAGGAATGATTAGGATCTGAAACAGTTTTCTCCCTTGCCTGGAAAAAAGCACCAATTAGTATTAATGAATCACTGCTGGTAGGACACAGCCAGGTTTCCAGTTTTCCCAAAATATGAGAATGACTTAATCTTGGCCAAGATATTTTGTTCCCTTCTTATTATTATTACTTTATTTGTATTATTTTTAATGAGGTCTTTGTATAGCAGGATTATCTGAAGTTTATAGGGATACTCTTTAGAAATAATGCTTAAGATTGTTTGTGATTAAGAGTAGGTTTAAATTTCTCACGTTGAATAGAAATGTACCTAGGCCGAAAACTAAGAGGTTTTTGTTTGTTTGTTTGTGGCTTTGGTTACATATCTGAAATAACCTGTGTACTTTTATTTTCCTAGCTTGGTTTAAGGTGAATTTTGTCTTAATGGAAAGAGAGATCCTGTTTGTCAGGGAGTATTGAAATAGTCGTGATTGTACATTTATGGTGTGTGATATAAATTTTATAAGCTTTAGGGAGGTATTTTGGCATTACTGTCAAAAACCTTAAATATGCTTATACTCTTTATGCAATAAAAGCATTTCTAGAAATATAGAAGGAAATAATGATAAACACACAAAGATTCACAGTTACATTGTGGAAAGTTGGAAACAACCTAAAATGTACAATTAGAGATTTCTGTTAGAGGTGGAATTTTCTTCTGTCTTGTTCACTCCTGTATCACAAGTGCAAAGAAAGTGCCTGTTCATAATAGATAATAAATATTTGTTGGATGAATAAATAAATAATATGCAATAATAAAAGTCATTTTCTCTGAAAATATTTTAGAGAAGTTAAAAAGCTAAGTGAAAAGGCCGGAAAATTTTATATGACAGTATGATACTAAGCTTACTTAAAAATGAATATATTTTGGAAGGGTAAAGAATGAACTGCAAAAGTGGATACCTCTGGGAAAAAGGACCGGGGATTTGGAACAGGAGAAAAAGGATGACTTTCAACGTGTAACTTTTTATGTAGTTGGTACTTTATCCATGCATATTCTTTTTAATTTTAAAAAGCTAACTAAAAGTGGATGTTGAATTTTATCAAAAGCTTTCTCAGCATCTATTGAGATGATCATACGGTTTTTATTCTTCGATTTGTTAATGTGGTGTATCACATTGATTGATTTGTGGATGTTGAAAAATCCTTGCATCCCTGAGATAAATCCCACTTGATCATGGTGTATGATCCTTTTAATGTATAGTTGGATTCAGTTTGCTAGTATTTTGTTAAGGATTTTTGCATCTATGTTCATGAGTGATATTGGCCTATAATTTTCTTCTTTTCGTGATATCTTTTTCTGATGTTGGTATCAGCATGATGCTGGCCTCATGGAATGAGTTTGGAAGTGTTCCTTCCTCTGAAATTTTTTGGAATAGTGTGAGAAGGATAGATGTTAACTTTTCTCTAAATGTTTGGTAGAATTCACCTGTGTATATGTGTAATTTTCTCTGTGTGTAATATTTGAAGAATGAAAGCCAAATTTGAAAACTCTGCACTAATTTATATTTTTCTGCTTTGTAGAATTGCTGTAGAATTTTTTTCCTCATTATGCTTTTATGGTATTTTCCAACTTTCTCAATGAGCAATGTTACATTGTACTAAGACTCAAAAGATATAAAATAAGTAAAAAGATAACATCAGTGGAGACATATATCTTTCATACAGAGCAATTTACCTGAGCCGTGGGTTGTAATTCCTCGGGGGAGGGGAGACAGCAGCACAAGGGAAAGAGGAGGCCATTTTTATACTTGAGACTGTGGTACCTTGACAACTAAAATTAATAGGGTAAGTTCTTGAAAACAACAAAGCGGAGAAATCTCTATGGGCTCTATTGAAGGATGGAGAGCTAATGGGGAGAAGAGGTTGGGAAAAACAACTTTGTAGCTTGATTCAGATTGGTACCTCTGCACCTCTGGTGGACCAGCAGCTCTTAAGGAACTCTGAGCTCTTTGTTGACTGCTGGAACAAACCTACTGGAGTCAGGACAGAGGACTGAAGAAGGACAAACAGATGGGAGTGAAAAGTGAAAATATGAGACAGAATGAGAGCTACAGAATGGTCTGTGGGGACCGCGATTCTAGGGGGACTGTGAGACGTGCTACGGTTAGTCTATTCTCGTAAAAAGTAGTTTGCAAATAGTCTCCGCTGGTGTTTTTCTAAAACTTTAGGCACTCCATTTGAAAAACACCACTGTGCTTCTCTACTCTAATTATAGATCTGCGTACAACATGGTCTCCAGGCAGGAGTTTGTATGTATAGATGAATCTGGGGAAACTGGCAGCTTCATTCTCTTGTGGGCAGCACCATGGTTCATCAACAAAAAGTGAAAGTGTTATGCAAACACTCTGCTGGAAGCAAAATGGTAAAGATTTGGAGTGTGACATGATACATCAGGAAAGATGTCATGGGCTTTGTTATGGCTAAGGAAGAGCTTCACCGCCTCCCCTTCCTCGTCGCCCCTTCACTGCTCTGTCCAGAGCGTTCTGCCTTCCGCAGAAATCAGAAATTGTCGATGCTCTAGCTGCTCTCATCCTGATCTCAGTTGCCTCTGACTATCAAGTTGGGAAAATGACATTTTGTATTCTTCCTCTTACTCGATCACTCTGAGGCACTTGCACCATTGACCGCTTTCTCCTTCATGAAATTCTGTTTATTTGACTTTTGTGACTTAAGTAGAGGTATTCCTGAGTGGTCCAACACTCGTTCCTCTCTCACTTTAAGTGCTGACTCTGGGTAATCTCAAACAGAGATGTAACTACCGCATACCCCTTCAGATTCCCATCCCCTGCCCTCAGCTCTCTTAGTTCAATGCTCATAGTTCTAGGTGCTTTCTGACATTGTGACCCCCATGTCTTACAGACCTAATATTTTAAAACTGAGCCGGCTATCTTCCAGAAAATATGATCCTCTATCTTCATTTCTCTTAATTAATAAAGAAAAGATCTAGCCAATCTTCTACATTAGAATGCTAGAGTCTTCCTCCTCCCCTTGATTGCTCTTACCCACTGCCTTGCTCCAACCTCATCACACTCCCAACCCACAGTCTGACCTCACTCCACGTCACAGTTTCCTTCCCCATTGCCCTCCTTCTCCACTGCCCTCTCCACAGAGTGTATGTGTTTATCCCAATGAACCTGTCTGTGGCCCCTGAAAACATTACCTTATGCAGTGACACAAGATGCCCTTAAATATGTTCTTTCTTCTGCCTAAGATGACCCTTGCTGCTTTGCTCACCTGATGAAAATTTACTCATCCTTCCAGATCTCTGCCACATGTGCCTCCTCTCTGAAGTCTTCCCAGACTTACACTTCTGGAAGAATTAAATACTCTTGCATTTCTGGTTCTACACACACTATGTAGAGTTCTATCATAATTCACATCACACTTTATGCTTTCAGTGCTTCCTTCATGTCATTATTTTCCATAGTTCCATAAAAACAGGGAGGCAGTCAACCTGAGAAGCTTTCCAAGAATACAAAAGAAAAGGAAAAAAGAGATGAAAGTAATGAAAAGAGAATATAGAAGACATGAAAGACAGAGAACACGCATCTAACGTGAGGATTATGGGTTTTCCAGAACAAGAAATCAAAATAATTGGAACAGAAGAAATAGCATAATTAAAGAAAATTTTGTGGAGCTGAAAAATATTTATTTATGAAATTCAAAAGCCTCAATGCATTCTTGGCAAAACTTCACATTCTTAAAAAAAATGTGACTGTTATTTGGGTAAAAATATAAGACAGCATGAAGAAACAAAATCAGTCTGGCTTTTCACTTCTCTGCCATATTGACAATTTTTGAGGAGGAAATTTAGTGATATAAGCATTTTATTTACAGCCAATTAGTCTTCATATGTGAAAGCAATAGAAAAATATCGTCAGATATACAAGGGTTCAGAAAATAAATTGCTCATGAACATTTTGAAAAATTTCCTAGAGATACAGTCCATCTTAACTATGCTATGAGTGAAAAACAAATGCTCAAGTTAGGAGGAGTAATACTATAAAAGGACTGATAGATCTACCTACAAGACTGTCACAAGCCATGATAAACTGTCACTGCAGGAGTTATGATAACAGTTTATACCTCAGCATCACAGATAACTGAACTGACCACAAAAATGAATCTGTAAAGAAATTTACAGCATGGTAATGCCTTTCATTGTTGGACCTGGGTGAAGATTAAACTGAAGCAATTTCATTGCATGTTCTTTACCTTATGAAAATAAACTGGTGATTAGACACTTTCATCCCTACTCTGACAGGAACCTCTCTTAGGCAGAATGTATCTCAAAGTTAAAGCTTCAGTTAATATTATCAGATAGCATGACAACTATTTTTTTTTAATGCTGTGGTAGAGATTGTATTGCTCACCAGATCTATGCCATTCTCTTTACAGTCACACAGCTAGACTAGTTCCAGGCTACCTAGCATTTGCTTTGGCCATATGACTGGGTTCCAGCAATAGCATTAGAGCAGAAATAATATACAACAGTTCTAAGTCTGGTCCATGTAAAACATGCAGTCTTTGCTTTTTTTTTTTTTTGTCCTCACTCATTGGCTGAATAGAGAGGAATCCAAGGTTATAGAAGAGGAAAGAGCCTCAAGATGTAAGGAAACTTTGTCCTTGAATGACTGTATGAAACAGAGTCCATCATTAAACTGTTATTGAGTTAAGCCACTGACATTTTCTAAAGCTTTCTAAAGCTCTCTTATCCTTACAGACATAAGTACCTACAAAAACAGAGGTAAGATATCACACTGTTGTTATGGTTGTGTTTTATTTTTTATAATTTTCTTCTTTCCACTTGTTATTTATATTCCTTTTATTAGTATAATTTACATGAAGAATTCTTGGGTCTTGTATATGGTAGTAAGTTATATTGGTCTTATAGTATCTCAAATGTTCTGTGATTGAGCTACTTGACATATGTTTTGTCCATTCTTCAAGACTCTTATCACAGAGGTAAGCGTGTGAGAGAAGTTTAGTAGTTGACATTAATTTATCTTGTAATTGTCCATATGGAAGATTTATATTTTCTGAATCTAGATACCAAAACAATAGATCCCAATCTTCCAAAAGATGCCAAGCTTTATTCATGGGTAGTAATAAATGTTGAGTGTTCTCTTACAGAAAACAGTTGTGGCTGGAAATATGGCAGGAACAAAATGAAGTTTCTACTGTCAGGACACTTAACATGCAGCCAACAGAGACAGACAAATAAGCAAATAAACACATGATATAATTTCAGGGAGTAATAACTTCTATGGCAAAAAAAAATAAAGCAAAGTTAAGACAGGAAGGACTCATTTGGTGAGAGAAGGGGACTATTTGAGGCAAGTGTGATGTCTGAGCAGAGGCTGGAGAGACAATGAGTACATTCTGTTAATTCTGGTAGAAGGGAGCAGCCCATGTAAAGTTCTTGAGGCAGAAAGGAGCTTGGAATGTTCAAAGAGTTGAATAAGTTCCAGCATAAATTATAAAAACAATGGGATTAGATGGTATCAGAGAGACAGTGACTCAAGGCACATACATAGCAAAGAGTTTGGACTTTAAACTACATGACAGTTTCCTTACACGTAAAACTTCATTTGATTGTCACAACAAACGTGAAAGGTGTTGGTATATTTGTAGTTTCACATGAAGAGAACTAGGCTCGGAGGGCTGTACCCCAAAGTACAAAATCAAAAGACCCAGAACCCAGATTATATCCTCATTCTGGTTGTCTCCAAATCCTGCTGTTCAAGTAACCACCTGGAAACCCTGCCTCCAGAATGCTGTCAAGCCCTTAAATGTGCCTAAATGTATGTTATGCCTCTCATATTCAGGATTACAAGTACTCTTCAATCCCTTAAGCATCCCTGGTGGTCTAGATCTGTCCCTTCTTCTTGGCAAAAATCAATTGTTCCTCCTCCACACAAGAAGGTGAAGGAAACCTGCTTTGAATCAATGAAACCCAATTTCTTTGCTTTTGTCACTGGAGTATTCTTGGGATTTGAGGAGTTTTCTATAAAAAACGTAAAATTTTACATGTTCGTTTGAGTGCTATCCTAAATAATACCATATCCTGGATTATCTGACCTTTTGAATTCAGTGTCTACTACATTGTCTGACCCCTTGTGAATTTAGTGTCTATATTAGTATGTATGTCTAGGATTTTTATGGTGCTCAAGCCAAGCTGGGCTATTTTATTGTTGAGCTAAGGGAGGTGGGGAATGAGTGGCAGCCAGCACTCAAATGATGGTCACTAGCAAACGAAGGCTAAGTGATATTAAGGTAATCTAAAGGAATGGGCGATTTTTAGTATTTTAAGTTGAGAAAGTGTGGGGAGAACAGAGCCATCCCAGAATACCCACAGTTTTCCACGTATGCTTAATAGAAGGTAACCTGTGCCATGGTATTTAATTTCAACAAAAGCAGCACCACTTGACATATTAAATAGCCATTCATTCAAATTGTATCAGTCCTGAAGTTTTACCTATATGTTTGTTTGATTAGATTACTATCATTTTAGGAATTTATACCTATTTTATGTTTGTATATATTAAGGAAGCACTTGATAAAAAAATTTAAATTCAAATTGTGTTCTTCAGAAATATTTTCCTTTAAAAGAGATTCACACATTTCTCAAATTTAAGAAACATTGATTTAAAATGTACATCACATATAAAGGAAAGAAATGTTAATATTCTTTGGTAGCTTTGTAGCATCAGGACTGTGACTCCAACATTTATAAAATTAATGTAGCTTAGTCCAGATGATTCATTTTAATTTAACTACAGAGGTGTCCACTGTGATGCTCTTTATGATGGTAACTATTAGAAACAATTTAAACTTTTATCATTACAGGATTAATTGAATGAGAAACATTACACAATTGACTGTGTTTTACACTTCAAAATAATATTATAGATATATTTTTATTGACTTGGAAATATGTTTACCATATATTGTTAAGTGAAAAGACTGAACAACAAAAACGATATATAACTTTATCCTATTTTTATAAAAAAAAGTGTTTGTGTTATATGTATGTGAAAACATATGCATGTGACAAGCCCTGAGAAAACACATACCATGGGTTTTAGAGTGATCTTCTCTGGACTACGGGTTATGATTTTTTTCCTCTTTTGGTTTTCCTGTATTTTCTAACTTTCCCACACTGATCAGGAACTGCTTTTGCAACTAAAAATCATTTAAATTTTAAAATATAGTTTAAATGTTATAAAAAATTGTCCAAAATAACCATTCCATTTTAAAAAGAGGCATCAAGGAGGACTCTCATCAGATTACATACAAAAGATTAAAGAGTGGGCGAGGCAAAAGGTGCTCCACAGATTTTGATAATTCTTTGAGAAATATGAAATACTATCAGAAATATTCATTGGAAATAACAGGACGGGGCATCACAAAACCACACCTGGGAGTAACTTACTTAAACACTAAAATGTGGATCTTTTCATACAGTCTGGGATGTAATTCTACTCTTTTATCTTCCCTAAATGAAAATAACAGAAACTACTAGAGTCAGGTTGCAATTTTCTAAGAACCAAAGGCATTTTTTTTGAAAGACTGAAGTTTTACAGTTATTTCTTGATAACTCATGGTCATAAAAAGGAAAATCCTAATCATTGATACATTTCCTCATTTTGAGAAATAAAATGGCATGTATAAATCCAAAAAAGTAATGCTTGAAATGATTATCTATTTTCACCAATTATTCCTGTTAAAAATTTATAAAGTACAGAAAATTTCAAAATATAAGCCAAACCACCCGTACTTTTACCACTCAGGGAAAATTGTTATTAACATTTTAGTGCATATAATTTTGGTCATTTTCACTTACATTTTAATGATATTTAGATTTAGTAAACATACTGTTTTACAAACTAGTTTTGATTTAAAATATCCTCAGAACATTTTTCTGTATCAGAAAAGTCTTAGAAAACAAAAATGGTATTTCATAGTAATCTTTTATTAAATAATTTTCAGGTTGTTGTATTTTTGATTAAATTTTACTATCATAAATAATACAGAGAAGATCATGTTTGCATATGAAACTTCAAGCATCTCTTTAATTGTTTTCTTAGGTTAAATTCCAGAATTAGGGTTACTGGGTCAATATGTAGGCAGTTTAAAGGTATTTACACATATTACCACTTTTGTTTTCCTTCTGATAGACTGTATCTGCTGATACACCCATCCTTGTTGAATACATACAGTTTTACCCATCCCATGCTAAGTACCTTGAAGGAAGAAACCCTAGAGATTCTACTTTGATTTCTGCACACTTTTGTACTTTGTATTCAGATATGAAGAGGAAATAAAAGAGCTATAATAATTGTATGTTGTTACAGAGCTTCATTACTGATCAGAAAGAATGATTGGAAAAATCTTCCCACCTCAGTTTTGCAGATGGCAGAAATCAAGTTTGACAGTTACCAGAGCTGACAACTTCTCACGATACCATTTCTGAAGAAAATGGAACACAGGACAGGGATCTTCTATCCCTTTGCCTTTGACAGAGTTATTTTCCAGATTACAATAAACATCCCAGGATGTGCTATTGAACTAAGTTAGAAATAAAGACCCCCAAGGCCTGGAAGCCATTTAATTGCTATTGAAGCATTTCTGGAAGTGCTTGGAGGCCCTCACAGGGAGGAAAATACCCTTTTACACAAGATGAGAGAATTGCTAATAACAGTGGGTGGGAGGAAAGCCATTCTTAAAGATAAGAATTGGCTTGGGATGCCGGAATTAAAGCATTCAATGTGTCAGGTCAACCTTTATGTTAAATTATAAATATTAACAGTTTCCTTTTCTTC
Organism: Lagenorhynchus albirostris; assembly: GCF_949774975.1. Lineage (NCBI taxonomy): Eukaryota > Metazoa > Chordata > Mammalia > Artiodactyla > Delphinidae > Lagenorhynchus > Lagenorhynchus albirostris. The sequence goes on along the minus strand of NC_083096.1, from coordinate 17,056,140 downwards.
TAAGAAGAGGAAATAGTTTTATGCTTGTTTGTTTCTTTGCTCATTTTTAATGTTGACTAGCCATTTCCTGACCTTGCCCCCTCCCCGCCTCTGGGGATGTCATAGAGAGATGCTCTACTATGTAACATTGCATCTTTACGCCAAGGTATACCTTATACATCACAGGCACCCCCAAATGATTGGATGCCAGCCTTGCTAGCCCATGCCCAAACCACAGGGTTAGGTGAGCAGTGGGATAATATATGTGTGTCCTACTCTGCAGCTACACTTAAAGTCTTCAAGTGCTTTGACTATTTAATGCTTGTCTCTGTTTGTAATGTTTTCCCCACAGACCTAGAGTTCCATAGGGGCTGAGTCTGTCTTTCTTACTCACTTTTATATCTGCTACACAGAAGTACCATTGAACTGGCAGCATATAAGAGCACGTGCTTTCCCATAATCTTACCACCACAGGGAATTCATTTTGGTTTTTAACCTTTGCCAATTTGATAGTCAAAAATGGAACTCATTGCGTGATGCTGGTGAAACTGAACATAAACTCATTTGTTTATTTTTCTTTTGTAATTTGCGTCTTTGTGTCCTTTGCATATTTTTTCACTTAAGAACTCCTCTTTTTCCTGTTGATGTAAAAGAACTATTCTTTTTCTATAAATTAAGGATAGTAACCCTTTGTCCACCATATATTTTATAAATATTGCATCCCTAGTATATTATTTATAGTGTTTTTGATATAGAGAGAATTTTAACTTTTTTCTCAAGTATCAATATATCGTTTTCCTTTCTGGTTTTTGCTTTATGCTTAGAAAGCCCTTCTCTACTAGTGGCAGTTCTTATCTTATTTTCTTTTAATGGCTTAATTTTAAAATTATCCCAGCTCACTGAATTCAACAAAATATTGTTTCAAGAGCTTTAATTAATTTCTTGCCTCAAACAATGTAATTTGTACAGTTGAATATTTATATTTCCAAGCTTGCTAATCTGCAAATGTCATGATGATAAGGACTCCGTACTGGAATGTCTTTCTGTTGGCCCTAAATTCAAAAGAGGAATAACTCTAATAAGTATCACTGTTGTCCCCACTTGACTTCCTCTTTGCATGGAGTCACTTCACAGAAGCCTTGAGAAATAATGTCAACTTTTTCCTACAGTTTTTCTTAAAGGGTGTGAGGCAAGGGTTTTACTCTGAATGGCATGAGGAAAGCTTCCTAGAAATACTCTCTGGATAGTTTCCCCTTTGCCCAAAATTCCCCACGCAGAGTGACAGGTAAAAAATATTTACCACAGTTGTTCTCATTCAAATAATCCCTTCTACTCACTATTTCACAATTGTCCTATCCCTGCCCCTCTGAGACTAGGTGCTAGAGAATAAAATTTCCACTCTGCCTCTCACTGACTGTCTGGAGAACTTGCCTGTTATCCAGATTTCAGTGTGATAAAGAGCATGAAAGGTGACATAGAAATCCAGAATCCTTTCCTTTTAGAAAGTAGAGGAAGAGTTCCAGTTTCTGGTTCTGCACATAAGATGCTTGGAAGTTTCCACTCCATCCTAACAACAAGTAAAAAGCTGAAGAGAGTGAAAAAGCAGCAACTCTTCTTGGATCCGTAAGAAAGGGCGGACACAAGGCACACTACCAACTGTCTCTCCCAAGGTTGGAGAGACAGACAAGTCAGTACAGGGAGTCCAGGCTCTCCAGAGCAGAGACTCACAGGCAGAAACCACTGCAGGAATCAAAATCCTGAATGGGCAATTGATGGATTGCTGGAGGCTCAGCATGGACAACTCTAAGAGTCAAAAACTCCAGGGGGGTCCGGTCATAGGATGGTCCCCACAGCATTGTGAGATTCACCTCCAAGAGCTCCACCAGATTCCCACAGTAAATACCAGGGGAAAATCTCCTAGTGCTTCCTGCAGGGGGAGGGGGAAGAAGAACCGTTTTGAAATACACCAGAGCGCTTAGTTCTTCTTAACAAGGTCTGCCCTGAGGGGAAACTAGTTAACCAGAGCCTATCCTGCTGGGGTATTATTATCAGAGCCTAACTGACCTGGGGGAAGGGAAATAACCCAACTCCACCCATCTCTAGCCATCCTGCCCCAACTAAGTGGGAGGAGAAAACCTGAGCAACTCTTGTGAAGGTCACAGTCCAGGGGCACAGGCTCACTAAAAGACTGAGACCTAATCATAGACCTATAGATCGCTTCTCCCCCCAGGTCACCACCATGTGACTAAGGCCTGTTTAGAATAGTTCCTTTTACCCTGTACCTTATGTCTGGCTATCAACGAAAAAATTACAAAGCATATCTAAAGGTAGCAGACACAATTCAAGGAGGCAGAACAAGCATAAGGACCAGGCATGGCATGGATGCTGGAATTATCAGACGGGGGATTTTAAACAAGTATGATAAATAGGCTAAGAGCTTTAAGAGATGAAGTGGACAGCGTGTTAGAAAAGATGGATGATGTAAGCAGAGAGATGGAAATCCTGAGAGAAAAAGAGAGGAAAAAGTCGAGAAGGAAGAAGTCTACAGATACAGATTTAGTAATAATTTTTGTTGCTATCACAAAGTAAAGCTACTGTTCCTGCACAGCAGGTGATGGTAATTTAACACCACCTTTGATGAAATGATAATGCTCATAAACTCTGCATATTACATCATGAACTAAAGCCTCTTTCACTCTTATTCTCTTACAATGTCACTTATTACCCTATTCTCAAAGGAAGATTTTTGACAATAAGTTTCTTGTCGTGTTTTATAAGCTTTCCTGGTTTTGTTGTATTCAAAGTTGAGTTTACTGATGGCCAAGCCCCCAGCTAGCTCACCTAGCACCTTTGATCTAATTTTTTAAAGAATTGCCCCTCTTAGAGATGGATGCCAGGTGAATTCCTTGAGTGCAGGAGTGAGATCTCAGCCTCTAGGCCAGGCTCTCTTCCGCAGGGCACACCCTAAACAGTTGTACAGATTGGCAGGGATCTCGATGCCTCCTACTTAAGTGGAGAACATGAAGTTGAAAAGTGGCAACATGGGGGGCAACCACCAGATTCATCATGAAGCCACCGTGCTAATTTCTTGAGCTGGATGAACCATGGCTCTGATCAAAATTTGGGGCATTTTATTCTTGCAAAGAAGGCTGATACTCTGAACGAATGAAATCATCATTAAAAAACAAGCTATGCCACTTGGGTCTTCCTCAAATACATAATTTTTTTAAAAAGAAGTTTCTGGTTAACATAGTATAATTTTTGTTTTGTTTCACCTGTATCAAAACAATTTTTGATATGCTTTTATATTGGGAGACTGAAAAAGTCTACATTTATTTTTAATTAGTGCTATGTCAATTACAACTCCATTCATGTTAAAAAGTACAAAAAGACGATAAAAATGTTCCTATTCCCGCTCTCTAAGGGAGATACATGGAGCACCGTGGTTACACAAGTATCTGTGGAGAGAATGCACCTAAGACTGGTAGAAAATACCCAGCTAGCCTGGAGCAGGGTCTGGCTCCTGAGTTGCCTTAATTTAGCGTGAATTTCCGTGATGCCTGATTGCTACCATATCTCTTTGACTTGTGATTTGGCTAGACTTTGTTTTTTGGGACCATATGAAACACTTGGTAAGTATTTATGGAAACAAGATACTCTGCATCTCTCCAATTTCCTCTTCCATGTCTTTGGATTTGTTAATGGGGCAGAGAGAGCGTACAGTCAGGTGGGCCAGACACAAAGGAGATCTGTGGGTCCCAGGCCACCTGAGCACCTTGGGGAGGATCAGGGAGTGGAATGCACTGCATTTTTGATAAACTAGTCATGGGGAGCAAGCTAAAGGGCTTACTTGCTTTGTCATGGTAGGACTCAGTTGGGTGTGTGTGCCAAGATGAGAGCCATGTCTGCTCCTCTGACCAAGTGGACTTTCCCATGGCCCTCACATTTGGTCTTAACCTTATTCTGCTCACTGATGTCTTTATGGCTGCCTGTGGGTCCTTTTAGGTAACTCACAGTTCTTTGAACCCTGGCTGATGGCAGAATTACTGGTTAGTGGTGCCTGATTAGTTTTGTTCCGTACTCATCAATAAAGATGAAATCATCCCTATTCAAGATCGAAGGGACCATTCCAAACTTTTAGTTATACTAGATTATGTTTTATAAAAGAAGCTTTACGTTCTCAAGGCATTTATTACTATAATCATTAAGACTGGCAAATGTTTCCTGTACTTCACTCTTGTCTCAGGTTGGTCAAGTCTTTGAGAGGGTTTGCATCAGATTCACTTTATGGACAGGTATTGTGTTTGAATATCTGTGCTAGCTTTAGACAGTCACACAGAAACAAAGATCAGAGAATAGTTCATTAGAAAGAATATTAAACTAGGTATCAAAGGACATTAGCTCTGATTCTGGCTATGAACCTTGAGAAAGACCTTGACTTCTCTCTTTCGGGTGCTTCATGTATAAAAGGAGGAAAAGAATGCTTGCCTTACCCACTTCAGAGCCTTGTTCTGAGAATCTTAAATGTGAAAGTACTTTTGCAAACTATAAAGTCCTACGTAAATTCACGGTTTTCTTATTAGGAGGCCCTGCTACCTCCCTACCTGAGGGAGCCTTTAACTGATCCTCCCCGGCCCCACCCATCACGGGCACTTTTGCGGCTCTGTTGAGAGAAACACAATTTATGGCGGCAAAGATACAGACCTGGATCACGGGGTCACTGCTGTGTTTCCATTACAAACACACAGGCTTCAGGCTTCAGCCCTTTCCACATGCTGAACTTCATCGGAGTCCCATGTGTTGAGAGCCTTCTGGAAGAAACCCAACAATTACAGAGCAGTGCACCATACAGACTTGGCCTGAATGTAATTTCAGCCTGAACTTTCTGGGGTTTGTTATGGGGTCCCATCCTGCAGTCTTTCAACATGAGAAACTCTCCTGGGCATGGGAGTTTTGGAAAGTCTTCAAGATTGAGGAGTACCGCCTCTAGGATTGACCCATCAGGGAGGACCCTTTAGCCAGAATGGACCTTAAATCTCATTTCATGAGCCTGCTGCTTTTCTGTGTCTGTGTGGCCTTCTACTTAAAATGAATAACCAAAGTACATAGTTTTAAGTACAGTGGTTTCTGCACTCCTAGAGCTGATTTTTCCTTTGCCCCCCAGGTTGACGGTAGTAAAATAAATGGAACCAAATGGATTTTGCAGAGATAGTCAAAAAAGCCATGCCAACTTGGCCTCTTTTGTTCAGTAAGTACAGTATATGTAACTGCCATTTAGAGAGGATACGACCCCAAGTCAATTATTGATTGCTTTAGCTCCTCCTTCCTTAGGTCAGCCAACCACAGTTGCACATTGTATTCTAGCACCCAGAATGTGACCATGGAGAATGAGGGGCACATGTACACAATATTCTGCCAAGGCAGAAGTGTCAGCCCTGGCATAGAATGAATAATGGTACTGGGTCTCTGATCTACAAGTCAGGTTTCCATGAACCTGTGTCTTTTGTCACATGGTTGTCCAGTGTCTCCATGTGGTGACATTTCCCATGAGTCCAGGTAGACACACAGACCCAGGGGAAGGCTGGGAATGAAAATGAAGTCAGTGGTATTCATTTATCTTCCTGTGGTAACCATAGCATTGCCATTATGCTGACAGCATGGAGCGGCCCACACCGGAGCCCTTGGTTCATCCTCTGCATTATGGTACCCTTCCTTCATCTTTTCAAGATGCCTGCTGTGGCTAGTGATGTGGATCTGCACATCATAGGCATTCTTTTTTTTTTCTTTTCTTTCTTTTTTTTTAATAACTTAGGTTCTCCTTTTAAAAAGCAGTAAGCCAATAATTCCCATGGGAAAATGAACCCTTTACATTAAAACATAATCTTCAAAGAAGCACATGGCACATGAATTAGGGGTTCCTCAGGAGATCTCTATTCAGGCAGGAGTGAATAGGTAACTCAATTCCATAGGCCAGAGTTTGGTAAAATTTCTGTACGGGACCAGGGCCAGAGGGTAACTATTTTTGGCTTTGTGGACCATAAAAGGTCTCTGCAGGGCTTCCCTGGTGGCGCAGTGGTTGAGAGTCCGCCTGCCGTTGCAGGGGACACGGGTTCGTGCCCCCGTCCGGGAAGATCCCACATGCCGCGGAGCGGCTGGGCCCCTGAGCCAGGGCCGCTGAGCCTGCGCGTCCGGAGCCTGTGCTCTGCAATGGGAGAGGCCACAATAGTGAGAGGCCCGAGTACCGCAAAAAAGAAAAAAAAAAGTCTCTGCAGCAAAGGCTGAACTCTCCATTGTAGCACAAAAGCAGCATAAACAATACTTAAATAAATAGGTGTGGCTCTATCCCAATAAAACTTTATTTACAAAAATAGGCAGTGAGCCAGATTTGGCTCACAAGCTGTAGCTTATGGACTTCTATTATAGGTTACAATGCATGGTAATACATGTGTGGACAATAAAAAATTCAGCAGACAATCATTAGTGCCTATTATGTGCTGTTGTAGATACGAAACTGAGTTAAGACCCCATTTTTTGCAGATCCATTATCATTTTCTGCCATCCAGCAGGGTGGGATCTGGTCCCTCGCTTTCCGTGTGCCTCCCCAGTGTGCTTGCCTTTCATCACTGCCCCTCTCCTGTGTCCTTCTCCCACTCCATCTGCCCAGTGTGCCTTGAGGGCAGAAGATGGTTATTTCATCCCTAAAACAGACAACAGATTCACATTTAGCTTCAACTCATACTGTGTGAGGTACTCTCTCATGCCTTATCTTTAATCTTCAAAACAATGCAGTGAAGTAAACTCCATTATTCCTCATTTACAAATGACACAATATAGGCTCAGAAAAGTTAAGACAGGTGCCGCATGGATTTTACACTAGTTGGTAGTGGAACTAGGGTCCAACCCAGACCACAAGAACATTACCACAGATGTCCTACATGACAGATTTTCTTTGAGCATAAATAGTTTATTTTGAACAACAAGAAGAAAAAAGATAGGAAACATCTTATATCCAAATAAGGAAGCTGGAAAGAGGGCGGCTGGGTGTCCAAGACCACTTAGAGGGTGGGGTTTTGTTTTGTTTTGTTTTGCTTTGTTTTAACATTAACATTGTGGCTGTGTGCTGGAAAGGACATACATTCTTCATTTTTTCCATTACTTGAAAATTGTTGCAACCATTATGCAAAACCAATAAAGGGAAAACTTTAAAAAAAAATGTCATTTGGCAGGCAGTGCCCAGCTGAAGAATAGCACAGGTCTCACGGGAGAACAATATGCATTTTGTAAAATTTCTTAAGAGACAATTTATGGTTTTGAGAAAACAAAACAGGAAATTGAATTAAAAGGAGAAACATATTTAAATAATGCTTAAGTGATGACATAACCAACCAAAGTCCAAAAATCACAACCTAGAGTCAGGCATTGTCAGCTGCAAGAATTTTCTGGCATTGGTTGGTAGTGTCCAGGATGAAGAGAGATGGTTTATTCTTTAATTTGTACAACGTCACAACTTTGGAATAGGTGAAAACTAATTTCTTAAATTGGAAATTCAGGCCTAACTAACAGGCTCCTGGCATATCTTTACTGAAAACACAGAAATATGACCTTCCTTCTTATGTCATGAATTTTAGTCCTTGTTTCTGAACTGGCAGTTCTTGACCCTGGAATGAATTTAGACTATGTCAAGTGAGTATTCTTTCTTTCTGTTATCCCATGCTCAATACATCTTGCGGAGTAAGGGATTAAAAAAAAACATCTATTACAAGAAAGCAGAGTTTCTATCAGAAAGGAAGAAAATCAGAAGTCATTTTCTACCATCAGTAGTAAATACACATACACACACACACACACCACACACTTTTTTCTTCATGTTGCATCCAGTAAAAAAATGTTTCAAGAAAAGAAAGTTGATTCCCAATTCAGACCAGTATACTGCATCTACTACCGTCTTCTATTAATTTTTGTTTGGTTTTCCAAGATCCTTGAAAGGTAGGGGGTAAAGGAGAGAAACTGTGGACACGTAAGTAGTTTAGATTCTGGATCTTTCTGCAAACAGTTCTAAAAGGGAGTTGTTTTTCTTCATTAGTTATAAAATAATAGTTATAAACGAAGATGAAGATTTTTATACACTTCGCATTTTCTTTTCTCTATTCCACAATATAATTGTACGAGATAGATTTTAGTACAGCCTGTATTTTATGGTGAGAATATGGAGACATTACATATATATATTTTTTCTTTTGTATAGTCAAGTTCTTAACTACCACCCTAATCTGCTTCAAATGGGGATCAAAAACCTGTTCTGTCATTCAAGTGTGATGACAATATAATTAACTCAGTCTTAGCAAAAAAAAAAAAGAAAAGTATTTCGTGATTTGCTTGATTCTAGTCATTTGTTGTCATGAAGTAATGAGGTCGAGTTTATAAACAACACGTGTAATCTTTCTTGCCCAGTCCATTTTGTGATGAGTGGCACACATCTCTGCAATGACTGGCCAGGTTCAGCAGTTCAGCTGAACACAAGTGGTCATTGGGCCACTCACCATCCAGGAAATCTACTAAACTTCCGTCTCTGGCAGCGGTGCAATCACTTAGAGCAAGAGATGTATTAGTGGCACCTGAACACAGAGTATAGTAAGAAAAAAAATCAGCTAAATGCATCAGGAAGCTGAGTAGAAATTAACATGGCTTAATTTATTCTTACAAATGTTTATGTGGCATGGTAGGGTATTTGCAGCATAGCTGCTATGACTCCTCTCTGTGTATACATGCCCCTGGTCTTGGCCACATGACTTGCCTTGACCAACAGAATGCAGTAGAAGGGATGGTGTGTGAACCTAATTCTCAGGAGGTCTTGCAGCGTGTGCTCTTGTACTCTGGAAACTAACCACCAGCCCAGCTCTCCTACTGGAGACATGTGTCCCAGGCAACGGTTACCACTAATCTCCAGAAATGTCAGTGAGGCCAACGGAGCCCATAACGCTCCAGTTTCATCACTGGATGACTACAGCTGCATAAGTGACCCTAGGTAACAGAAGCAGAAGAACCTCCCAGTCGAGCCTAGCCCAAATGGCTGACATATAGAACAATAAGCAAATAAAATGGTCACTCCTGTAAGTCAGTATGTTTTGAGGTAGTTTTTTTATATAGCAATAGATAACTGATACTTATTAGCTTTTGAAAACTGAATATTTTTATCTGTCACACCCTTAAAGTGAATAAAAGACAATTTAATAATAAGAAACCAACTAAACAACAGCCATTTGAAAAACCTCTTACAGCCGAACACATCTCCATCACATGAGGGAGGTTCTTCAAAGATAATCAGCAGGGGCACTCTGTTCTTATTCTGTTTCTTTTTCTTAGAGGAGTCAGTGATATGAAACCAAATCTGCAGGTCAACCTAGGGGCATTTCTTCACAGATTGAGGACATGTGTTTTTGTTAGATCTATGTTTCATATTGTTCGATAATACATGAAGTGAAAAGAAATCTACTGATATTGTTTTTCTTTGGAATTTGATTTACAACAATAATAGTTCCAGGATAATAAACTTGGATTTGAGGAGTGGTCATTAGGGTAGAGTGAAAACAAAATAAAACATTAGGAGAAAGTCCTTCTGCCCATTAAGGTATGGAGAACTTAGACCATTGCGGAGTGTGTGGGTTTAAGAGGAGAGAAGTTTTAACTTACTTGATAAAATAGTAATAACATATTGACTGGGTGTAGGAAGAGGTCATGAGCAGTAACCACGTGCTGGAAGACTGAGGGTCTTGTCCTGGGGGGAAAAGAGCTTCCATACTTTACAAGTCTTATAGTTTTCCTTAGCCAGATTGCTAAGCAGCAGATAATCACCCTCTTCTTATAAAAATTTTGCCAATTTAATATTACATATAGTACAATTACTATATACTTGGCAGTGAGTGAAACATTTTTTACACATTGTCTCAATTTCACAACAATTTTACGATGGAAGAAATATGGCCACTATTTTATAGTTAAGGAAACTGAGGCTAAGGAAAGTTGAGTAACTTGTTAATTTCACAGTTAGTAAGAAATTGGTTGAGATCTCAGGCCCAGGATGTCTCACTCCAGAGCACTTTTACTTAATCACAATATTAGATTGTTATCTAGAAATTAGAAGGTGATAAGAGACCCCAGGAAGAAAAACACCCAAAGAGCCATGACATCAATTCATTATAGAATTGCAAGACATTTTAACTAAAAGGTTATTTTGCCCATATCCCTACCATCATGACATCTAAATCATCTCAGAAGAAAATGTAACTTCTTATGAGGAAGACATTAATTCTCGCTAGTACTTTATTTTTTCTTTCAAAATACGAAGTGGAAGGCTATCCTTGAAATTTTTTTTTCAAACTAAAACAGTATTATTTTCAATAAGGATTTGCCATTGTGTAGAAATACTTTTTGTTGTTGTTCATTTTGTCAACTCTAATCAAGATTGAAACAAATTCCAAAATCTGTCCCAGGGATATTACTGAAAAGTACCAACAGATGTAAATTTTCTAATAATGCTGTACTACCCTGAGCTACGTTTTCTACTTCCAGTAAAATTGGGAAGACTTTATATCTGAGAAAGAAAATCAGGAAAATAAACCCCCTTCCTAAACTATCTCCACTAAGGAAATGCTCTGTGTTATACCATATTTGCATAACTCTTTTTGTAATTCAACGGCAAGTCACAGTATTCTGTTATAAACCTCTGGAATATAGAGTCACATAAATATGGAGTCAATATGGAGTTGTTACAGATGGCAGATGAAATGAGCTGAGTGGAAAAACTTTCCAAAACTCTGTTTATGCAACACCAAAGTTTTGATATCAAATCAGTTTAGGGTTTATAAATGATAGTAAAATTTGGGTAGCATTGAGAGGTTTTCACCTACAAATTTCTCTTGTATTTCTTTTCTATTGCCCACAAAGATAGGAAAGCTCTCCAATTCAAAGACAATCAGCTATTAGTTGAGGTGCTTTTACCCCGTAATAGAAGTACTGATGCTCCATCCAGAAGCAAATCTCTGTTGTAATTGATCCTAGGCTATATAGGAGGAGTAGGAGCTATGCTATTAATTAATTGGTTCAGAATGCCCTTCTAGCGTGCCTTTGACATCTGTTAATACTATCTTTCTTCTTTTCAATTGTTGACTTGGTGTAAATACAGACAACTAGGGATAGAAAGAAAGGATGGAATGCAACTGGGGGTACTTTGGAAAGCTTGCATCTTGTGATGAAGTAACATCTCTATAGTTGAAATGAAACAGACAGCCACTCGTGCTGTGACCACTTCAAGTTGTCTTAGTATAATGAGATCATCACAAATGGGGCTTTCAGTCCAGGTGTACTTGACAACCCTGCTTTTGCAGAACTGGCCGACCCAGCTCAATTTCCCAATTACTGTCCCAGCTGGCTTTTCAATTATTATTTTCTCAAATTTTGTTTCAGTTTGAGTCATCTTTGATCATTTTGAATATAACGGTTAATATTCCTATCAGATAGGAGAACATGTTTTGGGAAAATCTTTATCTTTTTTTTCTCTTTGGTGATTTTTGGTAAGGTAAGGAGAACAGTAAGCAATTTGAAAATGCACTCCCTCTGTTCCAGGTTGCTGGGGTGTGAAACTTGGGAGAAAGAAGATGAAAGTATAAGATGATGGGTTTTCTCAGCAGCGTGGATGCTGAAATGTACAGAACACATTGTTTACAGCATCACTGGGCTGTGAATCAGCCGTGATTACAGCTGGCTGGGGCAGAGCTGAAAGGGCAGCGGCATCAAAACCCAGATCATTTTTAAAAAACACAAATCCTTTTCACTGCCCATGTATGAAATGACTGACTGACATGCTAAACCTATTAAATATGTATTTTGAAAATTTTGAAATGAGGAAAAATGCTATGTAAAAATTTTTACAGATGCTGAATGATTGTAAATGTGGTTAAAGATGTGGGACTGGCTCCAACTTTGTTCTTTCGTGGGTTGCTATTAGCTTACATTTGAAATCTCTGTTGGCCACGTAGTCCACATTGTTCTTCCAAATGTAATCATTTCTCTCTTTTATCTGATCTCCTACAGTCTCTCTGTTTTCATCAATATCTGACAGCAATTCCCAAAGATCCAATAGAGTCCACTCTAATATCCTTATGTATACTCTTTTCTCTCTTTGAAATCTAATACCTTAGCAGTGAAATAATTTATTGTGCTTTATTTAGACTTTTATTTTTTGCATGTGTTTTGATACTATCCTTTTGAAAAGAGTGATTTGGAAATTTAAACCAACTGTTCACCAAAAGTTATGAAAGCATGATTAAGAAATTTTCTCTCCTTTTAAATCCCTTCTTTAAACCTTCATTTTTTTTAGAGTGCTGTGGTGAATGCCACCAAGTCCGGGTCTGGCAACAATAGGAAAATGAAGATGGATTTCTTGGAGCCCAGCTAACGGGTAAGCCATACAGAAGAGCAAATGAGCCAGAGAAGTCAATGACAGTCCTATTTTTCTGGAAAACCATTAGATTATATGCTTGTCCCAACCTGGAGATGTTTAATTTATTGAATTTGACCTCCTGGTGAAACGACGGTGGCACCAACACACTCGCCTAATAAATAAGTGGGAGGGATACTTGCTTTCAAATGGCATATACTGCATTTCTATTTGTCTTGAGTCCTAAAGAAATGCACTGAGAAGAAGTTTTTATGGGTACATTACAGTCTAATATGTGCATTGTTAAATTAAAGGGAAAACTTGTTCCAGTGAAGTAGTTGGCAGAAAACTATAAATCTTAATGGATAGGAAAATATGCCTTTCAGTAAAAAGGAAAGAAAGAAACACGCGGAAAGCAAGCAAGAAACCCTGCTAAGGATGCCTCAAAAAATCAGGCCTTTGACCAGCATCTAGAATATTCGTCCTTTTCCAGTGTTTATGATCACTCCACTTACATATTGCCATCCCCTTTGCTCTTCCCATCTATTTGAGAAAATTGTCCCCTGACTGTGCCAAAAATTTGAGGCAAGAATGAAAAATGTTTTGCTTTATTGCTAACCTGTGAAAATGTGTTTTTTTGCCAGTGCTGTGATGGCTGGGACTTTTTTTTCTTTCTCACATGGCTCTAATCCTAGCTGGATAGACCTTGACGTGCAAATAAAATTCCATCCTAAATAAGTAAACTATGTTTCTCGGTTGGAGGCTGAAAAACCCTATTTCTTATTCTTCTGCCTATGCAAGATATACTTTCCACTGCTTGTTCCTGAAGTTCATCACCAGAGTGGACAAGCAAAGGGAATATCCAGGTTAAGGAAGCTTCTTCTTCTTCAACTGACACATGAGAATTTGAATTAAGTAGCCTCTATGGGTTCTTCCTGCAACTCTAAGCATCTTTTAGATATCTGCAGGATTCTCACTCTGTTGATAAAGTTTTGTCTGTAGAGACACATCTACATTACTGTACTTAGACATGAGTGACTCTGCTCACTCATTCAACAAAAATGTATTGAGTGTCTTTAAGTGCTCTGGAATCAAACGTGAACAAAACAGTCCACAGAGATAGCTGTCTTCAGGGAGCTATTCAATTTGCTTAATGTTCAGCATTTGACAGTATAATTAATACTGTCAAATACAGGTTGATCGAACCTGCCTTATGTACCACAGTCATGTTACTACTATGTTAGGTGTTAGGATTCAACTGCACCACCAGTTGATCCCAACTGTCAAGAAACTCTCAGTCTAATAGTAAAGAAAAACATCTAAGCCAATACATACAATAAGCTATAATTGCCCTGGTTGCTGGGAGAGAGTAAGTGCTCAGTACTAGTGGGTCATGTGAGTAGGGTAGATAGAATTTTTTAAGCTGACCATATTATCTCCAATGGCCAGTATCTCCATGAGATCTCTACCTTGCAACTTCTCCAGATATGCCACATAAGAGTTTGGTATTATTCTGATGTGGTTTAAGCTTTTCTCTCTTACCTATGCTTTACAAAATTTAATTGCTTTTCTGTATCGAGTTTAGTTCATCTCATAAATTCAGACCCCACCAATTCAAAAATTTTGATGCACCAGATACTTGCTATAATAATTACTCTGGAGATATAAAGCAGATCAGTCTTGGTTCTCACACACTGAAGATTAGTTATTGAGCGACAAAACTAGCCTAAACATGTGTCTTTTTAGCAGCAGGGAACTCTCATAACCTGGAGTTCAGAGGTGGCTTTGTTATGTGAGCACCAGCTTAATTTAAACATAGGATAGATTGAGTATCAATTACCACTGAGTATTCTAAGGATAAAATTCAATAAATAAGAGTGTGATGGCAGTGCTTAAAGAAAAGCTACTCTGAAGATACAGATTATTCTGGAAAAAAATAAACCAGGGTCAAGATATCTTTTATAGCATTTGACATGCAGCTGGGGAATGCTCTTCCTGGTTGCGTGTAGATTAGGTGCCCCTCCTAAGAGCTATCATGGCATCACATATATATACAGGATATATGTATATCCTGTTCTAGCCTTCACCATGTTGGAACTGTAATTGCCTGCTTTGATGCCAGCATCTCCCACCAGGCTGCACACAATGACAGAACCAATGATATCTATTTGATTCCGGCTGTGCCCGTAGTAGGTATTCAATATTTGTTCATTTTGAATGGACTCAATAGCAAAGGCTCTGGCCAGATGTTTAATTATCATTCAGTTGACCTTTATAGCAGTTTCTTTAACCCTGGTCAAGGACTCCAAGATTATTATGATAGGAAATCGGTACTAGACTTTAAAAAGTCCTACTAAGGCATAAAACTAAAAAACAGTTTTATTACGGGCAAGTATAGGTTTTAAAATCAGACAGTGCTTACTCTTAAAAGTTTATACTTCTGTTGGCTCTGACTCATCTTCATGCTGGTAGAATTGCCACTTGAAGGGCCTCGTGAAGTTAAAATTGAGACATCAAGGAATAAATTCAAGATGTTTGCCACATTTCAGGCAAAGAGAATGTACAAACATTGGCAGGGAGGAAATGTCATCTCTTGTCACCTTGTAAACTGCTAATATACCAAGATATGTCCAAAGATAAAAATCAAAACATTTTCAACAGCGTTCTATTTATTGGTCACATTCTTGAATATTTCATCTTGTCACTATCTTATCCCCAATAAAATATAGAAAGTGGTCTCAGAGATTGTCTTTGTTTTTCTTCCTGTGAGATGGCAGAACCATTTTTGTTTAAGTTGGAGTAACACAACTTATTTTTTCCTTAAACTTTCTGATAAATTTTTTAAAATTCCAGCCTAGAATTTTTTTAACCTTCCTTCCAATAAAAGTAGTGGATAATGGAATAATCTATATATTTATTTATGCACAAAGAACTTCTTGAGCTCCTACCACGTATGAGAGGACAGGAGGAATTGCTGTACAAAAAAGAAATTGCAAAATAATTACAACTGGTTTCTATTTAGAGGTTCACAATCTAATGGAGATGATAGACATAAGAACACACAGCTAGATTAAAATTAATTTGATCAAATTTATCCAGCAGTTGCTATGTGCCAGACATGAGGCTAGGCACCAGGAATATAATAGTGACTAAGATGCAGATTCCTACCCTCAGGGAGCCTACATTCAAGTTGATGAAACAGACAGTAAATGAATGAATGCAAAAAATGATTAAATATATCATCAATAAAGAAGGTGATTAACTGTAAGAAGAAAATTAAGAGGGAGCTGTGATAGAGAGTGGTAGAGTTCATCATCACTGAAGGTATGATCATGAAGATTCTTGTAACTGGGTAACACTTAGGCAAATGCCTGAAGAATAATGTCAGTCAGTAGTGTCGGAAAGAGTTGAGAAAGGATGCTGCAGGTAGAAAGAATTGTCATACTAAGGGCTAATGGTGTGATTCAGTTCAATTCAGTTCAAATGTCATATCCTTGTGTTTAAAACTTTCTGAAACCCTCTAGGCAAAGTAACAGAGTTATACTCCTTTCCCAGTACTTGATAATGTTGTAAATCCTGCAGCCCTGATCTGTTGTTCCACATTATGTTAGAATTATTTGTATATATACTTGACTTTCCACTAGACCGAGCTTTCATTCACCACTGCTCCAATGTACCTATTGCAACACCTGGTGTAGGTGTCATAATGTTTTAGTTTTTTCCCCTTCTCCTTTCTTCTGTCAGGTTAGAAGGCATACCGGGTGAGAATATGAGAAGGGTGCAGACTTGCTTGCATAATGCTAATAGAATAATTAATCAAGGCAGTGTGAAAAAAATGTTCTCACTGACCCCACACCCTGAGGGCAGAATAAGTTTCCTTTCTCTTCTACTCTTTTCCTATTAAAAAAAAAAAAGAACCTATAATAACCTGTGCCATTGAAGTAGGGAGCCATTGGGAACAGCACTGACAACCAACCGGAAAAGGTGGGACCACAGGGGTGAGAAACAAAAAGGACATAGAGTAAATGAATGAATGGAAGAAGAGATAGGCAATAAATGGGAGCAAAACTTCTCTGTTTTTCTTAAATTACAGGAAGATACTTAAGAATGGAGAATTGAGATTCTTGAATCCAGTAGAGAATTTGGGCAATTACCTAAATCCCCAACTTGTCTTGAGAATTTTTTTATAACTTAAAGTATATGATCCCAATGTGTGAAGTTGGACAATATTATATAATTTCCTAGACACTGCATGTTTTATTTACTAACAGTGAATATGTGAACCACAGGTAGCCCTACCCTCACCTATCAAAGATTGGAGGGAAATGATAGATTTGTGAATAGTGGGGCGTTGATAATTTATCAGTGAATGTTAAATAAAAGCTCAAAGCAAAAGCGATTTAATTACTATTATAATTCTATTGAGTGTTTGAAATGAAATTAGCTTTATCAATGCAGGCTCCTGTGACGGGAAGGAGTAGAGATAGATTATAGAGAGGGAAAGAAGTGCAGCATCATTCTATAACAAAATAGAATACTTACATGAAGAATTAGCTGGTTTGGTTTAAAGCTTTACGTTTTAAAAATATAAAATGTCTAGAATAATTTAAATTGCAAGAAAAAAATTAAGGATGTCTCAATGGGCAGGAAGGTATGGTACTAATATTAAGAAAATCAGTGTTGAATAAAATAATCAATTAACCTTGCCAGGGTTACTCTTGTGAAAAGTACCATGACTAACAAATTTTATTTTGCAAGATCAATGTCCCACAGCAAATTTATGAAAGCCAATAAAAATGACATTATACTTTTAAACACCTTATATAAAAACTCAAGAAGCTCTGCTTCCAAAACAAACTGAATTATTTTAAAATAAAAACAAAAATACTGTAGTTGGTACCTTGTAGTAGTCAAGACAGCCTAAATCATGCTGCAGTACAAGTCGCTTCCTAATACCTGTAGGTAACACAAAGCTTATTCCTCACTCATGGGAGGTGTTACTTCTCAAAATAGCCAAGTAGGTCCTATTGGACTAACCCTACAGCAAGTAATACTTGTAAACACTAGATGAAATTTAAAGAACTAATACCTGAAGGCTCATGAAAATGACCAAACCAGGAAAATACTAGAGTGGAGTCAACACTTAGAAGAAGGGAAGAACGCTGAGTGAGTTTCCAAATCTTTAAATACTCTTAAGGTGACAGCAGTCCCCAGTGTAAACTCTGTAGGGCTGAAAATCATCAGACTTAGCTAGAAAATCATCAGACTTCTGGCTTCAAGAACAGACTCCAAACAACATAACAAAGGCTAAAAGAATGGAAAAGGGAGTCTGCTGCTGTCGAGTGCAGGGTAGAGAGAATTTGTAGTTTGAGTTCCAGCCAGTTTAACTATCTGCTATAAAGTGATTAATACTCTTTGAAGGAAATAACATAATCCAGAGGCTCCACAATAAAAAAAAAAAATCACAGTAGGGCTTCCCTGGTGGCGCAGTGGTTGAGAGTCTGTCTGCTGATGCAGGGGACATGGGTTCATGCCCTGGTCTGGGAAGATCCCACATGCCGCGGAGCGGCTGGGCCCGTGAGCCATGGCTGCTGAGCCTGCGCATCCGGAGCCTGTGCTCCACAACGGGAGAGGCCACAACAGTGAGAGGCCCGTGTACCACAAAAAAATAAAAATCACAATATCCAGAAAAAAAATTAAGTTTGAAATTAGCAGGCAAGGATTTTAAAGCAACTATTACAACTATGCTAAAAAAAAAAAGAAAAAAAAAGGAAGAAAACTATGTTCAGGGACGTCCCTGGTGGTCCAGTGGTAAAGAATCCACCTTCCAATGCAGGGGTGTGCGTTCTGTCCCTGGTCAGGGAGCTAAGATCCCACATGCTGTGGGCCAACTAAGCCTGCGCACCACAACTACTGAGCCCGCATGCCTCAACTAGAGAGCCCTCCTGCTGCAAACTATAGAGCCCATGTGACCTGGAGCCCACATGCCACAACTAGAGAGAAGTCCTTGTGCCACAGTGAAAGAGCCTGCATGCCTCAACGAAGATCCCAAGTGCCACAACTAAGACCTGACACAGGCAAAAAAATTAAAATGAAAAGAAAAGTATGTTCATTATTATTGAAAAGATATGAAATCCTAACAGAGGAATATAAGCTATAAGAAATCAATATAAGCTTCTAGAACTGAAAAATAAAATATCTGGAATAAAAAAAATCACTGGATGGGCTTAAGAGCAGGTTGGAAATGATAGAACAAAAAGATAGTAAGCATAGAAATAGATGAGTTTAAATTATTCAGTCTAAACAACAGAGGAAAAAACAGTTTTTTAAAAAGAAAGAACAAAGTCTTAGGGCCCAGTGGGACAATTTCAAAAAGCCTAATTGTAGCCTCATAAAAAGAGGAGATAGATAATAGAGAAAAAAGTTTGAGGAAACAATTACTGAAATTACCCAAATTAATAAAAATTTTTTAAAAATTAATTTTAGATTCAAAAAGTTCTGTGAATGAGAAAGATATAAATGCAAAGAAAATCAACTATGCATATCATAGTCAAACTGCTAAAAGCGAAGATAAAGAGAAAATCTGGAAAGCAGGCAGAGGAAAAAAGACACAGTCATTCAGGTGAACAATTTGATTAAAACCATTTGTGACATCTCATAAGTCACAGCGAAGGCCAGAAAAGAGTGGAACAACATTTCTAAGGGCTACATAGAAAAAACTCTCAAAGCAGAACTTTATATCAAGTAAAAATATTCTTCAAGAATGAATTATGCCTTAATAAAGCTGAAAAAAATGAATGAACTCAAAACAAAAACATTTTCAGATAAAAAGAAAGTAGGAGAGTTTGTCACCAGCAAACCCACACTATAAAAAGTGCTAAAGGGAGTTCTTCAAGATGAAAAGAAATGATGCCAGGTGGGAACTCAGGTCTTCAGGAAGAAATGAAGAGCCCTGGACTTCATAAATATAATGTCAAATATAATAGACAATATTTTCCTCTTAGTTAAAAGAAGATTTTAAAGTAAAAATAACAATAATTTATTATGGAGTTTTGCAATGTATATAGATGTAATGCATGTGACAAATTTAGCATAAAGGACAAAGAAAAGAAGTAAATGGCCATACATATTTGTAAGCCTCTTACATTTTTTGGGAAGTAATGCAATATTAACACTAAGTAGACTCTAAAAAGTCAAAGGTTTGTTGTAATCTCAACAACAAAAAAATTTAAAGAGATATTGATAAAAATTCAATACATACATTATAATTGAATTCTAAAAATATTCAGTTAATCTAGAAGAAGGCAGAAAAGGAGGAACTAAGGAACAAAAATTGAGGGGACAACCAAAAAGCATATAGTAAAATGGTAGACCTAAATCCAACTCTCTCAAAACTGATATTAAGTGTAGATGCTCTAAGCACTCCAATTAAAAGGCATTGTCATATTAGATTTTTAAAAAGACCCAACTACATTCTGTCTGTAAGATATGTACTTTAAATATAAAACACAAATAAGTTGAAAGCAAATGGAAGGCTAGAGTGACTATCAATATCAGACAAAGAATATGTCAGGACAAGAGATTCCCAGAGATAGAGGGATATTTCATAATGATGAAAGGACCAATTCATCAGGAAGACATATATGTGTACCTAATATCAATAACAGCACTTCAAAACGCCTGAAACAAAAATTGACAGAATCAAAGGGAAAGATAGAAGAATCCACAATTATAGTGAAAGATTCTTAATACCCTCTTCTAAGCAATCAATAGGACAACTGAAGGAAAAAGATATTACAGATATAGATTTCAATAAACAATGCCATCAATCATCTTTACCTAATTGTCAGAAAACACTCCAGCCAACAGGTGGAGAATGTACTTTTTTTCAAATACACATGGAATATTAAATACTCACATTGAAAAAGAAAGGTCTAATATCAATGACCCAAGAAGTCATTAACACCTTTCCACCTTAGGGAGCTGGAAAAAAAATAATGCAAATCCAAAAGAGGTAGAAAGAAGGAAACAATAAATACAAGAGTAAAATAGTCAATGAAATACAAAAAAAGAGATTAAAAATAGAGAAAAATGGACAACGTTTCCTGTATAAATATGGTGGTAAGTGCATGACTGAATCAAGATTTGTTGTGAGAAAGTGAGATAGAGAATGGCACCCTGAAATACACATTATGAGCATCAGTAATACTTTAATTTCGAGATATCACTCCACTTATTAAAGAAACAAAGTTCCTTATTAAAACCCTTTCCACAAAGAAAACACCAGGCTCAAATGGTTTTCCTGTTGAATTATACTCCTCACTTGCATGAAATCTGCTACAGGTTCTGGTGACTCTCCAGGGCAACATTTCCAGAACTCAACAGTGCAGGGGATTTTATGTCTCTAGCATCTCGGTAAGAGACCTTCTTGATCACTGAGGGAGAGCAATAGAGAATTGAATTTCCTCCATGTGGCGCCTCATCCTGGAAGTGACTTGTCACTTCTGTTCACAATTTGTTGGCTAGAACTCATCCTATGCCTTCACCACCCTTCGAGGGGTGGGAAAATACAGCTTTTTATTATTTTCAGGAATGAGGAATATGAAACAGGATATGGTGAACATTTAGCACCATCTCTGACCCAGAACTCTTTTTCTATAACCATCCTTGTCAATTGATCAGAACGTATCATGGTCAGTAAGGCAAAATTTTCTCCAAATATTGTTTATTCAGACTGAACTTGAGAATCTGTATATTAAGTCTTCCAATTCACTTTCTTACTTTTTTCATTTTTTTAAATCTTTACAAAGTTTCTGAACTTTTAAAAAGATGATCTTATTACTTAAGGGCATTTCTTTTGCTGAATTTGATCTTTTAGTCTTTTGTCCATATTCTGAAAGGACGAGGCATAAAAACAATCTACTTTTGCCATACTCCCCGGGACCTACTGTGTTATACTGCTGTTGCTCTGTGATGGGGAAGGGTAGGGTAAGCAACAACTATCTTTGGCCTGTTCTTTTAAGGGAACTAATTGAAATCAAATTTTGGTGTGCAGATATAATTTTTTTTTTAATTTTCAAACTACAAGTTGGCTAGTGAGTACTGTGTTAGGAAAATTGAACAGGAGCCTTAGTTGAAATTTTGTGCAGTCACTCTGCTCTGAAAAGGCTATGGGAAAAACCATTGTTTGCCTCAAGTATAGTACAAACACACTGAAGAAGGCATTGTCATCAAGTGTGTGGGAAGGTAAGCTTGGGTTGCTTTTGCTGATTTGATAACTTCAAATCTTTAGTCTGAGAAAAATAGAGCTGTGCAATTAGTCATCAACACACACGTAGCACTTACAGAACTATGAGAAGTGCCAAGGGGAGGGAAGGCATTGAACAATGCAGGGTGGGTAGTGTCAGCTAGAGGGCAGAAGTACAGCGGGAGAAAAATGACACAGTGACTTAGAGATCTAACTTTCAGATCAGACAATCAACCCCGGTTTCAATTCTTGTTTCTTCCTCTTAGTAGCTTTATTACCTGGTGCCAGTTATTCCAGTTCTGTAAGCTCAGTTTCTCCCTCTCCAAAATGGTGATAATCGTGCTTTCTTTGTAAGGTTCGTATGGGGATTAACTGTGTCTGCATCTGGGACATAAGAAATGCTCAGTGTATCTAGTGACTTATTGTCAAAGATTCAGAAGTTATCAATGCTTTGGTTGGTGAATTCAGAAAGCTTTTGCCTGAAAAATGTTTTTAATTTGTTGGGACCTTATCATGGTTGCAATTTGTTTCAGTTCTCCTAATATTCATGGGCATAGCCAGAAGCAAAGTAGATTATGCTTTTTGTAGTTTTCCCTGTTCCTAATTTATTTACATTTTTACACACACACACACATTCACACACATCTCTATCTTTTTTCCTTTCTCTGTGGTGGTTAGTGCGTGACTGAATTGAGACTTGTTGAGACAAAGCGAGACAGAAAATGAAGTCCTGAAATAAACAGTGTGAGCATCAGTAATACTTTAATTTCCATGTTTCATGGTTATGCAAGCCCACTGCTTTGGAATTTCAACAGAACCTTGAACCATCACCAACTTTAATTTTCCTCACACTTCAACCAGTAGTAATTGGACCCTCCCTCCTGCTGCTGCTGGTGCTGGCATTTTTGTTGTTGCCTTTCCTGCGCTTTCATTCACTTGGCTTAATTCTTTTTGGCAGCTGCAAGAGCAAATGCCAGACTCCTGTGTTTGTCACTGCAGAGCCATGGTTCCCACTCTTGCAGCGGCAACGGACTGAACTAAGCCTCTGACTCTTAAAGAAAGAGTCAGCCCTTGATGAGATCCCTGGGCTCACCAAGACTCTTCTCCCAAGCTGACATGGAGAGCAGGCGCTTTAGGGTCAGGTACCACTGGGTTCAAATCCTGGCTCTTCTTCTCATTATTGTAGTACATTGGGCAAATTATTTCCTCTCTGGGAGCCTCAGCTTTCTCTTTTCTAAAATGAGGATTGAAATAGTATTTAACTCAATGAGTTGTTTGGGATTAAATGAGCTAGTGTAGGTCATGTGTGCCTGGAAGGTATGAAGCCCTCAATAAACGTTAGTTACGATTATTTCCATTTCTCATGGCGAAGCAGCTGTCCCCTTCAATCACCTCTAGTTACAGTGCTTTGACATCCATGACTTGCTGTTCATGGTGGAGCTTGAGAGCTTTGGGGACATTCCAACACGGGGCTGTGCTTCATTCCCACAAACGGGGTGTATTCATTTCATAGGACAGCTGGAACAAAGTACCACAGACTAGGTGGCTTACAATAACAGAAATTTATCCTCGTAGTTTGAAATCAAGGTTTTAGCTGGGGCCATGCTCCCTCTGAAATCTAGAATCCTTCCTTGCCTCTTTCTAGCTTCCGGTGTTTGCCAGAAATCCTTGGCTTTTAGATGCATCACTCCAATACCTGCCTCTGTTGTCACATGGCTGTCCCGGGAATCTCTGTGTCTTCACATGGCCTTCTCCTCTCTGTGTGTCTTTCTTCTACTCTTCTTACAAGAATGCTAGTCATATCCGATTAAAGACACCCCCCCCCATTCCACTATGACCTCATCTTAACTAACTACACTGGCAATGACCATATTTCCAAATAAGGTCCTCAGGGTTAAGACATATATTTTGGTGACAGTGGTAGGGGGACACAGTTCAGCCCATAACCTCTGAACTCCTTTTGTTTTTACCAATTTCAGTTGCTGTCTGCAGCTGTTTGTACCTCGTGGTGTGTGTGTGGGGGTGTTGTCAGGATCCCGTCATGGGAGGGTGTGGAATGGACTTCGGATTGGCTCAACCGGAAAGGACTGTGGGAATGACTGGGTTAGGATGAGCCATTGTTCTTAAACTTGATTAGACATTGGAATTAGCTAGGGAGATTCAGAAATGATGTTGCCTAAGTCCTGCCTGCAGTGATTCCGATTAAATTGGCCTCCGGTAAACCCAGGCCTTAGGATTTTTTTTTTTTTTTAACGTCTTTATTGGAGTATAATTGCTTTACAATGGTGTGTTAGTTTCTGCTGTGTAACAAAGTGAATCAGCTATACGTAAACATATATCCCCATATCTCCTCCCTCTTGCGTCTCCCTCCCACCCTCCCTATCCCACCCCTCTAGGTGGTCACAAAGCACCGAGCTGATCTCCCTGTGCTATGCGGCTGCTTCCCACTAGCTATCTGTTTTACATTTGGAAGTGTATATATGTCAATGCTACTCTCTCCGTCCCAAAGCTCCCCAGGTGACTGCAGTACACAGGCAGGTCTAAGAACCACTGAACTAGAAGAGCTCAAAGCTAATGGTGGCAGCTTTTCTACTTGATTGGATTAAAAATAATTGAAAGAATAGGCCTGTATTTTCTTTTCCAAAATCTTTGGAGCCAGATGCATTTGGGAATTCATATTTAGAAATTTTTTCAGAATTAAGAAAAGTAATAGGGAGCATATACAGTATATAACATAAAACTCCCAGTGTTAAGGGGTGTCTGGACAGCACCCCTTAATATAATACAGTAATTTTTCAGTGAAACATGTAAATATTCACATTATAAAGAGGCCTATGTCAATTCAGGTCAGGTTTTGCTACCAGAAGAGAATTGGTACTCAATTTAGAAAAAAATAAAAAATTCAGCTTTCAGTTCTTTATAGATTCTAGAATTGAGGATAAAGGATTGTGAATGTAATTATAAAACTCTGTGTTCTAGAGCTCAAGTATTATATATCAGCACTATATACCTGACTGAAGAGGTCTTAGGTAGAAGGTATGTGCAAAAAGAGTTCTGATGTAGGGCCAGAAGGGTCAGCCCTGATCACCCTGTTCTTTCCACCAGAACCTACTCCTGAAGCCTCTGCAGGTTCACTTAGCTATTTGCAAATATCCCTTCAAAACAACAAAGAAATGGCAGGTTTTGATTTCTGGCTGCCGCATCATAGGGAATCTGTACTGGGTCGAATAGGGGCCCCTCCAATTCTTGTCTTTCCCAGAACCTCAGAATGTGACCTTATTTGGAAATGGAGTAATTGCAGATGTAATGTGTTAGATGAGGTCATATTGGAATAGCTTGGGCCCTTAATCCAATATGATTAGTATCCCTATAAGAATAGAAGAGTCACAGAGACAGGCACGCACCAAGGGAAGACAGTGTGGAGACACAGGGAGACGGCCGTATGACCACAGAAGCAGTGATTGGAGCTGTGCAGCTACAAGGCAAGGATTGCTAGTAGCACCAGAAGCTAAGAGAAAGGTATTGGACGCATCCCCCCCCACCAGACCTCTGGGGAGAGGATAGGCCTGCTGACACCTTGATTTTGGATTTCTGATTTCCAAAACCGTGAGAAAATACATTTCTCTTGCTTAAAGGATGTAATGTGGGATACTTTGTTATGGTAGTCCTGGGAAATTAACAGAGAATCCTAAGGTTAGCACTTAGGAGAGAAAGAAACCATTTCCTGTATTGTGTGGGATAAAATCCTTCTTCACTATTATTCTGTGATCAGCTGCACAAGGAGAGTGGTCTCACTAATCCCAGCGCAATTAATATTATCTATCTATATGTTTATTTAAGCAAAAAATTATACATATATTTGTACACATACATATAAGTGTATGAGAGAGAAACTGGGAGTGCATTTCCCTCTAATAGGAAGAAAAAGGGTCTCGAGGCACACCAAGACACTGGTGATATTTTTACTACAAGGAATTTTTTTGAAGTAGTATTTCACCTAGCTTCTAACTGGAGTGAAGCCAGCAAGGAGATCAGGAAAATGTCCAGGTGCCCAAGGGATTATTTCACACATACTTATTGAACTGATCACTATGGGCAATTCACGAGGACAGATGATGATCAATGCAGAGTGTGTGAAATGGGGAATACATAAATAAATCAGAAAAAATGGTCTCTCCCATAGTTATGGTTAGATATCTCAGGAACGTGGCCAGGTAAATTGACTAATAGAGAGGGATGGAAATTACATCAAAGAAGGGAAGTCTGCTAATAGTTTTATTTTAAGAGACATAAGCCAAAGCTACACAAGTTAGATCTGTTTGAGCTTCCCCCTCCTTCAATCCATGCCTCCCCCAATACATATGCACCTCACTGCACATCCTAGAACTCAGCATCAGTACCCAGCAGTCATGGGCTCTCAGCAGTTCCCCTCTGCCTTCTCTCTCCAAGGGACAGAGGGTGTGATTAATCAGGTAAAATAAATGTGGGAACCTGAGTGGAGTGGGATGGGAGGGGCTTTTCTGTCAAGCACAAGATGAATTCTGGGAGCAAACAGCCCCAAGAAATGATAGCCTAATTACTACCCTTGAGGAGCAAACTATCCATTTTCAGACAAAGAATATCTGCATTAAAAAGTGACTTAAGAATGCTTCCAATAGATAAACAAAGACCTACTGTATAGCACAGGGAACTATGCTCAGTATCTTGTAATAACCTATCATGGAAAAGAATCTGAAAAAGAATATGTGTATACGTATAACTTAATCACTTTGCCGTACACTTGAAACTAACACAACATTGTAAATTAACTATACTTCAGTTTTTAAAAATCTGAAAAAAAGAATGCTTCCAAAGAAACACAATGGCATGTATTGAAACAGTGCATTGCAGTTGTACAAGCATTTCCTATGTGTTATTGAATTTGATGCTGATAAGGAAGGTAAAGCTAATGTTATCAAAATCCATTTTACATATGAGGGAAAGTAGACGACGTGACCATAGCTGGCAAGTGTCAGGCCAGGCTTGGAACTAGGTCCGGTGACTTTGGGTCCGGGGCTTTCACACTGTCTACCAATCACGCCATGTACTGCAGCATATTGTAGTGGAGTGGGGACAAGGTGAGCTCTGTAGCCTAGGATTTAAGAGGTTGGACTTCGGAATAAGACGGACCTGACCTGGGTTTGCAAACCTGGGTGACTTTGAGCAAGTTATTTAATTGATTTCAGCCTCTATATATTTTCTCATCTGCAAAATGAGGTTTCTTCTAATTCCTCAAGGATGTTGGTGATGATTAATGGGTTAATACCCACAAATGTCTTGACTTAAGGATTGAAAGATGGTATTAATAATTGAAACATAACACAAAAACTTTTTAGAGGTACTGAGAGTATCCAAAGTAATAAAGTGGTCTCACAGCCAGGTGGGATATGCCAGGGCAGGAAGCCCTGTGTTCCTCCTTCTCTAGTATCTATTACTAGATATTTTCCTCATCTTGGCCTCAGTGAATGCTCTCTTGCCTGCTTTACCATCCAGTTTGGAGTGGGGAGGGTGTTTGGAATAAAATATATAAATACAGACATCTATATATAGTTATCAAACTATTATTATTGTCATCATCAAAATTCTTATCATGCTTAGATGACTGGTGGATAACAGTTCTTCCATGTTGAGTTTGGGTGGATCCCCATCCTGATCCCCACAGTATATCAAACTATACTTTGGTAATCAATAGCTCTGTCGGTTTGAGACAGAGAAGGTTACTCTCTACTTCCTAATTATGCAAGTTATCATGGGATATGCCACTCACTCATAGGAAATAATATATAACCGTAGCCATGGAAAATGATTTCCTAAAATGTTCATTGCAAAGGAGAAATGGTATCCAGTGAAAGGAAGTGATCTTTTCAAAGAACAGGAGTGTGCCCAGCCGAATTCATAAAAATGATTAACCTGTAAAAAATTAATTATCAGGGGATTTCCAAGGGAAATTAGTCAACCAGTCTTGATTCAGGCTAAAAAAATTAAAAAGTGAAACTAGCAATAAAGAAGATTCAAAAAATACAGACATTACATAGTTGATGAATCTGCAAAATAAAATGGTTTGGGGTTAGCTACCAAAGTATTTGGTCAAGTCCTGCTGCACCTACTTGGCTTTTTCCAGGCTATATCTTGACATTTCTTCTGGAAAATTAAATAAGATGAGGGAGGCTGAGGGGAGAAAAAAGTAGCATCCTTACGCTGAGGAGGCACTAACAGAGTTGCTGATGTTGAATTACACAGCTTGATATTTCTCAAGTTAATCTGAGGCATCACATGTAAGCACTGTATAAGCCCACAACTGTCTTTATAATGCAAAAGAGAAGACTTCAGTTAGTACTGTTATTGCCACCCCTAATCTTACTGGAGAAAAGTTTGAAATAAATAATATGCAAGTGAACAATATCCACTAAACTTTAGTTGTGCTGTAAAATATAGAGTACATGAATCCATACATATAGAGCATACATAGATAACCCCATATAAATATATATATGTAGATAGAATAAATACATAGATTAAAAAGTTGTAAAAATATCAAAATTTCTTTAACATATAAAGCTGTCTTTAGTTTATTGAGACACACTGATAGGATCCTTGATATGAATGGTGATGCCCCCCCAGAGTGTAGCCAAGATGGGCCAGATGAAAAGAGAGCTGAATTACTCTACAGACAAATAGAAAAGGGAATATCAAGTATTCAGGGGTATACTTCCCTCAACCTTTTAATCACTTTTTGTATTTTACAAATGAGAAAAGTGAAGTTTTAAAAAGTTGAATGATGGGCTTCCCTGGTGGCGCAGTGGTTGAGAGTCCACCTGCCGATGCAGGGGACACGGGTTCGTGCCCCGGTCTGGGAAGATCCCACGTGCCGCGGAGTGGCTGGGCCCGTGAGCCATGGCCGCTGAGCCTGCGCGTCCGGAGCCTGTGCTCCGCCACGGGAGAGACCACAGCAGTGGGAGGCCCGCGTACCGCAAAAAAAAAAAAAAAAAAAAAAAGTTGAATGATGAGTCCCACATGTTCAATCTACAAACATGTATTGGTTGCCTGTTGTGTGCCAGTCCGAGGGATTCCCCCTTTGTGGAACTTATACTCTGTGGAGTGATGGGGGACCAGACAATGAAAAAGTAAACAAGTAAATATGTAACGGAACTTATAGTTATCATAACTGCTATAAAGAAAGAAATTAAGGCCCAAGGGAATAAACAGAACCTGGGTAAGGAGTGCACATTCTAGTTTAGAGCATTTCAGTCACTAAGAACCCTCATAGTACGGATTAAAATTAATCACAGATAATCATGTTAGGTTGAAGAAATCTAAACCAAATCATAGAGAATAAAAAATCTGGTGAAAGGGCATTCCATGTAGAAACTAATATCAAGTACAAATGCCCTGAAATGCAAAGAGCTTGTTGTGTTAAAGGAAGAATAAGAAAGTACTGGTGGCTGGAGCTTTAAGAAACAATGAAGAACGTGATTGGAGATGAAGATGGAGAAATAGGTGTCTGCACGATCACAGAGGACTTTATGCTTAAGAGTTTGGAGGAGGTGCCACTGGACAGCTTAGAATTAAGGAGTGATAATTTGTTCTTATGTTTTGGAGGGTCATGGTGACTTTTGTGAAGCGATTAGAATGTGGAGTGGCAAGCCTGAAAAGAGTAAAACAATAGTCAATAAAATTGCTGTTGTCCAGGTGAGAGAATGTGAAAATATCAGAAGGGGTGGGAAATGCTTGGATTCAGGATATATGTTGAAAATAGAGCAGAGAGATTGCTGGATGTATGGGAAAGAGAAAAATCGAAGATGACTTCTAGATTTTTAGCTCAAGTAATTAGATGAATGGTCTTGCCATTTTCTGAGATGGGGAAAATCACAGAAACAGGTGTGTGGAGGGGGACAGTCCAGCTTTGTGTGCTTGAAGTGTGAGATACCCAAGTTGAGTATTGAAGAGGCATTTAAGAAATTTATTCCAGCACTCAAGGGAGAGATCGGATCTGGGAGTCATTGGCACATGTGCATCATAAAAAAGAGAGCAGCCCTTAAGACTCAGAACTTAACCAAAGCAGGAAATTGGAGCACAGGATGACTAGAGAAGTGACTAGTAGAAATATAAGCCCCCATTCTGTCACACCTGTTCCCTCTTCTTCAAGAATCCTTCAGAAGATCAAGAGGAACATTGTATGGGATGAGGCTTTCAGCCTTTTTTTCCCCCTTTTAATCATTAAAGAATTCCAGGTGTCTGAGTGTTTGGGGGCATTCAGGATGCATCTACTTAGATTATGATTATAAAAGCCAATATAGGACATCTATAGCCATATACACATGCTTTTTATACAAGGAATATTACCTGAATGTTTCATCTAAGGTGTTTTGAACAAGTTCATTTAGGTAGACAGGGCATATAAGTTGAAATATTGGCTAATTGGAGATATGAGTCTGAATCTTAGAGGAGGAGTCAGGGTCAGAATGTGAATTGGGGAACTATTTATGTAGAAGGTGGAGCTGAGATTCACTGATATATATAGGGAAGGTCAGATAGAGAAAGAAAACAGAATCATGTCCTTTGGGGGATACATAGACCTAGCATCTGGAAACAGCAAGAAGACAGAGAAAACATCAAAGAAGAGGACAAACAATAGGAGTGCAAAATGTAGTTCCAGTTAAGTCAGGAGAGAACGAACTTAACATTCTATAGCAGTGGCTTTAATATGATAAATATTTTCTGCAATGGAGCACTGAATGTTCTTGAGGAATCTAGTTTTATTATACTCATTTTTGTGTTTGTTGGCAAAGTGCAGTGTAAGGCTACACCTTTAGATAATGTTTTCACAATAAGAGCTAAAGCACTTTTCCTGGTTAAGCTTCAGTGTTGGACTTTCTGAGGTGGAAAGAGAACCAAGCTGCCAAATCCCATTTCTGGTGACCATAATAGTGTAGGAACGGCATCCGCCCTAGGGATTCTGTGCAAGGGATTTAAAATAGAAACTCAGAAAGTCAGCAACTCACATCGAGCCTCCACCCTTTTCTCATCTTCCTTTGTTTTCATTTGCCTGTTACTGGGAGCCCTTGATCTAAGGAGGGTTCCCATCCTTCCTGGTCAACCCCTGAACTCTGGCCTCCTGCCCATTGCTGAATAGTAGTCCAGACTCCCTTCACTGGAGAGACGAACAAAACGTAGAGAGGACAAAACATGGACTGCTCTTTGGTATCCTTGGCTCATGACTTGTAAATAAAGTTGACATTAGGTACAAATGGAATCATTTGGCTAAAATCAGTCCTGTGATGTACTGAAACTGTCCAGAGTTTTCTCCTTAAATAAATCTTCAGGGTTTCTGCCTTTTGATGAAGATTTCTTTGTGTCTTAAAAAAAAAAAAAAAAAAAAGGAAAGGCAAATTACATTTTCGATTTAGAAAAAGTGTTTTCCAAATCATAAATAACTTTTAGCTGTTGTGGTCTTCAATAAGTTAAACTTCAGTTTACTGTCAAATGCTTAAAAATAGTTCAGTACATTATTCACTGTTAAAGTGCATTGAATTGTTAATGATATTATTTGATTATTCTCTCACTGAAATTTTCTATTTTTTCACTACTCCACACTCAACCTTGCAGAAGGAATCATGATAGTGCAATGAGAAAATGCTGGTGGAAGAGAGTAGTGAAATATGGAACTTGGCTGACTTCAGGTCATGAGAGAGTAAAGGTCCCCTGCTACCTTCCTATTTCCTTTTCTGGCCATTTGGAAATATCTATTTCCAACTCAGTCCTGGGGCCATCACCATGTTCCCTTTGGTGACTCAAAGTCCCACATGTAGGTATCCAGTTCTTAAATTGCCTCTGTAGACAACTCATAATCAATTCAATGAACCTAATAGAACTCCTCTCCCTTTGCCTTCAGTTTCTGGCTCACTTATACAGCTACATTAATTTAATCAGATTTACTTCTACCTCTACTTCAAAGCATATCACCAGTAGTTCACAGAAACATATCAAATCAATACAATAATATATATTATTTCCCTTCCTTTTCCCAACTCCTTTGAAAATATGTTTTTTCCTTAGAGTCCTGCTACTGTGGGCTTTAAAAGGTAAGCCCACCTAATGATTTTAAGGTAAAGTGTAGGATGTTATTAAACGTGGCATTTGTGAGGATGATGATTCATGCTGTTCTTGGGGAAAAATACATTAGAACTCCATTCTTGACTTTGACTGCTCCTCTTTGATTGTTTGCTCTTTATTAATTTTAGAAAGATCTTGACTAGCTGCAAAAGAGTTAGTATTTTAATTGTGATCTTATAATATTTAAAAACATAACTCAAGGAGATTTGCATCTTTTTTATGTTGAATTTTCCTATCCAAGACCCTGGTATGGCTTTCCATTAATTCAAGTCTATTTTTGTGTCTTTCCATATGGTTTTAAAGTTTTTTATTATATGGTTTTTAACACTTCTTGTTTTATTTTTTCTAGGTATTTTGTGTGTCTGTGTTATTATTGTAAATGAGGAATTCTATTCAATTGTACGTAACTGATTTTTATGATTATATTTTTATATAGAATGCAGACTAATTACTCTAGTTAAATTTATATCCTACCTTTCTTATTATTCTTAGAAGTTTTTGCATTGATATTTAAAGCCAGAATTTGGGTGCTAGATATGCTCATTACTAATGGTATGTCATTGCTCATAAGCCCTATCAGCATAAAACTAATGAAATTATGTAATTGTACAGATACACACAAATACACACACACATCAGATATTTCAACAAAACATATTACATGAATTTTTGATTTCCCAGTGCATATAAAAATTATATTTACACTATACCATAGTCTATTAAGTGTGCAATAACATGTCTAAATAAAGTACATATCTCAATTAAAAAATACTTATTGCTAAAAAATGCTAACCATTATCTGAGCCTTCAATAAATTGTAGTAATAACATCAAAGATCATTGATCACAGATCACCATAACAAATAAAATAACAATGAAAAAGTTTGAAATATTGCAAGAATTACCAAAATATGACAAAGACACATGAAGTGAGCAAATGCTATTGGAAAAATGGATCCAACAGACTTGCTCGAATGCAGTCTTGCCACAAACCTTCAATTGGTAAAAAATGCAGTGTCTGTGAAGCTTAATAAAGCAAAGTGCAGTGAAACAAGGTATGCCTGTACTCTCTTAACAACTTTCCAGTATATCATACAACAGTGTTAGCTATAGTCAATGTGTAGTACATTACATCTCTAATACTTATTTGTCTTATAACTGGAAATTTGTACCTTTTGACCACCTTCCTCCAATTACCCATCCCCCATACCCTCTGCCTTTGGTAGCCACAAGAAAGTCTGACGTCTATTTCTATGAGTTTGTTTTCTTGTTTGTTTGTTTTTTGTTTTTGGACTCCACATATAAGTGAGATCATAAAGATATTTGTCTTTCTCTGTCTGACTTATTTCACTTAGCATAATGCCCTCAAGGTCCATCCATGTTGTCACAAATGGTATATATGTGTATATAAAACGGGATATTACTAAGCCATAAAAAACAAGAAAATCCATATATATATTTATTTTTATATACGTAAATGGATAAAGTTGTGATACGTGTACATATATATGTATCAGTTTTATACATTTATACCAGTTATGTATGTATATACACATGCATAAGCATATATGTATGTGTGTATGTGTATATATATATATCCCAACTTCTTTATCCATTTGTCCATTGATGGACACTTAGGTTGTTTCCACGTCTTAGCTATTGTAACTAATGCTGCTGTGAACATGGAGGTGCAGACAACTTTTCGAGTTAGTGTTTTTGTTTCCTTTGGATAAATACCAAGAAGTGGAATTGCTGAATCATATGGTAGTTCTGTTTTTAACTTTTGAGGATCCACCATACTGTTTTCCATAGCTACTGTACCAATTTACAATCCCACCAACAGTGCACAATAGTTCCCTTTTCTCCACATCCATGCCAGCACTTAATATCTTTTGTATTTTTGATAATGACCATTCTTACAGGGATGAGGTGACATCTCATTGTGGTTTTAGTTTGCATTTTCCTAAAGACTAGTGATATTGAACATCTTTTCGTGTATCTGTTGGTCTTTCATATATCTTCTTTGGAGAAATGTCTATTCAGTTCCTTTGCCCATTTTTAAATGGGTTTTTTTTTGCTATTGGGTTGTATGAGTTCTTTAAATATTTTGGATATTAACCCCTTATTAGATATGTGATTTGCAAATTTTTTCCCATTCTGTAGGTTGTCTTTTAACTTTGCTGTTGATTTCTTTTGCTGTGCAAAAGTTTTTTAGTTTGACGCATCACACTTGTTTATTTTTTATTGTTTTAAGTGTTGTATTCAAAAAAGCATTACCAAGATCCATGTCAAGGATCCTTATTCCTGTGTTTTCTTCCAGGAGTTTTATGGTTTCAGATCTTACATTTAAGTCTTTAATCTATTTTGAGTGAATTGTTGTTAGTAGTGTTAAGATATGGGTCCAGTTTCATTCTTTTACATGTGAATATCCAATTATCCTAGCACCATTTATTGAAAAGATTGTCCTTTCTCCAATGAGTATGCTTGGCTCCCTTGTCAAATATTAGTTGATTGTACATGCTAAGGCTTATTTCTGGGCTCTCGATTCTATTGCATTGGTCTATTTGTCTGTTTTTATGCTAGTATTATACTGTTTTGATGATTATAACTTAAGAGTATAGCTTGAAATCAGGAAATGTGATACCTCCTGCTTTGTTCTTCTTTCTTAGGATTTCTTTGGCTATTTGGGATCTTTTATGGTGCCATATAAATTTTAGGAGTGTTTTTTCTAACCCTGTAAAAAATGCCACTGGAATGTTGATAGGGATTGCATTGAATCTATAGATGTCTTTTGGTAGTGCTGACATTTTAACAATGTTAATTCTTCCCATTTATGAATACAGGATACCTTTCCATTTATTTGTGTCTTCTTTGATTTCTTTCAACAATGTCTTGTAGTTTTTAGAGTAAAGATCTTTCACCTCCTTACTTAAATCTATTCCAAAGTATTTTATTGTTTTTTGATCAATTTCTTTACTTCCTTTTCAGAAAATTCGTTGTTAGTGTGTAGAAACACTACTAATTTTTGTATGTTAAGTTTGTATCCTGCAACATCACTTAATTCATTGATTAGATCTAATAGTTTTTTGGTTGAGTCTTTCAGATTTTCTATATATAAAATCATGTCATCTGAAAACAGAGATACTTCTTCTTTCCAATTCTGATACATTTTATTTCTTTCTCTTGCCTGATTGCTCTAACTAGGACTTCTAGTACTGTTTTGAATAGGACTGGTGAAAGTGGGCACCCTTGTCTTGTTCCTGATCTTAGAGGAAAAGCTTTCAGTCATTCATCATTGAGTATGTTAGCCATGGGCTTGTGAAAAATGGCCTTTTTTATGTTGAAATATATTTCTTCTATGCCTAATTTGTTAAGAGTTTTTATCTTGGATAGATGTTGAATTTATCAAATGCTTTTTCTGTGTCTGTTGAAATGATCATGATTATTTTCCTTCATTCTATTAATGTGATGTATCACATTGATAGATTGTGTATGTTGAAAGATCCTTGCACGCTAGGGATAAATCCCACTTGACCATGACATATGAACCTTTTAATGTGCTGCCAAATTTGGTTTGCTAGTACTTGATTGAGAATTTTTGCATCTGTGTTCATCAGGGATATTCACCTGTCGTTCTCTTTTCCAGTAGTGTTCTTTTCTGGTTTTGGTATTGGGATAATGCTGGCCTTATAAAATGGGTTTGGACACTACTATATATAAAATAGATAACCAACAAAGACCTCCTGTACAGCACAGGGAATTACACTCAATATTTTGTAATAACCTGTAAGGGAAAAGAATCTGAAAAATAAAAATAAAAATATATGTATAGTTGAGTCACTTTGCTGTTTACCAAGAACTTGGACAGCATTGTAAATCAACTATACTTTGATTTTAAAAAAATGAAAAAAAGAATAAAAGAAAATAAAGTGAGTTTGGGAATGTTTCTTCCTTTTCAGTTTTTCAAAGAGTTTGAGAAGGATTGGTGTTAATTTTTTAAATGTTTAGTAGAATTCACTGGTGAAGCAATCTGGTCCTGGGCTTTTCTTTGTTGGGAGATTTTTGCTTACTGATTAAATGTTCTTCTAGCAGTTGGTCTAATCAGATTTTCTATTCCTTCCTGATTCAGTCTTGGTAAGTTGTATGTTTCTAAATAATTTTTCATTTCTTCTTGGTTGTCCAGTTCATTGGTGTATAGTTGTTCATGGTAGCCTCTCATGATACTTTCAATTTCTGTGGTAGCCATTGTGATGTCTCCTTTTTCATTTATAATTTTGTTGATTAGGATTCTTTCTGTTTTTTCCTTGGTTGATGTAGTTAAGGATTTGTTGATTTTGTTTATCTTTTCAAAGAACCAACTCTTAATTAGATTATTTTTTTTCTCTTGTTCCTCTGTTCTCTATTTCATTTATTGCTGCTCTTTATTATTTCCTTTCTTCTGCTAACTTTGGGCTCAGTTTGTTCTTCTTTTCTGTGGTTCCTTAAGGTGAAGGGTTAGGTTGTTTACTTGGAATCTTTCTTGCTTCTTAATGTAGGTATATACTGCTATGAATTCCCCTCTTAAAACTGTTTTGCTGCATCCCACAAGTTCTGGTATATGTGTTTTCATTTTCACTTGCCTCCAGAAACATTTTTATTTCTTCTTTAATTTCTTCTTTGATCCATTGGTTGTTCAGGAGAACCATGATGGAATTAAATTTAAAAAATCATGAACTATTTAGAAATCCCTCAGATATATTGAAATTCAAAACCACATTTCTAAATAATGTGAGTTAAAGGAGAAGTGAAAAGGTGAATCAGGAAAAAAATTCAAACCAAATGGTAATGAAAATAAAACATTTACAGTTTTGTGGTGTGCAAGCAAAAGAAGTGCTTTAAAAGAAATTTATAGCAAAAATAGCTATTATAAAGGAAAAAAAAAAGACAATTTCAATGACCCAAATTTCTAGCTAAAGAAACTAGAAAAATCTAGAAAAAAAAAGAAAAAGAACAAATTATACCCAAGTAAGTAGAAGGATGGAAATAATATAACTAACTAACTAACTAAATTTAAAAAATGTTAATGAGATGATAGACAATAGAAAGAAAACTAAGGAAGCGAACACTGATTCTTTTGAAGAGGAGTAAAATTAGTAAATCTCTAGGAAGACTGATCAAGAAAAAGAGATGACAAAATTTACCAATATCAAGTTTGAAAGATGCACTATTATTACAGATCCTGTAGATTTTTAAAATGCAATAGGGAATATTAGAAAAAACCTTTTTGCTAATAAATTAATCAAATTCAATAAACTAGATGAATTCTTTGAATAACACAACAGGTTTGGTACCTGGTTGAAAATTATATGAAAAATCTGAATAGCCTCAAAGCTATTAAATGATTTGTAATATTTAAAGAGAAAATAACATCACCTTACCCAAACTCTTTAAAAATATAGAGGATGAGGTAATATTTCCCAACTAATTTTTAAGACTAGCATAACTCTGGTTGCAAAACTTGACAAAGAAATTAAACGATATTATAGAATAGTACCCCTTATAAACATAGATACAAAATAGTCAGCAAAATATTAGTAAATCAAATCCAGTAATATGCTTTTAAAAAGAATATATCATGACTAAATATGGCTTATTCCAGGAATACAAGGTTGTCTCAACATTCAAATGTAGCTTATCATGTAGGATAAAGGAGAATTGTCATACAATTTTATTAATAAGTATAGAAAAATATTTGGTAAAATTCAATACCCAGTTATGGTAAAGCTCTAAGAAAACTAAGAATAGCAGGGAATATCTTTAATTTAATGAAGGACATCTAAAGGAAAATACACATAACATAAGGATAAATGAAGATATATAGAATACTTTCCCCTTGAGATTTAAGCAAGGGAGGGACATTCATTTTCACCATTTCTATTCAACATTGTACTGGAGGTTCTAACCAGTGCAATAAGGCAAGGAAAGAAATAAGCACACATTGGACAGAAGAAATAAAACTGTCTTTGTACAATGACAAATTATTGTATACATAGTACATTAAAAAGAACCTATTTTTTGAAAGCCTATTGGAATTAAATGAATTTTAGGAAAGTTTCAGGACACAAGGTTAATATGAAAAGAATCAGTTATATCACACTATACATTAGCATCACTATACATGAGTAATAATGTAGAAATATATTTAAAATATCATTCATAAATGTATCACAAAACATAAAATACTTAGGAGTATATTTAATAAAAGTTGTACAAGACCTCCATGCTTTTTGCATAGAAATTGACAAGCTAATTTAAAAATTTATGTGGAAATGCAATTAATCCTAGAATAGCCAAAACAATTTTGAAAAAGATAAACCTGATTTCCATACTTACTATAAAACTGTAGCAATCCAAACAATATTATATTGGGGGAAAAAAGACAAAAAAGATCATTGGAACAGAATTAATAGCCTAAAAATTGACCCACAGGTATATGGTCAATTTATTATTGACTAAGGCATCAAATTCATTCAACAAATGACACCAGACATCTATTTGGGGAAAAAATGAGTCTGTATTCCTACGTAACACTATAAGAAAAAATTAATCATAAACAGTGTGATAGTTGATCTCCTGTGTAAGCTTGACTTGTCTATGGAGGGCCCAGATATTTGGTGAAATATTATTCTAGGTGTGCCTGTGAGAATGTATCTAGATTAAATTACCCTATGAATTGTTAGTCTGAGTAAAATAAATTGCCTTCCCTATTGTGGATGGGCTTCATTCAGTCAATGAAGGCCAGAATAGAACAAAAGCCTGAATAAGGGAGTGTTTGCTCTCTCTACCTGATTGTCTTCAAGTTGAGACATGGGCCTCCTGCCTTTGGACTCAAACTTGGATTGGAACTTACACCATTGGTTCTCCTGGTTCTCAGGCCTTCAGGCTCAGATGGTACTACACCATTGGTGTTGCCAGGTCTCCAGCTTACCAACTGCTGTTCTTGGGACTTCTCAGCTTCCATAATTGTGTAAACTAATTCCTTATAATCAATCTCTTTATACAGATCAAGATGTATATTATGTCTCAGTCTCTATCTGTCCCACTGGTTCTGTTTCTCTGGAGAACCCAGACTAATACAAATGGGTCACAGACCAAAATATAAAAGCTAAAATGCTAAACATTTTAGTAGAAACCGTTGGCTAAACGCTTTAGGTTCTTGGGGTAAACAAAGGTTTCTTAAACAGGACTAATAATAATGATAATAATAATAATAGCATAAACTATATAAGAAAAAGTTGGAAAATTTAACTTCATCATAATTAAAACTTTTACTCTCCAAGGACACTGTTAAGAAAATGAGAAAACAAACCACAGACTGTGAGAAATTATTTGTGATATGTATATGACAAAAGATTTCCACTCAGGGTATAATAAAGACTCAACAATAAGTATACAACCATCTCCATTTAAAATATGGGCAAAATATTTGAATAGACACTTTAGAAACAGAGGAATAAGAACATGAAAAGATGATTAACATTTAACAATGACACAACATTATTGAGTCAAAAGTCATCAGGGAAACACAGATTAAAAGCACACTGAGATACCATTTCATACTCCTTAGAATGGCTAAAATTCAAAGGTCTGATAAGTCCAATGGTTATGCAGTGAAGTAACTGGAACTCTCATACATTAATGAAGAGAGTTATAAAATGGTAAAATGTTCGGAGAAGAGTTTCATATAAACATGTCAGTATCATATGGCCCAGGAATTCCATTTCCCAGGTAAATGAATGCATATATACCCATACAACGGAGTAATTTATTCCAAGAGAGATGACTGCATAGATACATAAAAAGGCTTGTACATGAATGTTCATAGCAGTTTTATTCATAAACGTTTCTTCTTTTTAATTGGGGTATAGTTGTTTTACAATGTTGTGTTAGTTTCTACTGTACAGTGGAGTTCCCTGTGCTATACAGCAGGTTCTCATTAGTTATCTATTTTATACATATTAGAGCAGAGCTCAGTAAAACTTTAATCCACTTGACTGCTGATGGGTGGGACTGGGTTCCCTCCCTGTTGGTTGTTTCGCCTGAGGCAACCCAACGCTGGAGCCTACCTGGGCTCTTTGGTGGGCCTGATGGCAGACTCTGGGATGGCTCACACCAAGGAGTACTTCCCAGAACTTCTGCTGCCAGTGTCCTTGTCCCCACAGTGAGCCACAGCCACCCCCTGCCTCTGCAGGAGACCCTCCAACACTAGCAGGTAGGTCTGGTTCAGTCTCCCCTGGGGTCACTGCTCCTTCCCCTGTGTCCCAATGCACACACTATTTTGTGTGTGCTCTCCAAGAGTTTAGTCTCTATTTCCCCCAGTCCTGCCAAAGTCCTGCAATCAAATCCCAGTAACCTTCAAAATCTGATTTTCTAGGAATTCCTCCTCTTGTTGCTGGACCCCAAGTTCGGAACCTTGACGTGTGGCTCAGAACTTTCACTCCAGTGGGTTGACTTCTGTGGTATAAGTGTTCTCCAGTCTGTGAATCACCCACCCAGCAGTTATGGGATTTGATTTTACTGTGATTGTGCCCCTCCTACTGTCTCATTGTGGCTTCTCCTTTTCTTTGGATGTGGGGTATCTTTCTTGGTGAGTTCCAGTGTCTTCCCGTCAATGATTGTCCAGCAACTAGTTTTGATTCTGGTGTTCTCACAAGAGGAAGTGACAGCATGTCCTTCTACTCTGCCATCTTGGTTCAGGGCCCCCCTTGTCTCTTTTGACAGTCTTTATTTTAAAGTCTATTTTATCTGATATGAGTATTGCTACTCTAGCTTTCTTGTGATTCCATTTGCATGGAATATCTTTTTGCATTCCCTCACTTTCAGTCTGTATGTGTCCCTAGGTCTGAAGTTGGTCTCTTATAGACAGCATATATATGGGTCTTGTTTTTGTATCCTTTCAGCCAGTCTGCGTCTTTTGGTTGGAGCATTTAATCCATTCACATTTAGGGTAATTGTTGATATGTATGTTCCTATTACCATTTTCTTAATTGTTTTGGGTTTGTTTTTAAGGTCTTTTTCTTCTCTTGTGTTTCCTGCTTAGAGAAGTTCCTTTAGCATTTGTTGTAGGGCTGGTTTGGTGGTGCTCAATTCTCTTAGCTTTTGCTTGTCTGTAAAGCTTTTGATTTCTGTGTCAAATCTGAATGAGATCCTTGCTGGTTAGAGTAATCTTGGTTGTAGGTTTTTCCCTTTCATCACTTTAAATATATCCTGCCACTTCCTTCTGGCCTGCAGAGTTTCTGCTGAAAGATCAGCTGATAATCTTATGGGGATTCCCTTCTATGTTATTTGTTGCTTTTCCCTTGCTGCTTTTAATATTTTTTTCTTTGCATTTAACTTTTGATAGTTTGATTAATATGTGTCTCAGTGTGTTTCTCTTTGGTTTTTTCCTGTATGGGATTCTCTGTGCTTCCTGCATTTGATTAACTATTTCCTTTCCCATTTAGGGAAGTTTTTGACTATAATCTCTTCACATATTTTCTCAGGCACTTTCTCTTTCTCTTGTTCTTCTCGGACCCCTATAATTTGAATGTTGAATGTTGGTGCATTTAATGTTTCCCCAGAGGTCTCTGAGACTATCCTCAATTCATTTCATTCTTTTATCTTTACTCTGCTCTGCAGTAGTTATTTCCACCATTCTATCTTCTAGCTCACTGATCCATTCTTCTGCCTCAGTTTCTCTGCTATTTATTCCTTTTAGACTATTTTTAATTTCATGTATTGTGTTGTTCATCACTGTTCGTTTGTTCTTCAGTTCCTTTAGATCCTTGTTAAACGTTTCTTGTATTTTCTTCATTCTATTTTTGAGATTTTGGATCATCTTTACTATCATTACTCTGAATTCTTTTCAGGTGGACTGCCTATTTCCTCTTTGTTTGTTCGGTCTTGTAGGTTTTTACCTTGCTCCTTCATTTGCAGCATATTTCTCTGTCTTCTCATTTTGTTTAACTTACTGTGTTTGGCTTCTCCTTTCTGCAGGCTGCAGGGTCATAGTTCCTCTTACTTCTGGTATTGCCCCCAGTGGGTGAGGTTGGTCCAGTGGCTGTGTAGGCTTCCTGGTGGGGGGGACTGGTGCCTGTGTTCTGGTGGGTAGAGCTGGATCTTGTCCCTCTGGTGGGCAGGGCCACATCCCGTAGTGTGTTTTGTGGTGTCTGTGGGCTTAGTATGACCTCAGGTAGCCTGTCTGTTAATGGGTGGGGTTGTGTTCCTGTCTTGCTAGTTGTTTGGCATGAGGCATCCAGCAGTGGAGCTTGCTGGCCGTTGGGTGGAGCCAGGTCTTGGGGTTGAGATGCAGACCTCTAGGAGAGCTCTTGCTGATTAGTATTCCCTGGTGCTGGGAATTCTCTGGTGAATCAGTGTCCTGGACTCACTCTCCCACCTCAGAGTCTCAGCCCCAACCCCTATCTGGAGCACCAAGACCCTGTAAGCCACAAAGCGTGGAAGAAAAGAAAAAGAAAATGAACAGACAAACAAAACAGCAAGACAAATGGTGAAAGCAAAACCAAACAGACAAAAACACACCAAGAAGCACACACATCCACCCACTCACCCCCCCACACACACACACAAAGAGAAGAGAAAACCAAAAGAAGAGAGAAACCAAGCAAATGAACGAACACAAAAATGGAAACAGACACTAAAAACTAAACTAACAAAAACAAAAAACCAAACACAAATCAGAAGCAGAAAGCAAACTCTAGGTAGGTCTCTGGACCTGCTGTGGGCACTGTGGGGCCAGCTCAGACGCTGACCTGGCCCAACTCCTGCGTGTACTTGCCCCCAAAGCCCACAGGTGCCCCCAAAGTCCA
The DNA here is from genome assembly GCF_949774975.1 of Lagenorhynchus albirostris. Lineage (NCBI taxonomy): Eukaryota > Metazoa > Chordata > Mammalia > Artiodactyla > Delphinidae > Lagenorhynchus > Lagenorhynchus albirostris. Next base: position 17,013,483 of record NC_083096.1, on the reverse strand, counting down.
CGGTATCAATTGTGGGAACACTCGTTGTCTATTCAGATATTCCATACATGCAGGGTTTACCAAGCCGATTGCAGGGATTTAACCCACTGCTCCTGTGGCCGCACAGAGAGATTTCCCTTCCTCTTGTGTGTTCGCACTGCCCCTGGGGTTTAGCTTTGGTTTTGGCCTGCCTCTGCATGTGGGCCACCCTCAGGCGTCTGTTCCCCACCCAGGCAAGTGGGGCCAAAAGCGGCAGCTGATTAGTTTTCACTTGCTCACTCAGGCCGCGGAGAGGGAAGGATACGGCAGTCACAATTGGGATGTGCGAGGAATGCCTGCAGTGGCAGAGGCTGGCAGGAAGTTGCAACAGCCTGAGGCACACTGTGCACTCTCCCAGGGAAGTTGGCCCCAGGTTGTGGGACCCTCGGCAGCGGGAGGCTGCACAGGCTTCCAGGAAGGTGTGGGCAGTGACCTGCGCTTCCTCACAGGACCCTTGGTGGCAGCGGCGGCAGCGGTAGCTGTCACGCCCACCTCTGGGGTCCAAGATAACAGCTGCCGCTTGCACCTGCCCCTGGAGCTCGTGTAGGAGGTGTCCTGCTGTCTGTGAGTGCACAGAGAAAGAAGCTCCTATGGCGGGCCCACCCCTCTCCTCGCGCATCCCATAATGGTGGTCCCTTGCCTGTCTGGCAGGCCTAGGCTTCTTCTTGGACTCCCTCAGCTGTGGTGCATTAGCCCCCTCAGGCTGTCTTCATGCAGTGAGCCCCAGTCCTCTCCCTGGGGTCTGACCTCCAAAGCCCGAGCCTCAGCTCCCAGCCCCCACCCTCCCCAGCGGACAGATAAGTGTCTCGGGCTGGGGAGTGCTGGTTGCACCGATCCTCTGTGTGGTAATCTCTCTGCTTTGCCCTCTGCACCCCTGTTGCTGTTCTTTCCTCTGAGGTTCCGAAGCTCCCCCCGCCCCCCGCCCATCCCCACCAGTGAGGGCTGTTCCTAGTGTGTGGAAACTTTTCCTTCTTCACAGATCCCTCCCAGAGGCACAGGTTCTGTCCCAATTCCTTTGTCTCTTTTTTTTTTCTTTTTTCTTTTTGCCCTACCCAGTTATATGCAGATTTTCTTGCCTTTTTGGAAGTCTGAGGTCTTCTGCCAGCATTCAGTAGGTATTTGGTAGGAGTTGTTCCACATGTAGATGTATTTTTGATGTATTTGTGTGGAGGAAGGTGATCTCCATGTCTTACTCTTCCACCATCTTCAAGCCTGCCCCCCTAAAAGTTTCAAATTAAAAGTAACCCAAATATCCACCAACAGGTTAATGAATAAACAAATTGTGATATAGTTACACAGCAGAATACTACCTAGCAACAACAATGTATGAACTGCTGATACCTGCAAAAATAAGGATGAATTTCACTGACCTTATGTTGGGCAAAAGAAACTAAGTCTAAAATAGGCAACATTAGGGCTTCCCTGGTGGCGCAGTGGTTGAGAGTCCGCCTGCCGATGCAGGGGACATGGGTTCATGCCCTGGTCTGGGAAGATCCCACAGGCCGTGGAGCGGCTGGGCCCGTGAGCCATGGCTGCTGAGCCTGCGCATCCGGAGCCTGTGCTCTGCAACGGGAGAGGCCACAACAGTGAGAGGCCTGCGTACCACAAAAAAAGTAAAAAATAAAATAGGCAACATTAATCTATGGTTATAGAGATCAGAGCAGCATATCTCTCTGATGTGTAGATTAGCTGCAAGGGGGCATAGGGGAAACTTATAGGATATTGGGAATGTTCTATATCTTAGTTAGATTGTCGATTATTTGAATGTATACATTTGTCAAAATTCACTGAACTGTATACTTTAAAATGGTCTGATTTCTTTCTAGAAAAATTATACTCCAATAAAATTCATTGAAAAATTGGACCACTTCCTCAATAATGTAGCCTCATGGATTTTGGGGGGAAAATATGCATATAGGTGCAACTTTCTACTGCTCTATGTCACTTTGTATAACCAAAGAACAGAAAGGGTAGCTTCTTTGACTAATATCTGGAGGTTTTAGAGATGCAATTTATTGACAGTGCCCTAAAGGTATTTCATTCTGAATATCAGTCCCTTGTCTTTTGATGAGATTAATGCAATCTAATTGAAATAAATGAAAAAAGATCCTCCTGTCTTTGGGGCAAATAATTTGTTCCACTAAACATATCAGGACTACCTTAAAGATAGGAATTGGCACCTGCTGCCTCATTTGATTCTCAATAGAGCAACAGATCTAATAAGAGAGGAAGAGAGTCAACATTAATTGAGCATCAGCTATGTGTCTGGGCCTTACATATATGACCTCATAACAATTTTAGAAGGTAGGAGTCATTTTGTGACAAATCCACTTCAGAAAAGAGGAAACCAAGTTTGAGCCCAATATGAATAGTAAGAGGCACAACATGACTCAAAGGCTGTGCTTTTGATCTACCCAGTGAATCTTAGAATTTGGTCAAAAGAATGTATGCATCAGAATAATCTATGGTGTTTTATTAACATGCAGATATATTAGCCTCATCCCAGACCTACTAATAAGAATTTCTAAGGATGGGCCTTGGGAATCTGAATTTTTGACACATTCTTCAGGTGATTTCTAATTAGCTCTACAGTTTAAGAACTGCAGTTGCAGATAGTACCCAAGGCATAGTCAACACTGAACAAATGCCCACTAATTAGCAACTGACTGCCTATATTTACATGTTTTCCATCTGAACTTTGGATGGGAATTGTTCCTCTTACAGTCCAACTTTATATATCTATAAAAAATACATATATTTTTTTCCTTTTAAACTTGGCCATGATGGATTCTCAATGGTCTGGGAGACCTTTTTAAATTTTTTATTTATTTATTTTTTTAAATTTATTTATTTTATTTTTGGCTGCATTGGGTCTTCATTGCTGAGTGCATGGGCTTTCTCTAGTTGTGGTGAGAGGGGCCTACTCTTTCTTGCAGTTCGTGGGCTTTTCACTGTGGTGGCTTCTCTTGTTGTGGAGCATGGGCTCTAGAGCACAGGTTCAGTAGTTGTGGCACACGGGCTTAGTTGCTCCGTGGCATGTGGGATCTTCCTGGACCAGGGCTCGAACCCGTGTCCCCTGTGTTGGCAGGCAGATTCTTAACCACTGTGCCACCAGGGAAGTCCTAGATATATAGAAATCCTATATATCTAGGATTTCTCCATCTTGGATTCATAAATTCTTTAGTTTGCATTCTTTACTGCCTATGTGTACGTATTATTTGTAACAATTAAAAAGCAAAGAGCTTTTATTGTCATAAACAAGCTCCCAGCAATAATATTAAATGCAAATGACCTCTACAATCCCAAACCTCTAAAGAGACAAAGTAAATTTTTAGGAGTTTCTGTTGTCCACTGTTTTTCATTGTTGTGAATCAATTTTATTTTAATAGTTTGGCTCCAGATTTTGTCCTGGTTCATAACCAGATAGGTTATTTCAGAGTTTGCACTTTTTCATATAGAACATTCCTCATTCTGTTCCACATGGAAGACAGCAAAAGAGCAAACAAGCATTGGATTCCAAGCATTTTTGTTCATCCTTACCTAATAAAATGGTTTTAAAGTTTCATGAACATTAATTTATTCCTATTTTTCTTAGCCTTACAGATAGTTAGTGAACTTGTTGGCCCACTACATTTTTATTATGTTCATCAACCTGAAAAAGTTATTCTATCATTCAGTCTCCTTTGCCTCAAAGCACCATATCCACCAGGAATCACAGAAACAAGCAGCAAACATTTGGACATGTGTATTTTTCCCAACCATTGATTTCATTCTCAAAGTACATCTCCACCCTTCTGGTGCAAGAATATTCTAAATGGATTCAATCTAAATCATTTGCGTGTTTATCTTGCCACTGCACCTGAAGTGAAAAAAAGGAACTATTTAATGTACAGGCAGTGTTTTTTTTTTGCGGTACACGGGCCTCTCACTGTTGCAGCCTCTCCCGTTGTGGAGCACAGGCTCCGGATGCGCAGGCCCAGCGGCCATGGCTCACGGGCCCAACCACTCCGCGGCATGTGGGATCTTCCTGGACCGGGGCACGAACCCGTGTCCCCTGCATTGGCAGGCGGACTCTCAACCACTGCGCCACCAGGGAAGCCCCCAGGCAGTGTCTTAATAATGAAAAAAATATTTAACCTCAAAATTCTCCAGATTGTTCTTGGAAAAAATCATAAAAATGAAAAGATTAGTTGACTTTTTCCTTCCAACAACTAATTCCTCTCTGCGTGTGAGTGTGTCTGTTTAAATGTAAAAACAGTCATAGTGCCTCAAACAATGATGTTTGTAAATACCCTGGACCTAAGTGCTTACTAGGGTTGGACATTTACACCCAAAGAAGATAATAATCCAGTTTTAAATGTCCTTTTTCTAAGAGGCTAGAGCATTTGAAGCTTATATTGTAGCAAGTTTTAAAGTTTCCCCTGCCAAATCTAACAGGCATTATGTAATTCTACTGTCATTCCAAAATCTTTCCAGGTGACTAACTGATTACCCAAGACTTGTAACATATTTGTTTTGGGGTTATCAGTCCTACAAAACTGTGTTCAGGAAAGTCTCTATGACCTATTACATCGCTTTTGAATTGGGTTTCAGGAGACTTCTATTCTCCTCTCTAGATTCTTCCATTTATGCTTTAAATATTAACCTCCAAATCTCTTCATACGTAAAGGGAACATAATAATAGTTGTGGCAGTCTCCCCCTAGGAAATCTGTAAAGATTAAATTGTTAATTAGGTGAAGTACTTTGAGATCTTAGAAGAAGGTTTCATAAAGTGTAAGGATATCTTTATAATTTACGTGAGGTTCTGCTTTATGGATGGGTGTCCCCCTGTTTTGAAAGGTCACAGAAAGGGCTCACAGACATGTGAAATGACAACAATCTAAGCTTCCCTCTTGCACAGCTCCCTGTCCCAATACCATTTTTCCCTGTTTTCTGGCTCTCCACCGGCAGAAGCCTTCAACATTGAGCAACCTTCTGGCTTGGAGAAAAACTAAGTGCATACTTGCCTATATTCCAAAACCAAGATGATGTATACTTCCAATTGAACAGATGTGGTCAGCTGTTGATTGGGCCCAGAGGAGAAGAAATTAAAGGCATCCAAAACAACAGTGAGTAGGAAATAGGGGTGAGCAAAGGTGAGTAGATGCACAATGTCTTTCCTTTGGGATCCTTGTGTTTCCTTTCCTCATACTTGTCCAAGTTTCCCCTTTTTCTCTGTAAGGAGATTTTCCGAGTCTTTTCTCTCCTTGGCTTTCTTTGCTTAGTCATAATCATAGGTGTGTCCAGGATAGCAAATCTTTCTCATTACCTTCCAAGCTGTCACAATTGAGCTAGAATTTTGAATGATGCTCAGTAAGTGTTGCCAGTTTCCATAATTCAGAGACTTATACATCCATTAAGAGGGTATCCAGGCCCCATGGCGTTTCTATTAGCCATTTCATTGAAAAATCACCAACTAAATTTATAGAATCATAGAATAATTAAGTTGGAAGGGGATGTGGAGTCCTCAGTCCAAACTCCTTCTTTCCCTCACCCCATATAACAATCCCCACCATGCCATCTTTGCAGAATTTCATTCAACCTCAGCTCAGACAACTCCAGGCACTGGGAGTTCACACCCTTCTAAGACATGTTTGTCCAGCTCTAATGATGAGAAAGTTCTTCTTCATCTTGAGCCAGAATCTGCATTCCTATGATTTTTCACTTATTCTTAGTTCTCCCTCTAGAGCAGCATGGAATAAATATAATCCTCCTTTCACACTCAATTTCTCCTAATTCTTTCCTCATCTGGATTAGGCAGCCTCAGTTCTTCCACTGTCTCTCTGTGGAAAGTCCAGTGGGTTGTCCAGTTTGACACACTTGACTTATACTGAACTTGAAGTCAACTATAAGGCCTTTGTCTTTTCCAGATTCTTTGCTGTAATCAACCTCTCCCTCATGTTACACCTTATCCAGATGATTTTTTGAGGCTAAGTGGGAGATCTTTATTTTTATTTTCTTCAAATTTCATTGTTAGTTTGCACCTATCATTCAAGCTTTTTCCCAGTATTGATCTAGTTTATTAGCTATACCTCCTATGTTTTTGAGTCATTCCACAGATATGATATCTGCTTTCAATATATATCTTCAGTTGGCTGGCAAGAATGCTGAAAAAAACAGGGTCCCTATACATGTGAGTGAAGATGTCCTTCGAGGGAGTGGAATGGCAGCTGTCGCTACTCCTCCCAAATCCCCTCAAATCCCCTTTCTTTTTCCTACACACTGGTCACGGGTAGGCTTTTCCTCTCTCAGCCAGCAGCCATCTCTTTGCTGGAGGGCTGTGTCCTCAGGCTATCAGAGCCCATGTTGCCTGTGCTCATGGCGAGCTTTTCTGGGAATTAATGTTTTCCTGTGAAATCTAAAAATATGGTACAAATGAACTTATTTACAAAACAGAAATAGAGTCACAGATGTAGAAAACAAACTTATGGTTAACCAAGGGAGAAGAGGTGGGGGGGAGGGATAAACTGGGAGACTGGTATTGACATATACGGACTGCTATATATAAAATAGATAAACTAATAAGGACCTACCATATAGCACAGGGAACTCTACTCAATACTCTGTAATGACCTATATGGGAAAAGAATCTAAAAAAGAGTGGATATGTGTATACGTATCGCTGATTCACTTTGCTGTACACCTGAAACTAACACAACGTTGTAAATCAACTATACTCCAGTAAAAAAAATTTAAAAAAAAAAAGACTTGAGATGGGTAATAAAAATAAAATAAAACAAAATGTTTTCCTAGGGGTAGCCCTTAACCAATGACCATTGAATACACTGGAGTATAAATACCGCAGCTCTCTTGTACTTAATGCAACCACCTCTGAGGTGTGACCTCTACTGCTCAGAGCCCCCTGCATGATTAAGTCAAAGCAGCCTCCATGCCTGAAAACATGCCCTTGCTTAGCCTCCCTGTGTGTGAGTGTGTGTGTGTGTGTGTGTGTGTATGCGTGTGTGTAAACTATATAGAAAATCATCGTCCCATCCCTAATTTAATAATCTATTCTTTCACCATTTGTGTTCAATGGCTCCTTTATCATATATACTTTTTGTCTTTTAGAATAATCTATTTCTTCTGTTGATTGATCTGTCAGTTCTACACTGATAGAAGAATATGTGGTAGAGAAAGTTCTTTCTTCATCCAGTTCTTTTAACCACAGCATTTTGTATGCCTTTTTAATTTGAAGATTGTTCTCCTGAATAGAGAATACAGAGCAAAAGTGGAATTAAGAAATTCTGCCTTTTTATTTATCTCTTAATATTATATATATATATACCCCTAGTATTAATGCTTCTTAATTATTTCTTTTATTCTGAATGTGATTTTAAAAGGCATTTTCACTATTGGTACCATCTGTTACAAACAGAAGTCATTCTGGAGTATATCATTCTTGACTATTTTTACCATCTGATAGGTAAAAAGTCCATCAAGGCAAAAATCAAAGAGGTTTCAGGTATTTATCGGGATGAGGTGGCAAGAATCTGTGTAGCTATTTGAAGTTCTCCATTTCTACTTGCACGTGCTCTGTATTAAGAAAGCATAATGTGTTCTCCTTCTGACAAACAGCTTATAGACTACTTTTATGAAAATAACATCTATATTACTATAGCAAATGCTTTCTATCCTCATATCAAATGTCTTTCAGTTTTTCACAATGCTTATATTCTTGGGTGGGGTTTCCAAGCAGTGAAAGACAGTATTATCCCTTTATCCATCTAACATATACTTCTGGATTGACCTAGGTAGACTATTTCATCATCATATGCTAGCTCTGGGAACATTACGTATGTTCTTATTCTTACCATTAACAGATCAAGTCTGAAGCCTTGCATTTAGTACCCAGACATTTTTTTCCTACTGTTTTATTAGTGAATCTGAATATGCCCTCCCTGGCTAATCTTATTTCTAGGTTAGATTTCTTCTTCCCCTTCTCCTCCTCCTCCTCTTTCTCATCCTCCCCCCCTCCCTCATTCTCCTTTTCCTTCTCCTTCTTCTCTTCCTCCTCCCCCTCCTCCCCTCCTCCCCCTCCTCCCCTCCACCTCCCCCTCCTCCCCCTCCTCCCCTCCTCCCCTCCTCCTCCCCCTCCTCCCCCTCCTCCCCTCACCTCGTCCCCCTCCTCCTCTCCCCTCCCCTCCTCCCCTCCTCCCCTCCCCTTCTCCCCTCCCTTTCTCCCCTCCCCCTCCTCCCCTCCCCCTCCTCCCCTCCCCCTCCTCCCTTCCCCCTCCTCCCCTCCCCTCCCCTTCCTCCCCCTCCTCCTCCCTCTCCCCCTCCTCCTCCCTCTTCCTCCTCCTCCCCTCCTCCCTTCCTCCCCCTCCTCCTCCCCCTTCCTCCTCCTCCCCTCCTCCCTTCCTCCCCCTCCTCCTCCCCCTTCCTCCTCCTCCCCTCCTCCCTTCCTCCCCCTCCTCCCCCTCCTCCCCCTCTTCCCCTCCTCCCCCTCCTCCCCCTCTTCCTCCTCTCAAAGTAAGCCACCCACCTCAACTGCTCTTTTATAATGTGGTGAAGATGTAAATAAATAAATACATTTTATATATATATATATATATATACACACACACACCACACATACAGGATAAATATTGATAGATGAGTTATATTTGTAATCTCTATTGTATCCACATTAGTTATTTTCCTCTTTTTTCAATCAAATTTTAGTTTTATAGAGTAATAGAATTTTAAGCCCCAAAAATGCTTCAGGTAAAATCTAACATAACCCCATAATACTTTTGTAGATGCAAAAATTGAGAATAAGAATTTATGTAGCTTATTCAAGTTCACAGAGTCAGTTATATTGAGTGGTCTAAACTTAGAATTCTAGTTTTCTGTTAAACATTCTTCTTAATTTACCATATTGCTTATCCCACCCATCACCCCAGGAAGGAAGAGATCATGAGAATGGAAAATGAAAGAAAATAGAGTTGGTCATTTTATCCCCCTGGTTAAGTAGAATAAAAACACTGAGATGTAGCACTATCTGAAAAGAAATATTTTAACGAAATTTGGGAATTGCTTAATGATTTTCAGTATCAGTGCAAACCTTGCCCTTTGTTAGGTAGAAGAATAAACTACAAAATGGCTGTGTGTTTTAGAAACAAAACATTTGCATTTTTTACAAGTCAGCAGCACCTCAGCATAGCAGTAATACGGTTACAAAAGCACTAGGTGTGAGCACATATCTGCTTATGTTCCCTGCTTCTTTTCTTGGCTGGACAAATTAACCAACCAGCAGAGAAGCAACATATCGAATGCATGGGGGAATGCACGGGGAAACCCAGTTGTTAAATGTGTCAAAATGCATATTTTAAAATGTTCATCAACTCATTTTGAAAAATGCTCTACCACCTAAACTCAATGTCAGTGAATGACAGCAAGTGTTCCAGATGGTGGCTTATGAATGTCTGTGGGAGACATGAAAGCAAATCAAACGGAAGAGAGAACTGTTTTTTAGTTGGGAGAGGGGGTGAAGGATAAATTTCAGGCAGAGGCAATATTTACGTTGCGTTTGAAAGGTAGATGGGATGGACCTTTAGTGTTCATGCCCAAACCTTTAGTGTTTGGATTGGGCTCCAGAGACCTGACCAGACTAGAGGTAATTGACTAAATTTAAACACCATAATTAGGCTGAGAAAAATTCAAGAAGAATATATATTTTTTGGTTTGTCTTTCAGGTGACCTGAGGCACTATATATGCTTGGGTTTCCCTATTGATATCAGTAACGTGTGTGTCTTTTTGTTTTCAACTGATAAGTGGAATAACCTGACAACACCCAAAGTTAAGAAGTTTCTCACATACTGGGTATTTTTCTAAAAAATTCTGCACATATTTCTTTCCATCACATATATTTAGCAGAATAGAGTGTTTTTCCATCTAAAAATATTATAGTGAATCCCTTTACTAAACAGTGTTAATTCATACATGTATGCTTTGGATAAATACGAATTTTTTAATGTATAGTTGGTTTGAAGTGGAGTAGATTTCTTTTAACCCACTCAGATATTGCTAGTAAAGCAACTAATATAAAGGAGCATAGATATAAATGGTAGGGAACAAATACAATCCCTACTCTAAGAGAAACATCTAATAATGTGTGAAGATATTTCAACCGATATCAGAGAGGTTGTGAACAACACTGGTTTTGTTTCATTCTTTGAGGGAAGGACTAAAGAGGGGAGAGAATAATGTCCTTTTTTTCCTACTTGGTTGTGAGACTGTCATCAACATTGGCTTTAATCCTGGATAATCAACTTTTCTAGCAACAGGATAGAAGGAAGGAGGGTTTGTTAGTGATTTGAGCAATTTCCAAAGTAGAACTGACTTAGTTTTTTCTGCTTCCTGACATATTGTCAAATCATTTTTATGAGCCCTTATGTGATTCATTGAGCCATTTGGAGAGGGTCAGAGGGCAAGGGTGCCATTTACCAGAGCAGGTTTAAGCTGGAGAAGGTGAGGTCAGAGGGGAAGAGAAACCCTCATTACTCTGGGAGGATTATGGGGGCCGGCTCTGAGCCTGCCTGACTGTGTTAAGCTCACATGGAGTGTTCGTTAGCACAAAACGGTGAGCTGCAGGTGTTCTGTGTTCTACAGAGTCTTCAGAGATCAGCCTCAAATGTTTCTGTTACTATAAAGAGAATTAAAAGGATTTAAAAACATAGCTGACCTGTCCAACTGCTAGCATATTTGCCAGCATTTGCCAAGAGGATGGAAAAAAGTGTAGGCTATATCAGCTACAAGTCCTGGTAGTTGGGGGAAACATACTTTTCAGGTTTCTTTTTTTCTCCTTTTCTCCTTTTTTTTTTTTAAATAGCTTGAATGTAGAACTGTAGCACTTTCAACTGGAACTCATTAGAAATTCATGGAGCAGAAAATGTAAGGAGTTCTGGAAACAGGGACTTTGAAAGGCCAGAAGTGAGCTATAAATAAACTGTGCTGATATTCGTTTTTTTCTGGTGGTTAAATACACTTACTACACCAGAACGTTAACGTGGAGTGAACCAGGTGATTTTTGACCTGAAAATCCAGTTTATGCTGAGAAGCATGTTGACATTTATGGACTCACTTACCACATATAGATATCATAACAACCATTACACATTCTCAAAAAGCACTTTTGCTCTCCTGTATGGGCTGCAGAAATTGACAGCCGTCGTCTGCAGGTGAAAGCATGAAGACCACACATCTGGAATCCTTGTTAAGGCACCACTGTTACTTCTTATTGTTAATGGTTTTTAACATCAAATTGCAATTTCTTTGCTTTCAGCTTAGCCCTAGTTCAATAATCTGCCTTTAGTGGTTCTTATTCCTCTATAGTGATCATTGATTTTCAACAGGTTCCAGAGAAGAAGCAGAGAACTGAGTTAGCTCTGTGATCATAGGTAAATCAAATAACCTCTCTGAGCTACCTTCCTCATTGATCAAATGGAGATAATAATAAATTGCTCTATCCCCCTACTAAGCGTCAGCATTTTAAAAATAGGAATAAGGCTGAAACTAAAGAAAACTTGCTTACTTGTACTTATAGGTAAGCTGTGAAAACATACACACACACACACACACACACACACACACACACACACACAGAGCCAGATCTTCCGTTCGCATTACACCAAGTCTCCAATATCTAGGGTAATACTGTAAAAGTTTGCTTGTATAAGGGGAGTCGATTTTGGGGGACACCATAGAAACCTTTGATTTGAAAATGTCATATCATGTAATGTTTGTTCTAGTAATTCCTAACCTGGGTCCATTGACACTGCAGACCCAAGGACTTAGAAGTCCACACCCCTAGAAACTGAATGCAGACATTTAGTTTGCAATACAAGCATTTTTCTGGAAAGACATTCCATAGCTTTTATCTGATTCTTTTTTTTTTTTAATCTACTTTTTGGCTGCATTGGGTCTTCATTGCTGCGTGCAGGCTTTCTCTAGTTGTGGCGAGCGGGTCTACTCTTCGTTGTGGTGTGCGGGCTTCTCCTTGCAGTGGCTTCTCTTGTTGTGGAGCACAGGCTCTAGGCGTGCAGGCTTCAGTAGTTGTAGCACGTGGGCTCAGCATTTGTGGCTCGCAGGCTCTAGAGCACAGGCTCAGTAGTTGTGGTGCACAGGCTTAGTTGCTCCACGGCATGTGGGGTCTTCCCAGACCAGGGCTCGAACCCATGTCCCCTGCATTGGCAGGTGGGTTCTTAACCACTGCGCCACCAGGGAAGCCCCTTTTATCTGATTCTTGAGTGAGTCTGCAAGCCTTGAAATATTTAAGAACCAATATTCTGTAAGTTCTAGGACTGTAAGGCAGTAGGTGAAAACATAGGCTGTCTCTCCAGGAAACAGGTAACTCCTGTCTCTTCAAAGAGATAGACAACTCTTGGTTTTTCTCACAGCTTTTCCTCTTAACCACTCTTTCCTCCATCTCATCAGTTTTTGGTAATGCTCAATAAGTATTAGCTATTGTTTTAATATGTTGATATCATGTAGCATCTTGATAGGCAAGTGAGACATGGAAGGAGATTTTGCCCTTGATTAACTTGCTCTTGAGTAACTTGAAGAGATCAGATACATTAGTATGAAACCATCAGAAACAATGATGAGATTATATGGAAAGAACTCAAAAGAATGATACAGATCATTTGGCATGTATTGAGATTGAGGAGCAGTCTGTGTAAGTTAACATAGGGACACTGGATGAAGAGAAGTTGGACAACCCATCAGGAGATTGGCGGGGGGGGTGGGGAAGGAGTCAGCTTCAGGTTGAGAAGGATCCAGAGGTAAATTTAGCCAAACAGGTCAAAGCAAGATTGTCCAGAAGAGAGTCCAGAATATGTGGAATTCAGATTTGACCTGGAGGTGATGGGAGCCTTAAATGGCTTTGAGAAAGAAAATTACATGATGATAACACTATTTTCAAAGCATTAATTTGGCATATGTGGGTGGGATGGAGTCATGTGAAGAGGGACTGGAGTTGGAGAGCAAGCTGGGAGCCATGGCAATAATTGAGGTGTGAGGTGATGCAGACCCGCTCCAGGATGGAGTTGTTTGTGAAAGGAGTTGGGGCAGGAGGTGAGCATTGTATCCACCTTAATTGCTTGTTTCCTACAATTTCTACTTCTAATCACAGTTTGCCTTGGCTATTAAACCTTCCTGACTGAAATATTTGTTCCCGTTTTCCAACAGAGGAAGGAAGGAGGGAAGGAAGGAAGTGAAAGAAGGAGGGAGGGATGAAGGGAATTGTTGGAGCAGACGAGGGCTCTGGTGTGGGGACTGGATTTTAATGAACAAAGGTGGTCTCAGGGAAGGAAGGAGGAAGGGGTAGGGATGTTCATTTGAATTTATTCAATTTAGGAATAACTTCCTTGGAACTTCCCTGGTGGTCCAGTGTTTAAGACTCCATGCTTTCACTGCAGGGGTCATGGGTTCAATCCCTAGTAGGGGAACAAAGATCCCACATGCCACCTGGCCCGGCCAAAAAGAGAAAAAGTTAAAAGGAATAACTTCCTTAAAAAGAACCAATGTGAGTGCAGAATGAGTGATTCTGTTCTCCTATTGACACCAGAGAAGGCCATAAGATGCTGAGAAAGGCATTTGCGCTTCTAATTGAGTACCTAAAGAGATGGCTTTCAAACTTTTTTGACCAACACTCCACGATAAAAATTTAAAAAATTGACATTACAGTTAAACACACACATATACAAATATAAGCATAAACATAATTGAAATGCAAGTTATCTAGAACATTCCTACTCTTGTTACCTGTGATACACTCTGATACTTTTCTAATCTATGTATGTCTGTTTGCATTTTTACAAAGGATCATTGTGACTCACTAATCAACTAGTGGATTGCAACCTGCTCCTTACAAACCATAGGTCTCTAAGACCCTGGGACTCAGCGCCAGGATCAGGAGATCATGATTCACAGGCATAAGGGAAATGAGTTCGTTGGCTTCTGCTTTCCACCCACCTGCCCCACCCAAGCCTTTCTTCTCTCTGGAGTTTCAAGAACTGAGAATAAAGGGAGACAGCTGTTCCATTAAGCTTAAAACTCAGTTTCTGAACCTGATTTCAGATTCAGCGGCTGTACCCAAACCCTCTGGCAGTGCCAGTCCACTCACTAGCTTGAGGGTTCTCACTTGGGACATGAGGCCCACACACAAAGATCCGTCAACCAGGTTCACTCCCTAATGAGACCAAACCCAGACACAATGGCCACGATTGGTGCAGACATTTTAATGTCTTGGGCTGGTTCCTTGTATTATCCTTGGCTCTAGTGGACCAAGGCACACACAGTAACATTCTTTACCTGCAGTTAGCTGGAATTTCAAACTAGGTGGAATTCTTTCCTACCTTTGAAACCACAAAATAAAATCAAAGAAATAGGATCTTTTGCAAACCATGGCTGTGCATTGATGCAGAGGGGGGAAAGGCAAGCACTTGGCCTCAGGTTGGAAATACTTTTTAAACGTCTGATTTTGATCATGAGGCCAAATTATCTGGGCGCTCGGTGGTCATTAAAGCCTCCTGTCTAGAAGCCCCTCATGTGCGTATATACTTACCTGTGATTTAGCATTCTGGCTCAATGGCATGTAGAACATCGAAGCAGAGAAGAAAAAGTGAACGAAGGCAATGAAAATCAATCTGGTTTAAGGGAATTGGTTCTGGCTATGAACTAAGCTAATTATCAATATCCTGGAAAGAAAAATGCAGAGTATCAAATCTAGGAGCCATAAATCAAAATAGTGGGTACAGTTATGCTCACCTGTTTTTCTAAAAAAGGCAAAAGCTGTGAGGATAACTCTGGTGGGAATGAACTCTAGTATTTTTTCAGTGGTCATTCTTCCTTTAGGAACAGTGACCCACTTGCAACCTGACCTTGACCATTTCCCTGGAAATTTAAGTTTATATTGGAGACAGTATTGAGTGTCTTGGTGGGGCCCTGGTTTCCTTTACAGTCGGAGGATTTGGTGGATGTGTCGTCTGCTCAATTTCCAAGTAACTGCCCGCCCCCCCCCCCCCCGCAAAATGGTTCTAGAACTGTGGTACATTAATCCCCACAGGAGGAAGTCACTGGTTGAGTTTTGGAATTGCATGGAAAATTTTGTGTGTATGTATGGGCATGAATTTTCCTAGGAAGAGGGCCATATCTTTCATTGATCTGCCAAAAAGATCTGTAAAAAGTTTACAAATCACTGCCCCAGAATATCACCAACACCTAGAGGTGACAAAGTAATAGGATCATCAGGCTTTGTCTTCAGGGACCACTCAAGCCATGAATCAGAAAGTGAAAATACCAAAGGCAGTTGTGTGTGACCACATGGAAAGTGACTTCAGTCAGGGTAGTGCTGGGGTAGCCTGAGACATGGTTTGGGTTTCTGTGTAGGCCAGCTTCCCTCTGCCCCATGGCTATGCATGATATGACAATGAACTTATAATGTGAGGGACCTATTGTAAAGAAGGGACGATTAGGAGAAAGACGGTTTAAATCCACCCCTGCCACTGTGAACTCAGCTCAAAACTCACGTTCAGCTGACAGCAGCCCGTAGCCATGAGATAATACCAGAGTTTTAGTATTGAAAGAAACTTGTGGACACCCAGGTGAATCTCCATTCAATATAGCAATCCTTCCAAACCGTTCACAGTCAGTGGCGCCCACTCTCCTACTTGACCCTCGTCGTTGTAGAACAGCATATAAAGATTTTAGGACCTGGATCCTGGCTGTCCCTCCATTCTCTCCTGACACACTCTGCTTATCTTATGCCCTACTCTGCTGGATACTCTGGTGGCTGTAGAATGTATCCTTGAAGCCTGAACATGCACTTTCCCAGGTGCTTGGAGTGTTGGCTGCTGATGAATCTCAGATAAATTCTTTTCCAGGGGGCTTCCCTGGTGGCGCAGTGGTTGAGAGTCCGCCTGCCAATGCAGGGGACACGGGTTCGTGCCCCGGTCCGGGAAGATCCCACATGCCGCGGAGCGGCTGTGCCCATTTGCCATGGCCGCTGAGCCTGTGCATCCGGAGCCTGTGCTCCGCAACGGGAGAGGCCACAACAGTGAGAGGCCCGCGTACCGCAAAAAAAAACAAAACAAAAAACAAAAGAACAAGAACAAAAAAAATTCTTTTCCAGGAATCCTTCAGTCAGAGAGTGCTGCCTTCCCTAGGTTACGCCCCCTGTCCTGGGGCAGCCCTCATCCACTGATCAATGCAACAGTGCAAAGACCTGGACCATTGTAATCAATTTGGGATGACTCTGAAGGACCACCTCAGCTCTAGAGTCCCCCTCAAGTTTGACCAAAGTCTCTGTGGTACCACTGCTTCTCAACTGAACATCCCTCTCTGCCCAGTCCTGTTCCCTCGCTCTCTTCCAGGTCATATTCCTGGAGCAGTGCTCAATGAACCTCCCACTTACAAACCTCTGCCTCAGAGTCTGTTTCCCAGAGAACCAGACCTAAGACTCCCAGTGACTGAACTGTTTACAGTTCCCTGGAAATCTCATATTCCTTCATACCTCCTCATTTTTTTTCCTTTGTCTGACTACCTTCCTTTCATTAGACATCTAGGTAACGTCTAGACAACCTAGATCTCATGATTTGTCTCAGACACTCTCTCATACAGAAAGTCTTTCTGGAGAGCTCTGTATGCTTCACTGGGGCTTCCATAGCACCCTGTTCCCCACTCTGTAATAGATGTTGACATTGCTATTTGATATTAAAGTCATCTGCCTCTTCAACTAGATTACTCAGTAATTCTGTATTAATCTGATTTCTCAGACTAGAGTCCAGAGTCTGCATTTCCATAATACATTAAGGTCAGTAAAGACGCTTTGACTGGCCTACCAATTGCTGGTGGTTAAAAGATGTGGTGCATTCAGGGAACATTTGGGCTGTTCTAAACCAGGAGGTAAATCTTGGAACTATAAGTCAGAGTTCCATAAACCTACAAGAAACTACTAAGCCAGGTCCATTAAGCATTGAAACAAAACCTAGGAATTTGACGAGTACCTGCTGACGAAAGAAAACTAGCTGAAGAAGGAATGTTTGCATCTTGTGGAAATATGGGTCTCTGGAAGCAGCAAAATTTAATAACAGTGTTCTTCAAGAGTCTCAGAAACCCTCATGTAAAGAATCCCTCAATGACCCGAAAGCTGTCCTTGAAGACCTCAGAAGTTCCCACATGATGGCAATACCTAATAATACATGTTCTCCTGATATTAAGCCATTTACCCCTGAATCCCTGAAGTCTACTGTGATATTTATCATCCAAGATGGCCCCCAATGACTTTTCCTCCTCCCTTGTGCAGTGTCCTGCCACATTAAAAAGTACTGATCTGTGTAAACAATAGAATATCATGGAGTGTGATGGAGAATGATTTCCAAGGCAAGGTCATAAAAGTCATTTCATTATCGTTGCTGCCTTCCCGACTCTACGATAGCCTGTTTTGGAGGAAGCAAGCTGCCATGTTGTGAGGACACACAAACAGCCCTATATTGAGGTCCATCTGGCAAGAAACTGAGACCTCCTGCTAACAGCCAGCACTGCTTGCCAATCATGTGAATGAGCTGTCTTGGAAGTGAATTCTTCAGATGCCATGACCCTGGCCAACTTCTTGACTGAATCCTTTTGACAGACCCTTGGACAGACCACATCCATCCAGCTAAGCCACTCTTTAATTCCTAAGTTTTGAGCTAGTTTGTTGCACAGCAATAGATAACTAACACATCTGTTGAATAAAATAAGTGAAACCTGTCTCTGTCATATGCTTCAGATTCACATTGAAACAAAAATACAGATCACCTAATGTAATGCCATATATATATATATATATATATATATATATATATATATTTATTTTTTTGCGGTACGCGGGCCTCTCACTGTTGTGGCCTCTCCCGTTGCGGAGCAGAGGCTCTGGACACGCAGGCTCAGCGGCCATGGCTCATGGGCCCAGCCACTCCACGGCATGTGGGATCTTCCCGGACCGGGGCACGAACCCGTGTCCCCTGCATTGGCAGGCGGACTCTCAACCACTGCGCCACTAGGGAAGCCCGTGCCATATATTTTGTGAAGCGATTTAAAATAAATTGTCTTGTTAACTTTTTATGGTAACTCCATTATGGAGGTATAATTAGCCTTATTTTTACATAGT
The DNA here is from genome assembly GCF_949774975.1 of Lagenorhynchus albirostris. NCBI lineage: Eukaryota > Metazoa > Chordata > Mammalia > Artiodactyla > Delphinidae > Lagenorhynchus > Lagenorhynchus albirostris. Next base: position 16,995,294 of record NC_083096.1, on the reverse strand, counting down.
CGAGAGCTGAGGCTCAGAGAAGTAAAGCAATTTAACCATGGTCTCACATCTAGAAAGGAAGTTAGAACTTTCACCCAGTTCTCACTGATCAGAAATCCCCTAACTATTGTACCTGCTAGTTTCAAAGGACAGAGGAAACCAAAAGAGCCATAACAGAAGGATGTGGTGTTCAGTGGTTGAGATAACACTAGATCTTTACCTTCCTGTACTGGTACAACTAATTATTTTATACCTTGGCTAATAATGTGACACAGCTGCATAATTTATTTTCTTTTATGTTTCATTTTATTTTTCCAGAATTCTTTTTTAGACAAAATATCAAGTGAAAGAATATTGATTCTAGTGAAGAAGTAGGCTTTGAGAAAGTCTGTGTGAAAACTGTTAATTATGTGTTTTATCTGGGTATTTAGACACAGGGATAATCTTCATCTCTTCATATGAACATTGTCACATTTAACAGCTCTTGCAGACATCTATATACCTGATTGCATAAAAACAAATGAAATCCACATCAGGACATAGGCCGTGTTTTATTTTCACCACTGTACCCCAATGCCTAACTCCATAGATATGGTAGATAATGTTTGTAGACTATTATAACATATCATAGGCTGCTTTATAAAACAGACTTTTACCTTTAAACCAAGGAAAAGACTGTCACTGTAATATTTACATATATATTTTCTGCTATATAGAAAGAAACACAAGAATCTGAAACAGATAATTCAAACATGAACACATTTCTTCATGAGGATTATTCAAATCTTATACAATAGAATAGTGAATTGTATCTGAAGTCTGAACCCTATTATCTTTAGTCACATTAAAGAAAAAGTTTAGGTAGAACAGTAAAGTATCACTCTTTTTTTTTTTAACATCTTTATTGGAGTATAATTGCTTTACAATGTTGTGTTCGTTTCTACTGTGTAACAAAGTGAATCAGCTATATGGATACATATATCAACATATCCCCCTCCCTCTTGCGTCTCCCTCCCACCCTCTCTATCCCGCCACTCTAGGTGGTTACAAAGCATGAAGCTGATCTCCCTGTGCTATGCAGCTGCTTTGCAGTAACTATCTATTTTACATTTGGTAGTGTATATAGGTCAATGCTACTCTCTCACTTCATCCCAGCTTACCCTTCCCCCCTCCCAGTGTCCTCAAGTCCATTCTCTACATCTGCATTTTTATTCCTGTCCTGCCCCTAGGTTCGTCAGAACCATTTTTTTTTTGATTCCATATATATGTGTTAGCATACAGTATTTGTTTTACTCTTTCTGACTTACTTCACTCTGTATGACAGATTCTAGGTCCATCCACCTCCCTACAAATAACTCAATTTCGTTTCTTTTTATGGCTGAGTAATATTCCATTGTATATGTGTGCCGCACCTTCTTCACCCATTCATCTGTTGATGGACACTTAGGTTGCTTCCATGTCCTGGCTATTGCAAATAGTGCTGCAGGGAACATTGGAGTACATGTGTCTTTCTGAATTATGGTTTTCTCTGGATATATTCCCAGTAGTGGGATTGCTAGGATGTATGGTAGTTCTATTTTTAGTTTTTTAAGGAACATCCATACTGTCCTCCATAGTGGCTGTATCAATTTACATTCCCACCAACAGTGAAAGAGGGTTCCCTTTTCTCCACACCCTCTCCAGCATTTATTGTTTTTAGATTTTTTGATGATGGCCATTCTGACTGGTGTGAGGTGATACCTCATTGTGGTTTTGATTTGCATTTCTCTAATGATTAATGATGTTGAGCATCCTTTCATGAGTTTGTTGGCAATCTGTATATCTTCTTTAGAGAAATGTCCATTTAGGTCTTCTGCCCATTTTTGTTTTTTTTTTTTATAAATCTATTTATTTAATTTTGGCTGTGTTGGGTCTTTGTTGCTGTGCACGGGATTTCTCTAGTTGCGGCGAGTGGGGGCTACTCTTCATTGCTATATGTGTGCTTTTCATTGTGGTGGCTTCTCTTGTTGCAGAGCATGGGCTCTAGGTGCACGGGCTTCATTAGCTGTAGCATGCCGCTCAGTAGTTGTGGCATGCAGGCTTAGTAGCTCTGTGGCATGTGGGATCTTCCCAATCCGAGGCTTGAACCCGTGTCCCATGTATTGACAGGTGAATTCTTAACCACTGTGTCACCAGGGAAGCCCTTCCGCCCAGTTTTGGATTGGGTTGTTTGTTTTTTTGATATTGAGCTGCTTGTATATTTTGGAGATTAATCCTTTGTCAGTTGCTTCATTTGCAAATATTTTCTCCCATTCTAAGGGTTGCCTTTTCCTGCCTCTTGTTTATGGTTTCCTTTGCCCTGCAAAAGCTTTTAAGTTTCATTAGGTCCCATTTCTTTATTTTTGTTTTTATTTCCATTTCTCTAGGAGGTGGGTTCAAAAAGGTACTTGCTGTGATTTATGTCATAGAGTGTTCTGCCTGTGTTTTCCTCTAAGAGTTTTATAGTGTCTGGCCTTACATTTAGGTCTTTAATCCATTTTGAGTTTATTTTTGTGTATGGTGTTAGGGAGTGTTCTAATTTCATTCTTTTATGTTTAGCTGTCCAGTTTTGCCAGCACCACTTATTGAAGAGGCTGTCTTTCCTCCATTATATATTCTTGCCCCTTAATCAAAGATAAGGTGACCATATGTGTGTGGGTTTGTCTTTGGGCTTTCTGTCCTGTTCCATTGATCTATATTTTATAGTTCTGTTTTTGTGCCAGTATCATACTGTCTTGATTATTGTAGCTTTGTAGTATAGTCTGAAGTCAGGGAACCTGATTCCTCCAGCTCTGTTTTTCTTTCTCAAGATTGCTTTGGCTATTGAGGGTCTTTTGTGTTTCCATACAAACTGTGGAAATTTTTGTTCTAGTTCTGTGAAAAATGCCAGTGGTAGTTTGATAGGGATTGCATTGAATCTGTCAATTGCTTTGGGTAGTATAGTCATTTTCACAATGTTGATTCTTCCAAGCCAAGAACATGGTATATCTCTCCATCTGTTTGTAACATCTTTAATTTATTTCATCAGTGTCTTATAGTTTTCTGCATGCAGGTCTTTTGTCTCCTTAGGCAGGCTTATTCCTAGGTATTTTATTCTTTTTGTTGCAATGGTAAATGGGAGTGTTTCCTTAATTTCTCGTTCAGATTTTTCATCATTAGTGTATAGGAATGCAAGAGATTTCTGTACGTTAATTTTGTATCCTGCTACTTTACCAAATTCATTGATTAGCTCTCGTAGTTTTCTGGTAGCATCTTTTGGATTCTCTATGTATAGTATCATGTCATCTTCAAACAGTGACAGTTTTACTTCTTCTTTTCCGATTTGGATTCCCTTTATTTCTTTTTCTTCTCTGATTGCTGTGCCTAAAACTTCCAAAACTATGCTGAATAACAGTGGTGAGAGTGGGCAACCTTGTCTTGTTCCTGATCTTAGAGAAAATGGTTTCAGTTTTTCACCATTGAGAACGAAGTTGGCTTTGGGTTTGTCATATATGACCTTAATTACATTGAGGTAGGTTCCCTCTATGCCTACCTTCTGGAGAGTTTTTATCATAAATGGCTGTTGAATTTTGTCAAAAGCTTTTTATGCATCTATTGAGATTATCATATGGGTTTTATCCTTCAACTTGTTAATATGGTGTATCAGATTGATTGATTTGCATATGTTGAAGAATCCTTGCATTCCTGGGATAAACCCCACTTGATCATGGTGTATGATCCTTTTAATGTGCTGTTGGATTCTGTTTTCTAGTAGTTTGTTGAGGATTTTTGCATCTATGTTCATCAGTGATATTGGCCTGTAGTTTTCATTTTTTGTGATATCTTTGTCTGGTTTTGGTATCAGGGTGATTGTGCCCTCATAGAATGAGTTTGGAATTGTTCCTCCCACTGCTATATTTTGGAAGAGTTTGAGAAGGATAGTTTTTAGCTGTACTCTAAATGTTTGATAAAATTCACCTGTGAAGCCATCTGGTCCTGGGCTTTTGTTTGTTGGAAGATTTTTTATCACAGTTTCAATTTCAGGGCTTGTGATTGGTCTGTTTATGTTTTCTATTTTTTCCTGGTTCAGTCTCGGGCAAGGCTGTGCTTTTCTAAGAATGTGTCCATTTCTTCTGGCTTGTCCATGTTATTGGCATATAGTTGCTTGTAGTAGTCTCTCATGATCCTTTGTATTTCTACAGTGTCAGTTGTTAATTCTCTTTTTTCATTTCTAAATCTGTTGATTTGAGTCTTCTCTGTTTTCTTCTTGATGAATCTGGCAAATGGTTTATCAATTTTGTTTATCTTCTTAAAGAAACAGCTTTTAGTTTTATTGATCTTTGCTATTATTTCCTTCACTTCTTTTGAATTTATTTCTGATCTGATCTTTATGATTTCTTTCCTTCTGCTTACTTTTGTTTTTTTTGTTCTTTCTCTAACTGCTTTAGGTGTAAGTTTAGGTTGTTTATTTGAGATGTTTCTTGTTTCTTGATGTAGAATTGTATTGCTATAAACTTCCCTCTTAGAACTGCTTTTGCTGCTTTCCATAGGTTTTGGCTCATCGTGTTTTCATTGTCATTTGTTTCTAGGTATTTCTTTTTCCTCTTTGATTTCTTCAGTGATGTCTTACTTATTTAGTAGTGTATTGTTTAGCCTCCATGTGTTTGTATTTTTTACAGTTTTCTTTCCTGTAATTGATATCTAGTCTCATAGCATTGTGGTTGGAAAAGATACTTGATACGATTTCAGTTTTCTTAAATTTACCAAGGCTTGGTTTGTGACCCAAGATATGGTCTATCCTGGAGAATGTTCCATGAGCACTTGAGAAGAAAGTGTATTCTGTTGTTTTTGAATGGAATGTCCTATAAATATCAATTAAGTCCATCTTATTTAATGTGTCATTTAAAGCTTCTGTTTCATTATTTCATTTTGGATGACCTGTCCGTTGGTGAAAGTAGGGTGTTAAAGTCCCCTACTATGTTTGTGTTACTGTCGATTTCCTCTTTTATGGCTGTTAGCATTTGCCTTATATATTTAGGTCCTCCTATGTTGGGAGCATAAATATTTACAATTGTTATATCTTCTTCTTGGATTGATCCCTTGAACATTATATACTGTCCTTCCTTGTCTCTTATGCTAGTCTTTAAAGTCTATTTAGTCTGATATGAGAATTACTACTCCAGATTTCTTTTGATTTCCATTTGCATGGAATATCTTTTTCCATTCCCTCACTTTCAGTCTGTATGTCTCCCTAGGTCTGAAGTTGGTCTCTTGTAGACAGCATATATATGGGTCTTGTTTTTGTATCCATTCAGCCAGTCTATGTGTTTTGTTTGGAGCATTTAATCCATTACATTTAAGGTAATTATCAATATGTATGTTCCTATTATCATTTTCTTAATTGTTTTGCATTTGTTTCTGTAGCACTTTTCCTTCTCTTGTGTTTCCTGCCTAGAGAAGTTCCTTTAGTATTTGTTGTAAAGCTGGTTTGGTGGTGCTGAATTCTCTTAACTTTTGCTTGTCTGTAAAGGTTTTTATTTCTCCTTTGAATCTGAATGAGATCCTTGCTAGGTAGAGTAATCTTGGTTGTAAGTTTTTCCCTTTCATCACTTTAAATATGTCCTGCCACTCCCTTCTGGCCTGCAGAGTTTCTGCTGAAAGATCTGCTGATAACCTTATGGGGATTCCCTTGTATGTTATTTGTTGCTTTTCTCTTGCTGCTTTTAATATCTTTTCCTTGTATTTAATTTTTGTAATTTGATTAATATGTGTCTTGGCATTTTTCTCCTTGGATTTATCCTGTATGGGACTCTCTGCGCTTCCTGGACTTGATTGACTATTTCCTTTCCCATGTTAGGGAAGTTTTCAACTATAATTTCTCGAAATATTTTCTCAAATCCTTTCTTTTCTTCTTCTGGGACCCCTATAATTCAAAGGTTGGTGCATTTAATGTTGTCCCAGAGGTCTCTGAGACTGTCCTCAATTCTTTTCATTCTTTTTTCTTTATTGTGCTCTGCAATAGTTATTTCCACTATTTTATCTTCCAGGTCACTTATCTGTTCTTCTGCCTCTGTTATTCTGCTATTGATTCCTTCTAGAGAATTTTTAATTTCATTTATTGTGTTGTTTATCATTGTTTGTTTGCTCTTTAGTTCTTCTAGTTCCTTGTTAAACATTTCTTGTATTTTCCCCATTCTATTTCCAAGATTTTAGATCGTCTTTACTATCATTACTCTGAATTCTTTTTCAGGTAGACTGCCTATTTCCTCTTCATTTTTTGGTCTCGTGGGTTGTTACCTTGATCCTTCATCTGCTGCATATTTTTCTGTCCTCTCATTTTATTTAACTTACTGTGTTTGGGGTCTCCTTTTCACAGGTTGCACGTTCATAGTTCCCATTGTTTTTGGTGTCTGCCCCCCAGTGGGTGAGGCTGGTTCAGTGGCTTGTGTAGGCTTCCTGGCGGAGGGGTCTGGTGCCTGTGTTCTAGTGGATGAGGCTGGATCTTGTCTTTCTGGTGTTCAGGGCCGTGTCTGGTGGTGTGTTCTGGGGTCTCTGTCAACTCAGTATGATTTTAGGCAGCCTGTCTGCTAATGGGTGAGGTTGTGTTCCTGTCTTGCTATTTGTTTGGCATGAGGCATCCAGCACTGGACCTTGCTGGCCCTTGGGTGGAGCTGGGTCTTAGCATTGAGACAGAGATCTCTGGGAGAGCTCTCACCAACTGGTTTTGTGTGCGGCCAGGAGGTCTCTGGGGGTCCAATGTCCTGAACCCAGCTCTCCCACCTCAGACGCTCAGGCCTGACACCAGGACAGAGCATCAAGACCCTGTCATCTACATGGCTCAGAAGAAAAGGGAGAAAAAAGAAAGAAAATAATAATAAATTTTTAAAAATTATTAAAATAAAATTTTTTAAATAATTATAATAAATAAAAGAAGAGAGCAACCAAACCCATAAACAAATCCACCAATGATAACAAGTGCTAAACACTAAACTAAGGTAAACATAAAAATCAGAAATAAATCAGTAGCAGGCAGCAAATCGCAAGTCTACAGTTGCTCCCAAAGTCCACTGCCACAATTTTGGGATGATTCGTTTTCTAATCAGGTATTCCCCAGATGCAGCATACATCAGGTTTCTTGTTGGGATTTAATCTGCTGCTCCTGAGGCTGCACAGAGAAATTTCCCTTTCTCTTCTTTGCGCAGCTCCTGGGGTGCTGCTTTGGTTTTGGTCCCTCCTCCGTGTGTAGGTCACCCTCAGGCATCTTTCCCCACCCAGACAGGAGGGGGTTAATGCAGCAGCTGATTACGGGGCTCTTGCTTACTCATGCCAGTGGGAGGGAGGGAGGGGTACAGTAGTTATAATTCGAATGCAGGGTGAGCCTGCAGTGGCAGAGGCCGGCATGACATTGCAACAGCCTGGGGTGCACCATGTGTTCTCCCAGGGAAGCTGTCCCTGGATCACGGGACCCTGGCAATGGCGGGCTGCACAGGCTCCTGGGGCAGTGAGGGGTGTGGATAGTGACCTGTGCTCGCACACAGGCTTCTTGGTGGCTGCAGCAGCAATGTTAGCATTTCATGCCCGTCTCTGGGGTCTCCGCTGATAGCCACGGCTCACGCCTGTCTCTGAAGTTCGTTTAGGCGGTGTTCTGAATCCCTTCTCCTTGCGCACCCTGAAACAATGGTCTCTTGCCTCTTTAGCAGGTCCAGACTTTTTCCCAGGCTCCCTCCCGGCTAGCTGTGGCACACTAGCCCCCTTCAGGGTGTGTTCATGCAGCCAACCCCAGTCCTCTCCCTGGGATTTGACCTCTGAAGCCCGAGCCTCAGCTTCCAGCCCCCACCCGCCCCGGAGGGTGAGCAGACAAGCCTCTCAGGCTAGTGAGTGCTGGTCGGCACCGATCCTCTGTGCAGGAATCTCTCCACTTTGCCCTCCGCACCCCTGTTGCTGCGCTCTCCTCCGCGGCTCTGAAGCTTCCCCCCGTCCACCCCCATATCTGCCAGTGAAGGGACTTCCTAGTGTGTGGAAACTTTTCCTCCTTCACTGCTCCCTCCCAGAGGTGCAGGTCCCATCCCTATTCTTCTGTCTCTTTTTTTTTTCTTTTTTCTTTTGCCCTACCCAGCTATATGGGGATTTTCTTGCCTTTTGGGAAGTGTGAGGTCTTCTGCCAGTGTTCAGTAGTTGTTCTATAGGAGTTGTCCCACGTGTAGATGTATTTCTGATGTATTTGTGGGGAGGAAGGTGATCTCCACATCTTAATCCTCTGCCATCTTGAAGGTCCCTCTCATTCTTTCTTTTTATGCCATGACTACATGGCATTTTTTTTTTTATACCTCATACTGGATAAACTTACTTGCTTTTCTCTATTCTCTGTTAACCTTAAGCTGTCCCGGGTAGTAGTATCATTTTGGTTAAGATAAATATTTCATGAGAAGCATGTAGCAAGTAGCATCTAAACAAGTTATGTTCCCCATAAAAATTGTCCCTGTTTGCTGTGTGAACACTTGTTAATTACATAGTTATAAATACAAGCTTCTTCAATATTTTCTATTAGTTACGGTAGAGAAATGAGTGGATTTTAGATTGCATGTTTAAGTGTTTTAATAATTCTAATTAGTCTTCCATTCTTTTCCACTATAGTCTGTCATATGTCAAATTCTGTTTGGAAGACAAGGATTTTTCTGTTGAGAAGAAAATAAAACAGATTTCTTTAGTTTAATGTGTCATTTCAAATAACTAATAATGGTATCACTGTATGTGATAATGATGACATGATTCTACTCTCTGAGAAATTTCAGTTCATACAATTTCCTGCAAAACCAGGACCTACTAAGAGGGTCCCATTCACTGAAAAATAAGTAAACAGGAAATTTCAACAAAACAACCAGTGTTTAATGCTTAAACAGATTAATAGGAAGACAATAAGGCAGTTCTGTGCTAATGATTGCTTGATTTCTGGGCTTTCAGGAAAAAAAAATCTACCAGTTAGTTTTTTATGTAGCTAGATAGAGAGTCTGAAGAAGTCACTTTGCCCAACTTAGATCACTTAATCTTCTTCCATGATGAAGAGGAAAACTTGGAGCCAGCTGCCCTTGTTAAAATTCTGGCTCTGCCACTTACTAGCAGTTATGATTTCCAGTGAGTTGCTTAACTTCTCTGTGTCTGAGTCCTTGTCAGTAAAATGAGGTTAGTTATCATATTTACCTCCAAAGACCTATGATAAGAATTCAGAAAGTTGATGCATGCAAAAATACTTACACTAAAACCTGACACATAGTAAGAGCTCAGTAAAATGTATCTGCCATTCATTCATTCCACAATAATGTTATTGTTATTGTTGTTTAACAATTCTAATACAATGTCTGTAACTCAGGGATCTCTTTCACAGAAGGTATCTTCTTTCACTAAATATGGTCACATAAGTGTTTTAAATTGCCATAGGGGGTTCCTATAGCAAACAGAAGAATTCGAATGGATTCCCCTAGACTCCGTCAAGAAGTCATGGGAAAAATTTTCCCAGCCCCATGCAGTTGATAAAAGCTTATTTCTTTTCTTCTCTGCAGCATCTGCTACTTATGGCTAGATAGCATTCACAAGTGTTAAGAAAGAAACTCTTTCTGTATTGCAGGAGCTAAGAGGTGGAGGAGGGATAGTTTTGCCCACTCCTTCCATATGGTGGAAACTTTTTTCTTTTGTTTTCCTTTTTTTTCCCAACTATGAATCACAACTAATTTATTTTTTTTAATTTTTATTTTATATTGGAGTATAGTTGATTAACAATGTTGTTGTTACTTTTAGGTGTACAGCAAAGTGATTCTGTTAT